>NC_133203.1:9354690-9407190 GCF_958299795.1 Porites lutea | reverse complement strand
CGCCACGACCAATCAGAAACGCGACCCAGATCGGGGTAGTGACGCTCATCAGTATGGAATTTCTGCGCTCGTTTCTCAAACGTCATTTTGCGGGAAAATCAGTGGAGACAGCGCAAAATGTAGGCTGTTTTCTCAGACTACATCAAATCAGAATCACACCATTGTACAACGACGATATGATGTGCTCATTGCAATGTAAAGCTAGTACTGGTTTTAGTTCTGTTAACATTTTGGTCCCGCTAAACGTTTGTTTTCTGTGTTATCGATATACAGTAAAAAACCGCGACTAAGAACTTGGTTTTTAAGAAGCTGTTAAGCTAAAATTTGCCAGTTAGGCCCCCTCTATACAAGAACCTGTTGAGCCTAAAATTTGAAACAGGTTCTTACTTTCGAAAATCAATGAAAAAAATTCTGTACACTTGAGTAAACAAGGTAAGTCAACATTCAAGATCCTCTTTGGAGACCTAGGTGCCTTATTACTCCAACTGCTATGAAATGGTATACAGGTTTAACAAAAGGAATGAGTTTTTACTTTATTTGAGTGTTAATGTATTTAGCACGGAAGTTCTTATTGGGGACACTATTTTTTACGACCGCCATTTTACGTGTTCATCCGAGCCGCGAGAAGGTCCAGTCGCTTGCGGTGCAAGGGAGTACCTTCATTTAATAGTTATTTTAAGACTCTGAGTGTTGGTCCGGTCCCGAGAATCGAACCGTCGACCTCCTGCTCTGCAGTCAAGCGCGCCAACGACTGAGCTATCCGTGCAGTGTACTTTCTTCTTCAGAAAATAAGAACCTAAATCTTACATCACAACGCTCAATTCTATCGCTTTCGAACGTTTTAGTATAGACAGTCGAAAACGCACCAAAACGGTAGTGTGGAGGTGAATCGATCGATGCGTTTTCGATGACAACGAAAACACATACTTTTTAAAAGGTATCAGTGTGTACAGGGCTTAAGTTACGTATTTTACAAATTTTTATTTTTGAACCACATATTAGAGGGCATTTGATAGACATTTTTCAAGCTAAAATAAGTTTTAAATTTCCTCCATAGTTTGTCCTACAGTAAAACCCCACGTATAAGAACCTAGATTTTTCCAAGTCAGCCTGAACAGGTTCTTATGTAAATGGTGCTTAACTTGAAATCAGGCTATCTAGGTTCTTAACTGGGTTCTTAATTTTTGGTAAGAAAAAAAGTACTTGTATTGGTGGGCGTGGCCTTTTAAACTAAACTATTCACACACATGTGAGCTAACATGTATTTTATTCCATGGACAAAGTGTAAGCGCTCTAACATGCAGAGTATTGTATTGCATAATTTACAAGAAAATAAAACAGATTGACTTTATATTACTTTGGAAATTAAGAACCTACTTTGAAATTTCAGCCTGAAATGGTTCTATGAGAAGGGTGCTTAAAATGAAAATTTCAGCCTGACAGGTTCTTAAATTTTAGGTTGTTGTACGTGGCGTTTACCGTATTGCATATCTTTAGCTCACTTTTACCGTCACCTCTCTTTAACGGACACTTACTTACCACTGTTGGTAACGGGGTTGTGTAGTGGAGAAATTCGAGTGTATCATGATTAAACAAAAATCCTGAATTCTCATTTAATATATACAGTGTCGGTCGACTTACCAGCGTCGCATCCGCAAAATCCACCAATGCAGTCTGTGAAAAAAAAAAAAGGAATGGAAGATAAATGGTTCCGTTTTTTTTTTCTTCACCGTATACGGTAGCCTGATTGGTTGAAGCAAATTCCCCTCGCGGCAAGATCAGTCAAAAGGAAGAGCACTGCTCAGGTCTGGGTAGTGACGCGTCATCAGTAAGGAATTTCTGAGCTCGTTGGCCTCAGACGTCATTTCGCGGGGAAACCAGTGGTCGCGTCGCCAAATGTCGGCTGTTTCTCTGACTGTGCCGGTACG
The DNA here is from genome assembly GCF_958299795.1 of Porites lutea. Taxonomy (NCBI): domain Eukaryota; kingdom Metazoa; phylum Cnidaria; class Anthozoa; order Scleractinia; family Poritidae; genus Porites; species Porites lutea. The sequence continues at coordinate 9,405,262 of NC_133203.1, read as the reverse complement.
GTTGATTTCGAATATACAGAAGAATACCCGAAAAAATTACCAGCTATTAGAAAATAGCGGAGAATGTCAGGACATACTTACGCGGGACGTAAAAAGTTGCCTGGGTCTTAGAATTTTCAACGAATCCAGTAGAAATCTGTAGAGGAAAAAAAATCATCAGTCTTGACCGCCGCCTGGTTAGCTCAGTTAGGAGAGCGCCGGTCTGCTGAGCCGGAGGTCGCGGGTTCAAACCTCGGCCGGAATAACACTCAGGGTCTTGTGGTTCTTGTGGGAAGTAAAAGAGGCAATCTAACATGCTTGGCTAGCGGGATTGGAGATCATGTGCTGTAGCTTTTTCACGGCGGAGCCGCTGGAAGATTAGTAAAAAGTCACTAATTCAAATCTCTCTCGCGGCTGTCGCCATGAAATTACCGCGCGCGAAACAACCCCGCCAACTACGCGGGCTACTATGCGTGGAGCGAACACTGAAGCCGCCTGGTCCCAATATTCTCGCGTAAATATCTGGCGTAAATATGGCCGCTAGCTAAGGCTGCGTACAAACGGACGCAACAACTACCAACATTATTGCGCCAACAATGTTGGGAGTTGTTGCGTGCGTGTTGGCAGTGGTGTGCAAACGGATGCAACAACTCCTAACAATGTTGGGACCTGCAGTGCATCATGGGAAGGATACAACCCATAAGACTTTGTAGGCCATGCGTAATGCGCGCGCGCGGCCCCAACAATGTTGGAAGAGTTGTGCAAACGGATCCAACATTGTTGCGCTACGCTTCGGCTATCATGGAACAAAAGAAATGTTGGGAGTTGTTGGCTGAAAAGTTTGACCGGTTTCAAACTTTGCGCAACAACACGCAACAACATCCAACAACATGCAACAGGGTGTGCAAACGGACGCAACATGTAACATCCAATAATGACGCGCGTTCAGTGTAACGGCATCTTCCACTGATGAAGGGACAGTAGTCCTGAAACGTCTGGATTTTCAAACATTTTAGCGCCAAGAACACAAGACAAATTTTAATTGTAATCAACTTATCAGCGCTACACAGTTCCTAACCATGTTTTGAATGTTGGGAGTTGTTGGCCAATAATGTTAAGTCCGTTTGCACGGGGCTTAACGTTTATTTGTCCCAACACTGAAGCCGTAAAGTCCCAACATTCTTGCGTTTATGGCGTAAATATGGCCAATAGCTAACGTTTATTTGTTCCAAATATAACTTTAACAAAAATCACAAGTATTTGATGGTAACTTAAGCAAAGGTGGGGCACGAGAAAAACTGCTACAAGGAAAAATACATAAGGCTGTAGTTAAGCTGGAGACGTGGAGGCGGAGAGAAAGCTCGAAAGTTCTATTAGGAGCTGGCGTTGCCGGGAAATTTACTGTTTGCTGCACTGACATGGCAAAGCTTGCCAATTAATTACTCTCAAAATAGGGCTTTCGGCCATTTTTACGGTGGTGGTAGTAAGCGTTTGGTGGGGAGCGGGAATGGACGTATTTCCCATGGAATAAAAAATATCCTGACCTTCTATTGTGTCACGTATTAGCAGATGAGGTTTTTGTGGGGAGGGTAGATGGGCGTATCTCCAAGGGGGTAAAATATCCTGACCTTATATTTTGTCACATGTATTGTCACAAGTATTATTCGTGACAACAACCATTTACGCCTAGTTCAAGCAAAATCGGTGATTTGAGCATTATGAAGCCTTTTCTGGCCCTGCCTGGTTTTTATCATGGACTTACCTCGACGACGTAGGGACATCCAAAGTACAACTTTTCTTCCGGTCGGAGAACCAAAGTTTCACTCGACCGCTAGGCAAATATAAAGAACAGCAACAATAAGGGTATTACAAACAGCGGAGAGTAGCTTATAAAAAATGGATAAAAAGAAAGGGAATTTTCGAGAAGTAATGTCTACTCGTGCATTGAGAACCTATATAGTACATGGCAGGTGGGATCTAATTAACAGTTATTCCACGAGTGCGCGTTGGAAACGAGATAGTAGTAGCCAACGAGACACGTAGCATAGCCAACAAGCGCGAATGGAATATCGAGAATTCTTCCCGACTTTATTTGTAAAATTGAGCAGACGCGTACAGTCACCATATTTGGAGAGCATGGTATAATGGCTCATATACCATGATGACTAAGCCAATCAGAGCTCTACAATTGCATTATCCAATGATTCAGTTTTTAATAATAGACCTTATTCACGTCACCCGCCATCTTTGCACACGCTTTAGGATTGATGGGATAAAAGCAATGTCTAGTGGTATTTCAGGGGGCAAACAAGTGATGAGATTTGCCAATAGGCCTTTTGCACGATGGCGTCATTTTACTACTACTACCAGAATCCTTCAGGGTTTTGCTTTCTTGTAGAAATTATTGCTTTTATGATTTGAAACTCACTGGGATTACCAAATTTAATGGAAGAAAAAACGAAATGAATTCTGGTCTCAGTAATAAAAAGACCTCATCCTGCAAATGGCCGAGTTTGTTTATTCTCTCAAAACGAGACGACAATTTAACAGTCATGCAAAATGTACAGCGCGAGCTTCACCAAGTTTCACGTCATCATTACTTGCTGTGAGGATAACTACCGCCGCTACTGCTTCCAAAAAGTAACAATGATTACTTCCACCCATAACTTGCCGTTATCGTCATTTCGTCAGTTCTTCATTTTCTGTTGTCTAGAATAAACAAACTCAACCGCGATTTAGTAAATTGGCAAATTTTATCACTTATTTGCCTCCTGAGAAACCACGCGACATTACTTTTATCCCATCAGTTCTTAAAAGCGCGCAAAGATGGCGGATATCTTGAATTAGGACTTTTAAGCCACCGCCGCCCCCCCCTCCCCCCACGAAACAAATAACAAATAAAAAAACTTAGTGTTTCTTGGTCTACCTGATTCCTAGTCGAATTGGAATTTAGAAATGTTGGTTTTTGAGGAGAGGGGAAAACCGGAGAACCTCTCGGAGCAAAGTAGCGACACAACAACAGACTTAGTCCACATATGGCGTCGACGCTGGGAATTGAACCCGGGCCACACTAATGGGTGGCGAGTGCTCTGCGCTCTTACGCCACCCTTGCTCCCCGATTAAATTCCCCCCCGGATATAAGCCCCCCTCCAAAAGTATTGAAATGTATTCGCTGGATACGCCTTTTTTATTCCGGTTAATTAAGCCCCCCTCGGATATAAGCCCCTCCGTCCATAGGCCCTCCTAAAGCGCCTTACGAAGATGTACAAGCCCAGGGGTATGCTTCTCATAAGGTTCTGAAGTGGAGTATTACCGGAGTGCTGACATCGATATAGTCAGCTTTAAAGTGGAAAAGATTTCCAGGTTTTTCGCATGCGTTGCGCAGCTCGGCAGGAATATTCGCGACAGTAGACAGGAAAACTTCAATGTTCAGGCCGCCGGTTTCTTTCAAGCGTACGTGTGCGTCTGTTGAAACAAACATGTTTGAAATTGGATAAGAAGCGATTTCGTAAAACATCAGAATATAAAATACTGCACTTATGTTCCTCATAACAAAAAGCTAAAAAACAGTTTTAAAAAACGACGACGTTTCGATGTTCAACCAAAGTCATTATCAAGTCCAACAACAAGTGTCTGTTAGTTCAAACAAAGGTTTTTTTGTACGAATGGGATCGGCCTGGGTGTCGGATTGATTTCTTCTATGGGGAGCATCTCATGAATGAGGCATTGGAAACTTTGTCTGGCACTTGTAAAAGAACGCGTGTTCTTTGGGGTTGCCTAATTACAGTTTACACTGGTTCTCTGAAAGATTGTTTTTAAGTATTTATATTTTGCAACAGACGCTTATTTTTTCAAACTTGATAATGACGTTAGTTGCAAGAAGTTTAAGCTGTTTATTAACTAATACTAGTAATAAATATAATTGCAAATTAGGGGAGTGCGTTCGGTGGGGAGGGGTCGGGTGGGTAGTGAGTGGTAGCGGTAAGGGGGTGCAAAACCTGTTGGGCCTGTAAGATTGAGAAATTAAAATCAAACACTTTTATCAATATGAATATCAGCAGCTGTCCTTATCAGTGTTATTATTTGTCCTCCCACTTTACCATTCGTTACTATTTCATTTTTCCTCAAAAATGCAAGAGCGTAGTACTGTATTTTTTACATTTACTTGGCTAAACCTCTAAGTAAAGTACATGTAAGTCACAACAGGTCAAACAATGACTACGATCCTCAGGATATTCTTTTGCACTGTAGGATGGTCAATAAAATTGGCTAAAAATTGGGATACAGAAAATTAAAGTCATCTGAAAAGTTTATTGTTTAAGATCGTAGGTGACGAATTACTCCTTAATTTTAGCCCGAAATTTGTAAAGGTAATAGAATGATTTGTAGTGATATTTGGCATAAATACCACGAGTGATATTTCAGAATTGTTATACCTAATTGCACGAGCCGTTAAGCGAGTGAAATTTGAGACAATTTTGAAATATCACGAGTGGTATTTGTACCAAATATCACATACGAATCATGCTATTATTTGTTTATAATACTACCCGCAAAAGGCTTGTAATTTTCACATGTAGGTATTTCAAATTAAGCTGAAATACCACTGCTCTAAGCCAATCAGATTGTAGAAATTTCTCATGTAGTAGTATAACAGCGTTAATTTGTAATTTCACATGTGAAATTACAAAATTACCATGGCAACCTTCCGTACGTCTCAGTTCTAAGATGGCGACGAAGATGTCAGGGCATTAAAAGACGCTTTAGAAAACCTAAACACACGAAATAGTACATCAAGAAGGATTCTAACAGGTATTTTGTCGAAAAATTCTGAAAATTCTGAACTTAAGCCAAATTTAAGCTCTAAACTTTTGAGAGCGTGTAATTCTCGATCGATACGATAAAGCCAGGAAAAACATGTCAACACCCAGCGTTATTCGTTACCCATGATATTTAAATATTAAAATAGGTAATCAAATGGTATACTCGTGAAATGAGGGAAAATTTTCACTTGCGTTTTCTCCAGATCCTCAAAATTTCCTGAGCCTTTTTCACTCATCAACATTTGATTACACATACTAATATTAGTTTATAATTTCCGTAAAACGGCTGTTCTGACAAAAAAACTATGAATTGTAAATCAAAGCTACACAGCAAAGGAATTTACTAACAAATTTTGAGTGGCGTTACTGTGCCTAAATTTCTCCAGACGCTTGCTTTAGATTTTCCATATATTTGTCTGCAGTTTTCCCGGGAAATTTTAGTCGGCAGGAAGAAAAATTTTTACAGACAAATGTATAGAAATTTTTAAATAGTGTTTCTTGCACATGTAGCTGCATGTAACGTTCTCAAACTTTTTCAGTAGAATCTTTAGGAGTGAAGCTTTAATTTACAATTCATATTTTTTTTTTAGGACAGCCGTTTTACGGAAATTGGTGGCCATTAAATTCCCGTAAAAACACTGTAACTTCTCACGCCGTTGCCTTCTTGTCAAGAGGGCTTCCAAAACCGTCATAAGGCTTATTTCGCAGTTTTGGATTGTAGCTATTTCCTTTGTTATTGAATGCAAAGAGCTGAAACTTGCATAAACTGCTCAAATTGACCAACTCTTTCAACTTTTGACCCTAATTTGTATACAGCTATTTCAACAAAGGTTGTCGGAAAAAGTGCACGCGACAATCCAGAAAGGTACTGTGGGTGATTTTGAGTTCATTGTTTTTCAAGGAAATTTCAAAGAATGGCACGAGAGGCCATGGACGTTTGTTTTCGAGTGCTAAAGGAAAGCAAAAAAAGTAGATTCGACAGCTGCAGTGTCAGGAAAAGTGCGTTGATCATATCCCATATTACCTTTCGGGATTGTCGCGTGCAAAGTTTTTTCCGACAACCTTTCTCGAAATAGCTGTATACGGCGAAGTTTTCTATAGGTTTCAATACCTCGTATGCTAATGAGCAAACAATGACGTCAGTAAGGATTTGCCTATTAAAAGAATTGTAGTCTGTCGCTTATATATACATGTGTACGCAAAAAAAAAAAAAAAACTGCGATCATGGTGGTGGATAAAACACTGACCCCCAGTCCATGGAATACCTCCATGGACAGCCCATGTGGACTACGTCGCTAAAGTTTAGTGATTAGGGTTTAGAAACTGAGTGAATCAAGTTCCATCCTGAAAAACTGACATGAAACCCGATTGGTTGATTCACTCAGTTTCTTAACCCTAATCACTAAACTTCAGCGGCGCAGTCTATTTTAGGGTAGTCCATATGGGTAGTCCATGGACTGGGGGTCAGTGTTTTGTCCACCAATGATTGTGTACATACCGGGGGGATAGTCCCAAGACAAAATAGCAGCTGTTCGAGGAGATCCGAATGGAACCTCGGTTGCGTTGAAGATGGCACGAACATTGAACACCGGACATGGAGTAGGATTACCTAAAAAGTCCTGTCCAATCTCACAAGTACCTGGAAAAAAAAAAGGAGAAAAAGCGCGCAAGTTAAAAGGGGCTGTGTCGCGATTGTCCGGTTCAGTTTGCGTATAAGTAATGGGCACAAGAGAGAACGTGGCGCACGAGGGAAGAGGGGGCGCCTACCCGAGAGGCCCATGAAAATCGTTTCCCGCCCCCTATACAATTACCTGGCAGCCGCTGCGTGATCTGTCAAAACTTTTCACAGAAAAATATTGACCTCTCACAAACAAAGCGTGCTAAAGCGTTGTAATTGTACCTTTACGGCCTAAATATATCTGTTATAAATATCAGCTAGGTTATCTCATTATAGAGCGATGGAGTAATAAACCAATGATAAATACACAGCATTAAATCGTTTTTAACCAAAGGCACGATAAATACGACGAAAACAGAGTCAAAAATGGATATTTTTTAAAGAATGCATGTTGTATATTATAAAAAGCTGAATATTGTTCTCTGAGATAGGAACTATAGGAACCTTCCGCACTCTCAGAAAGCGAGTGAAAACGATTTTCATGGGCCTCTCGGGCAGGCGCTCTCACTCTCCTCGCGTGTCTCCCTCGCGCGCCCCCTTCTTTCTTGCGCCCATTACTTCCAAGCGCCTGCTACTCAGGCTAGTATTCGCTCTGAAACTTGGGAAATTACTTGTAAATGACAAAATCACAGCTTTGCATTGTGTCAAACAAATATGTCTCCCAAGCATTATATCCAACATTACAAACCACACAAATGAAATTTGGAAAACATTTGGGATAATAAGTTTTCAAAAAGCACAATTGCCATCCATTTCAATCTTCTGTAACACTGTCCATTCCAAGTTCCTCAGTTTTGGTATTTGCCTTGTTGTTTATACGTTATTTTCATGTTTTGAGCAGACATTTTTGTTTCACTTAAATTGGTGGTGGTTACCACTGCTTAAATTTAGAGAAATTTCGCGACACAGTTCCTTTAAAAGAAATATCAGAAGATAAGATGAGAAGAAGAGGATGATGATAATGAAGATGATGACGATGATAGTTACGTAATGATAATGAGGTTCCTAAATGGTGATAATAAACAATCATTGGATACGACTGAGAATGAAATGAAGAATTAGGTAGATGGATCAATAATCCAGCCCTTTAGATTTCAAGACGAGGAGTTGCTTAAGCTTCCAAATACTAAGAAGTGTCATTTTGGCGGGAAAACACGAGAGCAGGTGTCATTCCACCACAGGTTTGAGCGAGAATGGGGACCTTACGCAACCATGACGACGACGGCAACAGGAACGTCAAAAAACTCTGCACTTGCATCACGCTTTTTCGTACATTTCTTTGCCTTCACTGCACAACTACGACGTGAAATGACCAAATTTTAAGTTTACTTGGGAACGGGAACGGCAAGGCGATAAATTCTACCATCTCTGTCCGAACTTGAGCGAGTTCCCCTCTCTTCATCTCCAGCCAAAATTCCCTTCTTTTACGTAACAGGGCGAATTAGGATAATCGCGAAAAAGTTTAAAATGATGCGAAGTCTGTTTTTCAGCGACGTTTTCATGGACGTCGCCGTTGTCGGATCGTAATTAGGTCCCTAATGTCGTTAATATAAGAGGTGGAAACAAGTTATTAGGTTATATTAGGGAGTTCACTTAACCATGAGGACGACGGCGGTAACGTAACGTCAGAAATCAATTCAATTGGTTTTAGAAAAAAAAACAACAAACAAACAAAAACAACAACAACAAGTCTGCAACGCACCACACTTCTCGCTAATTTTTTTTTTGGTCTCCACTGCACGACTACGACTTCCATAGTTTCATGAGAAATTAACGACGGAAACGAACGAGGACGGATTTTTTCTTTTGTCAAACAAAATGCTCTCTCGCATGTTAGGGTCAAAATTTTGAAAAGGATACCTCAAATTATTCAAAAAGAGATCAAAAAAAGCCTTTAGAAGAAAATTAAAAGGAACGCTACTTAATATCCTTCAAACTGAAGACTCCTACATTGACGAAGATACGAGTAATTCTCTTCAGGGGCACCCAACGAGAATATAGTTCAAAAGCACTTAAACATAGCATTGTTAAACGTATTTTAGTATTTACACGGTAAATAAAGCCATATTTTTATCCCTTAAAAATTTTTCATCTGTTCGGATTTCCTAGCTGAAAGTCTCGTGATCCGAAAATTATAGGGATCAAAACTTACCTTTTCGAAAATTTCAGCCAGAAAAAAGGCTCCCGAAAATTCTAGGTGACCTTTTTAGGGTAAAAATCCGTTAAAAATATGCAATTATACCATTTTTAAGATGTTAGAATCCTAGGAGAGGCAGGCAAGCAAGAAATTTTACAACAAATGTTCCGAAAATTCTAGATCTCAAATCGTCTTCCGAACAGATTTTTTTCCGAAAATTGTCGTTGGGTGCCCCTGTTCTCTTGTCCTTTTTTTTTTAAATTCCCAAGGCAGAATAGTATTTGTATATTATAAAATATACATTAATATAATGTCTAAGTTTGGTATTTATTCAGCTTGGGTAAAATAATGAAGCCTAGCCTGTCTCGACAAGCCTTGCTAACTAACTGCAGGCCAGTTGTAGATATTTCTAGTTGAAAGAAGTTGAAGTTAACTTTCTATTATTTATCTTGCATGAGGTCTCTAACAGTTTAACTCCTGTAGTAGATATACGGTCAACGGTGATTTTGATGACAATAAAAATTAAACAACAACACTAGCCCCCCCTCCCCCCTAAAAATATGCAAGAAACTTACTATTTGTTATATAAAGAGGACTCGGCGACGAGAAGTTGGAGGTGCCTTGAAGTGCTATTGCTGCTAAACGAAAAGAGAAATTTGTCTTGGTGACAAAATCTTGGGGAATCTTGAAAGTTGTGAAATTCGTCTGCAAGAAATAAAAGAAGCATCTTTCTTAAGACTTAGCTAATATACTGGTAAGAGCCATTATGCTTATTAATAAAACTTCGACCCGCTATCGGGACGCTTACTTGAAAAAAAAAAATAGGAATAATAATAAGAAGTCAAGACACAAACAAAAAAGAAGAAGAAAAGAAAACTATCAATTATCTGCGAGAAAAAAATTTCTAAACGATTTGCTTACAAGTACTGTATCGCAACATTACGTCTTGCATTTAAAACGTGTCCAGGGCTATAAATTTCAAGAGAAGCGAAAAATGCTGCATTTTTGAAAGATCACAAATGGTTCTTATATTAGAGACTTGACCATTCAAATAAAACCTGGCAATAGGTACTTTGTAGTGGTGGTGCAAGCGAAAGTGAATTGTACTAGACCAACACAAAGTCTCGACTCATACTACTCCGAAAACTCGTATTGCTTTACCTTTCTCAAGTAGAATGTATAGCCGCAGCACACTTGAAAACTCTATCTGCGGCGCCAACGCAATCAGACCATAGTTAGTAGAGGGAACTGCTGGTCCTCTCTACTAACTTTGACCAGACTGAGCGGGCGATGGTTGAAAATACGCCATTATGAACGACACGCAAGAATAACATGATGACTACTTGTTAGATGAAACTTGTCACGCATGCGCAATAGAAAACGGGATGGTTGCACGCACAGTTAACTTGTTACACGTCAGTATATATCCCATAAAGAAGTTTCTTCTCGAAGGGTACAGCCCAGCAATCCCGGGTGGAAGGGCACTTCTTATATTGGCCTCTTCTACGCACGAAAGGGGTACCTTTTTCAGGTTTCAAGTACATCAAAGGGTAGGAAATTTTCAAGTGAACGGGTGGGAACTTCTATACTTTTTTAAGTATTGAAAAAGGTTCTTTAATTTAAATGTTCCGAAAGACGCGCCTTATGGCTATATCACCCTCGGGTACTCCGGTTTTCCCCTTTCCTCAAAAACCAACATTTCCAAATTCCAATTCGACCAGGAATTGGGTGGACAAAGAACCACTTTGTGGGTGTGCTACCTCTCTAAATCATTATATCACTTTTATTAATTTTTCATACGTTACACAAAAATGACCAGGAGACTTCATGTTTTAGCGATCTATTCGCATTAAGTAGGTATGTAATTGTTATAAATACTCTTTCTTTGTTAAAATTATTCGTGATTGGAATGACCTGCCCGCCAATGTTGTTGAGATAGGAAATTTAAGACGTTTTAAAATAGCTCTTAAATCGTACATGCGTATTTCTTAGGTTTTTATCCATCTTAGATCTTAGATTTTATTCATAAACATATATTTTCAATTTTTATTTTTGGAAGTTTATTTACATAGGGTTAACCTCTTAAACTTCCTTTTTAGGGTATTATTTGTATCGTTTATTTCTTATGATACCTTAAATAAAGTATGTAAATATGTTAAAGGAGTGTCATTTTTCAATGGAAGGTACGTATACGAGTGAGGGTCCTTTTCTGCCAAAGATGGTATATAAAAGGGTATGGGGTTGGACCTCGGGGCGGAAACTCCCCGTGTAAAACTTTGTTCAGTAGTTCCTCCCCTCAGAACCATGCATACTGAAGCCAACAAATGCTTACCGTGTGATATTTCTTTATGACTGGTAAGAAAGAAGCTGGATCAGAAATATTTTCATGCCTCTTGACCTCCAACACAAAAATAACTGGAGAATCATTATAACGTTGACTGTATTCTGTCCACTGTAGAGTAAACTCGAAGTATTCTGAAGACAGTAGGAGGGGTGGATTTGGAGTAGGAGGCACCAAAGTTACATTGCTCTCTGTAAGAGAAAAAAACAAAACCAATTTGAATAAAAGAATATTCAAAGCTCTATTGACAACTTACGTAAATCCTCTATTAAGCCCCCCCCCCACTCCCGGGGCTTATTTATTTCAAAACATTTGAGAGAGGCATATTTCAGAGAGGGGGGGCGTATTTTATTTAGCAAAGACAATGGTATCAGTTCTCCATAAAGAACTAGAATGCATAGAGGAAAAGCTCAAGTCAAGAAGTTGGAGGTCATGCAGCCGATGATCAAAAACAAATCTGTACTTTCAGCGGGTGAATAAACCATCCTGGATCAGTCCAAATGAAGTTTTACAGTGGTGACTGATAAATAAAGTCCATCATTTATTAGTGTTCAATAATAAGGGGGAAGGAAGGGGGGGGGGGGGGGGTTAAAAGAGAGAGGGGCTTATTAACTTTCTTCCCCTGAAAAGTGGGGAGGGGGGGGGGTGTATTAGAGAGAGAAGCCTTGACAGGTGATTTATGGTATTCAATTTTTATGATTAGCCTAAGCTCGGGGTAGTAATTCATGGAATTTCTGGTGAAGTTTAAGGTGGCTGTGTGTAAATTCATAAGGAAAGCTAAAGAGTGGATTTTACTTAAGGCTACAAAATTCAAAATTTTAGTGTTGTTTTAAATTATTCATGTTTCCATGGCAACGATCGAAATCTTCAGTTAAACCTGATGAAGAAATGTGATATAAATGTATTTTGTCCCCGCTAAATTTCAATTTTATACCAACAACGAGTCTTTAAAAACACCCCATAAAACGGAAACCACTACAATCCTCGTCACATTAGTTGGGTCAGTTGGGATGTTTTGTGCCCTCCCAATGTTGGTTTGTGCGAGTTGGCATCACAGAAGCAAAAAATTCAACACTGGGAGGGAAAGAGCACAACGTTTTGTCGCTATATGGTTTACGTACCGGGAGCCCCAACTTAATTTGACGAGGATTGTAGTAACCTATCCAAATGAGTTCAGCAACCTCAACACAAGAAGCGTGCTAAAGACTTTCATTTCAAATATACCTGTCAGTTAGAAGACTAATTATAAAAAGTTGCTTTCTCTATATTTTAAAACTGAAATAGAAAAAAAAGCTGTACCCAATTGCACTTCAAAATCGTTCAGTTCTGCAGCTTGATAAAGTGTCAGTTTAAAAGAATTCGAAAGCCCCACCGCAGATGCCGAAGATCTCTGGCAGATATGGAAAAAAGTTGACCCTCTCCTGGGCAAAAGAGAATTTGCATAGATCTCTTCTTTAACTTAAGATATTCCTCATAATACAATTTCCAAAATGAAACCTAAAATTACTGTCATTTTCAAGCACGAAAGTCTTAAAAATCAAACAGTTAAACGTTTGAAGCACGGCACCTATGAGTGGGAGAAAGCATTGTTATCCCCCCCCCACCCCACCCCCACTCCAACTGGGAATTCCTATATATGTAAGACCTTATAAGAAACCGGAAGAGAGGATCTGTCCTATCTGTAAAAAAGACGTAGAAGATGAAATACACTTTTTAACTCTGTGCCCTGCGTATCAAGAAAAAAGAAGTACTTTATTTGAATACTTAAGCAAAGAATACAGAATATCAGTAACCAGAATGGCACCAGATGATGTTTTTCTGTTGTTAATAAACCCTCCGAGCAAGAACAAACCAGTGCAAAAGTTAATTGCAAAATACGTATTCGACTGCTATGGGAAAAGAAGATCATTAGTTCTTTAGGTTCACATTGATTGTAGTTCCACTAGTGTGCAATTTGTGTTATGATTTTAAATTATTTGGATAAAGTCGATGTACATAGGACTGTATAAGACTCCAAATAAAGCATTTTCTTGTCTTGTTTATATAAAAGTGACAGGAGTGTCGCCAAGGTGACTGTTATGGAGAGGTTCAACCGTACTTTTTCCCATTTACTTACTTGCCAAGGTAGCTAACTGATCACAGGTTTCATTACACTGCTGAAAATCTGGAATCTGAAGCAGTTTGATAATATGATTAGTCACAAAATACCACTGAGCTTATTTTCATTTACAGTCAATTCTCTTCTTGCGAACACCCCGCTTTAACGGAAAACCTGATAATACGGACAACAGCTAAATCCCAGGCAAATAATAATTTACAAGCGTTTGACTGAAATAAAATACGGACTCTCGCTAATGAGAACACTAACCACAGTACCTCGAGGTCCTTAGGTTGTTCGCTATAAAAGGAGTTGACTGTATGTCGCTAAATTGTTTAATTTTGGATTGATGTTTTGAATATCTTTTAAAATGTATCAAAAATCAGTAGGGTTTAACTTGAGCATGCTGGGGTAGATTTATTGTGTAGCTACAATCGGCGACAAAATTAGTTGAGACACTTCGCCCTCAAGAACCTTTCTGACGTTTTGCCAACTTAAAAAAAAGAAAATAAAGATTTCTCTCCCCTATCTCCTCCATGCAATGTTGTGCCGCTGTTCGAGCTATCTGTAGAAAACAACAAACACCCCAACTTTGAATGGAGGGGAGGGGGGAGGGGTGTGGATTGTTTTGCTCTCCAAATGTCGTCCATTCGAGGACAATGTATCATCAATTTCGTCGCCGATTGTGGTTACAGTAGCCTGTGATCAGACGCCCCCAACCCCTTTCCCTCAGAAAAAAAACGGTTTTTTCCTGAGGGGAGGGGGGCGTGCTGTACACGGGCTTTAGATACAGCGACCATGATTTGTGACCTAATGAGCAATTTAATTATAACATGTTTAAATTTCATGATTCAAATGAATCACTTTATATGAAAACAACTTTTAAGGTATGAATGACACTCAGCACACTTTTAAAATTAGTATTTACATTGTCAGTGGACAACTGAAGAGTGTTAGCTGGCTAAACCAAACAATTACGGTAGTGAAAAGGGCCGATGAAGGGACTAGAAAAATATGTTTGCTTTGATAAGGATTCGTTGTATCGAAGTTCCATTCCATTTATCGTATAGCCTGTACACAGACGTTGTTTCATTTTTTCTTTTCGAAAACATCGGCGAGAGCTGGCGGTAAATAAATTCCACGCGGTTTTTATTTTTATCACGCGCGCCCGAACAGCCTATTTATCGTACAACTACCGGGGCGAAGAATATCGTTCGTTATACCTAGGTCTTCGTTACATATCTAGAAGATCGTTATATAGAGGTCCTTGGTTCTACTTTACAACATAACGAAACCAGGCATCTTAGACAAACTCTTTGATCCTTCCCGATCAAAAGCGGAAGTTGAGAGGTTTAGATTCTTTTCTTTCGCGCGATTTTGAAAACGTCATTGCTTCTAACTGCTATTTGTTTTTAAATTTTACAGGAAATAAATATTGCAGCGTATGTAGCTTGCACGTTATTACTACAAAGTGTTATATTTTGTTACATGTTGTCTTCCTTGGCCCATTTTCCCCATTTTTGATATTTTGTGGCAACTTTATTGATGTTAAATTTTCACGTGAGTTTTTCGTCTTTGAAAAACAATTTGGAGGTTTTCATGACCAAACCGCTTCCGCGTGAAGATCGATATAGAAAGAACTCAAATGTTCTTCAGGGCATACTCGTAAAACAGGAAATTTTCTGCGAAATTAGACAAAATTATTATTCCACTAATTGAAACGGCTTGAAATCCCAAATTGTAAAGATTACACGCGATCGTACGTCTCATGGAATTTTTAAAAGCAATTTAAGATGCATCTACGGCAAACATTCATAATTACACTAGTACTGAGGCTTAGTAACTATTCATGTTTATATTTCTGTCATATCTTATTTACACGTAGCTTATGAATTTTGAAAAGGCAGAGGGGCTCTTTCCCGAAAAGGATCCAGTGTTAGCGGTAACAGGAGAACGGGAGCAGCGGCCTGGATAAAAAGAAAATGTGTTGCAGCTCCATTTCACGACCGATCATTTTTTCTTTTGGTTCTCGCGTAATTGACTCGACTTCATAAATTGAACGACTCCAGACCTATTCATTCAATATTGTTTACATAATTGAAAACTTTTAATGACATAGTTAATTTTACATGACATTATAAGAAGTTTCAATTGAACAGCAAGTATCTGTCCAAGCTTAAAACTTTTGCCCGGCGGTTGCCGGTTGTATTTGAAATCGATTTCACTTTAGTGTAAGTCATGAAATTGAACTGTTTCACGAAACTTTCTCAAAACACTGTTCTTACACCAATATCAAAAAGTATCATAGTTGAAATATATTTAACAACCTTCATTAAAATGCGTGCTAGGATTCATGGCGGTTTTGAAACATGTATAGCAATTTATCTGGCGCCAATTTTTACCGGCGTAGAGTATACTAACAATACTTTCACGTAATGGAGCACGTTATCGGGTAAAAGCCTCGTTTTGACCAAGCTCAGACCTTTCTGTTTCCCTTTGTTATTATAAGATTTACATACGGAAACACGTATTAAGTAAGTTAACTAACGTAACTTTGCCCTAATTTACCTTTGAGGAACAACTATCGTAGCATCGTTTTAAATTCTGACAGGAGCCACAGTAAATACAGACTGCCAACAACAAGACATCGTAAAATGTAGCCTTCATGGTTTACCTGTTGAAGAAAGAAGAGGGGGTATCGGAATGACGTGACAGTTTCAATGCGTTTACAAGTCCTGTTTCATATAATTAAGTTTCAAAAATAACACACTTTAAATAGATAACAGAGTTACAACTCAATAATCTGATCAATTAGCAGATTGACTTACCTGCGACTAAAATTGATTTATTTTCTTCACATACCAAATAAAGTCATGTTTCATTTAGAGGCGGGCGAAAACTTCGGATCGGCACGAATTGAATAGCAACAAATCACTGCCAATTGGCGTTTGTTACACACTCCGTATTAAAACACTAAGTAAAGCGCCGATTCACCACTTGTCGAGGAAAGTTTAAATAAATTTGACTGCAAACTATACAGTCTTTTAGTAAGAACGACTACAAACTGTCACCACTGGCGGAGTTTTCATGAGAATGAATTAGTTAATGCGACACGCGAATTTCCACTTAATGGCTTCCTTCCCAACCCCCACCCCTCTCGGTCATAGGGAGAACTAGTCTGCCAATGAGGTCAAGGATGTTGCAATCGCGGTGGAAAGGTAAGATCGCGTGCCTTTTATTGGTGGCCAATATTTCAATTTCGATGACATGACCAGCAGAAAGGAACACAATGGTTTAATCACATGACTAATCATGCGTTAAAAACTGATTGTACAGTGAATTAAATGTGCCTTGACATGTTACTTCATAGGATGGTTACTTGAAAAAATTTTGATTAAACCAACCAAAACTAGCTGTTCTTTTCAAAATAATATAGATACATATATCAGTTAATCCCGAAAACTTCGATCTCGCGCCAACTCTCGCAATGAAGAATGTTTTTTTTTTAGGGCCAGGCTGAATATTCCTATTTTTCTGCCGAATTTAGCCTCCAAAAAAAATATATTCTTGTATTATTCTTGAATCATAATTGAATAAGAGAACATTTATCATTTACCTTTTGCAGTTTGTTAATTTTTTTTTTCAGTATGCTATAACTGAGATATGTATTTCATGTACCGTTCATCGAACTGTCATTACCACTGAACATTGGCTATAACCAATGCAGGTTTCTTCGTTTTGTTGTTTAGCTTTGCCGTGAGAGGAGGCAATAATTTGATACCCCTGATTTGATACAGTTTAAGTTAAAAATATATTTTTTCAAATTTTCGTCACTCAAAATAATCATCCTTTTCGAAATCTCAGCCTTGGGTTTATTCTTAAAATATTCTTAAAAGTTTGCAAATTTCAGCTTTGATATTCTTATAAAATATATTCTTATAGCAAAAAAAGAGTGTATGCGGACAAATTTCTCACCCCTGGCGTGAAAAGTAAGCCACTACCGAGCCTGGACGGACATATTTTCAAGAAATATGCCAAGCAAATGTCGAACCAATGTGATAAAAGACGCAGAAGTCCATGTGAACACTTGTATTTTCCCTGGAATTTCCGATTTTAGAGGGAAAGCACTGGAATTAAGAAATTCGGAAATCTTGGGTTGGGGTCAGATTTTGCAATCTCTGATAAAAGATCTCAAACTTTGACTGCTATACTAACAATATCCGCATATAATGTAAAGTAACTATCAATAGCTGTATCACTCATAAATCTTAAAGAACATCTATTTATTTGCCAGTTGGTCGAGCAACCATACTAAGTGTCAACTTAATTGTCATTGTATAACAATTAAGATATTGTTTCAGGATAAGGCGAAGGAAAAATAAAACGGAAAAAAAAGAAGAATTCCCTGACGACCAAGCCACATTCGATGGCAATACGTAACTTCAAATTGCTCTGAGTCATGGAATTTTGTTTAGGCTGTAATTCTCACAAATTCGAAAATCGGACGACTGTTCACCGATACGAGAAGATGACCATAAGTTGTCAGTCACAGAGCTTACAACCAAATAACTGTACTGGTTCTGTTTAGTTTTGTTTTGTTTTTTCTAACTGACTTAATTAAGACGTGACATCCATAAACCATTGTCGAGACCACTGACTTCATTTAATGACAGGAATAGCAGATATTCCCTCTACCGACACTTTATTCTCGTATATATATTTTCATGTTTTATTTTTGTCACTTTTTGCCTCACGATCAGGAAGGAAGACTGAGTATATGAGCCGCAAATGGGAAACGACCACAGACAAGCAAAGGAAAAAAAAATGTTTAATGTTGCCGATCAAAGTTTGTACAACTTCTTCAACTTAATTTAGCGAGACCGAATCAGATGAACACTCAATATATCTCCCACTTTACAATCACTTTTGCCAATAACCTTTTTTGAACAGTTGATCTTCAAATCAGCTGTCCACGTATTCGTACAGATCAGTTGCTGCAAATTGAATGAATATTAACAAATTCAGTTACTTTATCTGACAACCCATTCATCTTGAATACCATCAAATGTACAAAACTGTAAAGGTAATAAGAGCTATTATGAGCAAAAGAACGCTCAACGACAGTGACTTTTTGAGAATTTTTAAACCTGCTTGCATGAACAGGATCGGAGTATTTATATTGCTAAGTAAATGCTTGAGGTTTCTCCGCCTCTAAAAACAAATACAGAGGAAAATTTCTTAATTCAAATACTCATCATCATTATTTATGATTATTACTGCGCAAATAAAGGCTTTGAGGTACATCCAGTTTAATATATTTTTTTGTTGAGCAAATGGCTTCAGAAATGCAAAACAGCACAGAATTCTCTCTTAGAATACCCCCAAATTGAATGTCTGGAGTTTTCATACCATTAGAGCGGTTTTCACTTGACTGTCGTAAAACCAAAACCAAAGTAAATACACTAGCCAACCAAAGGGCGTAGTAAAACCAAAACCAAAACCAAAACCAATGACTTTCGACAGTCAAGTGAAAACCGCTCTATTACAAGAAATTTCTCATGAACTTGTCACACTGTCTAAATTGAAGCTACTGAGAGTACGGTAAAAATGCTTCATTTTGAAAGTGTAAATTAGTTTTTATTATAGACCTCCAAGGTTGCGAAGGGAGCAATTTTGTTCAACATCTCTGGTAAAAAAAAGCGACGAACCGATCGAGTTATCGACCATTGATTCAGCTGCACTGATTAAGTGGTACACAAACGCATGCAGACAGAGACGAAGGTCTAAAATATATAAAATTATGTTCCGTACGACTCGATCAAGCTAAATGTTTTGTTTGTTTGCTTTTTTTTTACATTATTATTGATTTGAAATTTGAGCAAGGCAGTATCTGAGCCAATTGTTCACATGATCAAAGTTAACAGCGGGAAATTTTCAGTTATATCTTTCAGTATTGGCACGCTTTGATGTGGGGATAAAGTTCCGCATGTCCCACTGGACTTTGACTCAAAACATCGATTCCGTATCTTACCTTTTAATATAGTAGCTTATATCTTCTCTTTCGGGGCCGAAGTTTCATTCGATAAGATCAGATATTTACTTGATCCAGTAACTTTTCTTTTTCCGCATGGAGACGTGAACTGTTTGTGATCGATATTGAGCAGTTTAACCGAGACAAAATGTTACACAACACTCTGAAGAATTGACTCTGTTTCTGAAGTGACTTACCGCAATTCTACTTATAGACACGTCAGATAAGGTCACGTACTCAAATAAGATCGCTATAATATTTCTAATGCTTTCAAAAGCATTATTTTGAAGTCTTAAAAAGTTTATTCGCGGGGCTTGAAATATGCAGTGCCCATAATTTGCGAAAATACAGGCCAGTTTACCTTGAGTCACTCTCTTGGAAAATATTCGAGATATTAGCGCACTCGCATCGGTACAGCTAATATTTACTCTCAAGTTTGAAACTGAAATGGTTGAAGAATCAACAAGAGGCTCAAACTTGTTAGAAACCACGTCTCGGACATACACTAGTTAAATACTAAGTTCAATTTAAGACCAAAACCAAGATTAAAGTTTGGCATTACAGAGGCCATCGACGTATTCACTTTTTCCCCGCCTATAAACGTCAACTGGAGGAGGTTTAGGTCAGACCCCCTCCCCCTACCCCCTCCTTAACATCCACTTGAAATTTTGCTGCCCCAAAAGTCACTGCATTCCGGAAGGAACACTGAAATGCTCTGGGTAAAGATGTCAACGGTATGAGGACAATTTAATTACTGCTTTTAAAACGTGGTAGAAACTAAATGCTTTAGGATGGAGTTTAAAAGGTCACAATTAAAGGGGCTGTGTCACGGCAGTCCAGTTCATTTTGTTTAATTTTGCCAATTACTCGCCCTCAATCGCTATGGAACTTAAAGTAAGCAAAGAAATTACATGTAAATGACAAAATAAGAGATCCGAGACAAACAAGTATGTCTCCTGAGCATTATTTTTGAAGTTGCAAGTAGCAGGGATCAACTTTTGAAAAACTGTTAGGCTGAACAGTTTTCAAAAATCCTAA
Source organism: Porites lutea (assembly GCF_958299795.1). NCBI lineage: Eukaryota > Metazoa > Cnidaria > Anthozoa > Scleractinia > Poritidae > Porites > Porites lutea. The sequence goes on along the minus strand of NC_133203.1, from coordinate 9,385,137 downwards.
TTTCAATCCGTTTTAATCTTCTTCAGTTTTGCCCATCCGTGGCATCTGTTGTTGCTGTTATGTTATTTTAACGTTCCTTTAAAGTTTTAAGCGGTTATTTTTATGTTTCTCTTAATTTAATGGGCATTTTGTAATTTCCTAATTTCGCTGAATTCCATGACACAGCTCCTTTAACACTCACTTCTTTTAATTGGTCCTGCTTTTCTCTTAAATAATGACAGGAACGCCTTTCCACACATGACATAAAATCTATGAAAATGCATCAGTTTACTTTTGTCCAAAATGCCCCGCACTAACGTCCACTGCCTTACCCCCCCCCCCCCCCCCCCTTAAACGCCCAGTTGACGTTAAGCGGGGGAAAAGTGAATATGTCGGCGGCCCCTAACATATACGTGATCTTGTTAGTTGAGTTATGGAGCCAGTTTGTAACACCGAAAAGCTAGGACAATCGCATCGTCCATCTGTAATCGACAATTAACTGGGATCCACGTTCAAGACTAAAAGAAAAATTATTCTTCCTCTTCTCTGAACTTAACTGTTAAACCCTTTACTGTCCACTTTACTTAATCTTGCAACCCTTGGCCTTTTCTGAAATGTTGATCATAAAAAGATTTCGTCTTGGACGCTTGAGCTATGGAACACAATATCAATGTTTTGTTTTATAGTATCAGGGTTTACTTTGTTTTGTTGTGTCTGTTTTCTTCATTGTCATCATTATAAATATCTTACTTTTTAATTAAGCTTACCTCGTTATTTTCTTTCGTTTAATTAAGCTGGTCTACGTGTATGAGAACACACTGAATCAGCTTTCCCGGCTCTGAACTAAACCTTCGATCTCGAAAGTTACTTCACCATTGTTCTGTTCTGACTATTTGTACAAAGAAAACGCCTCCTTACGGTTTCTAATCGGAGCCTGTTGAATTTATTAGATTTAAGGAGTATTATGGGATGCCCAGGGGGGCACTCGCTCAGTATTTACGCACTCTCTTCGGGCAAAAGAAGGCTTCACTGTATATTTCTTGGGAAAAAGGCGATCATTATTACATCCAAACACGGCACAATGACCTTTTTTTCCCATTACAATCTCTTTAAAGGAAAACTTAAAGAAAAATTGCCCCGAAAAGCGCGCGTAAATACTGAGCGAGTATATCGGATCGTGCTCACGCCTTCTGGGCATCCCATGACACATCTTAAATCCAGTTTATCCAATATGGCAGCCGTATCGGTAAAAAGGTATATTCATTTGCATTTTACGTTTTAAATCTAATCGAGTTCAGTTTTTTGCGCATTAGATAATATCCACGCGCCATACAACTGATGAATTATTTATCAGGAGTATTTCTTCAGCAGCAGTTGAAGGAGAATCACAGCTTAAAAGAAATTAAATAACTATCTTATACAAATCCGATATATAATATACAAGTCTTTCGTCTGATCAATAAACAAAATTCAAAGTCTACATTTATCTCATCATTATTCTAGTTGCAAAATATTATTCTTCATTTTCACTTTGTTCTCTAGGATCAGCTTAAAAAATGTCTTTGTTCTGCCGACAAAAAAGGGACACCGAACTGAGCTTGAAGGGAAAATTATTTTTTTCTCCCTAAAGGCATTTTTTTAGTCAAAGAGTAATTATATTTTTATACATTTACATTCTGATTTACATTTTGACTGGAAGGTCTTCAAGCTGTTATCCGATTTGTCTATGAATATGCTAAAGACCTCTAATCCGGAAAACAATGTGACAATAAAAACTAGTGCTGAAAAAGCTAATAGTGCGAATTATAAGGCTTACTTTTTTATCGGGTTGGTATTTTTCCACAAAAGCAAAAAATTGACAACTAGTTCACTATTAGATGATTGTAGGAAGACTGCTTTTTTTGTCAACATTCAGAAAGAATTTATTTTCACCTTCAGTTGGATTTCAAGTTTTTCCAGCAATATTTCGGTCCTACGAAGAGAAGATTTGGTTTTGCGCATGCTTTAAGTGCGGCGTGTATCTACAGCCTCAATTGCAACGTTTTGGGTCTTGCTAATTGTCGTGGATGGTTCGTAGGTGTGGGTAAAAACAGTGTGTGGAACAAGTGCGTCGTGGTGGGTCTTGTAGTACGATCGTTTGTTCAGGCGAGAATTGCAACGCAACACCTGCATCCTTGGTTAGAAAATAATATTCATACATGTTCCGCACTTTGTTGTCAACAGATTCCCGATGGTTTTTGGCATTTAACATCTCTTGGAATTAAAACCGTAAACCCTTGAAGGAGCCTTTTCTCCTCCCAAATAACATCAATATTTACATACTTTTTATGACTACTTCAAACCTCTTAACTCTTTAAACACTCACTAACAACATATTTCATGCGTGAGATCAGAGAAGTGATCGTCTATTGCGGCATAACAATTTCCAATAGTCACGGGAGAGTCTATACACCTGTTAAAAAGGAGTCTGACAATGAGAGTCGCTTTATAGTAATTAATTTTCACCTGTTGCCACTGCTCGAAAATACCAGATTATATCGTTATCATACTTTCAGCAAATTTAACCTTTTTAAAAGGAGATTGTCACAGAGTAGCTTATCTTTGTGGCTTCATATAATATCTAGTTTGCTTCGCTCAAAAATGATCTTAAGACATCATTACATCTTATTCTAGAAAGCCCTGTGCGAAGGTAAATACTGTCTCTATGATTTGCTCGGTGGCTTTCCTCACGCTTCCCTTACAGAATTACTTTAAATCATTTACCCCGGCCGTAATGATAAAGAATTACGCTTTCATAACCAGTTAATTTTCACTCTCTTTATCCACTTTGAGTCTAAGCCATAAAGTTGTTTAAAAATTATTAAAACAGCGTCAAAACAATAAATCATGAATCAGTGTTTGCTCCAAGGTAATCAATTTCGGGGTTATCGGCCTCCCTGTGTTTATAATTTTTAGACCTCGAACAACGAGACGTAGGGTGATTCAAAACAGATTTTTTTATATTTCATAAGTTCATTGAAATAACAAAAAAAACAAATCTCGTGTTTCCTGTTGCTTAAGTTAATTTTCTTGATTTTAACGAATTATTAAGCGAATTTCAGATGCTGACGGCTCACAAATCGCGTTTCGTGCTTCTTTCAGTCTTTACACTAAATTGTGACCTGCTAACACAACTAGCATTATTTTGGTGCAATGGTGACAGTTTTACCCTTCACGTTATACATTAGGAAACGAAAGTCTCGGGTACTTTTTCGTGTTGGTCCAAAACTCTAGCAAAAAGCACGCATACTTATATCGCAGTTTAAAATAAGAAGTGAAACTGATTAAAGAAAAAACCCTCTTACGACACGATCATCAGCATGATCTTACTGACCTACACATTAAAATGTTTGTTGCAAACATGCAGTTGAACTAACCTTAGGGAATGATCACTACCAAAAAGGCCTTGGTTTTTTTCTTGGCGCTCTTGGACTCGTTTGATCTTAGCTCCTTTATCGGTAAGCGTTGTATAAATTTCTTGTCTCGCATAATTTTTTGAGACACAATTAAACGAATATCCCTTATTTGCATGTGACGAGGAAAGTTTGACTATCATGCATGTAACTGCATATTGCTCAAGTATAGTTGGTATCTCAGCCTCTACGAAAAATAACAATTATATACAGACTGGTTTTATTTGCTATCGGTAAAGTATTACTAGATCTATTTTTGTGAAAAAAGGCATAAATATTTTATATCAGTTGTTCATGAAACTCCAAGGGAACATTTCCACAATTCAAATATCGTTGCCTAGTTTGAAAGAATATTTTTCACGATGGCAAAGTAACCAAACTTAAGGCTGATAATTAAATTCGGATTTTTAGCTACGGAAAATGGGAGTGGGATTCGGGATGAACGGGAAGCGGGAAATGGGAATAAATGATGGCGTATTCGGGAAATGTTATTCTAATGAACTATTCTCTGTCGAAATACCCTATAATTGACCTTAAAAAAACCCCCTTCCCCCCTATTTTATCGACCCAATTAAGCGCCAAATTTGACCATACCACCTTTTTGATCCGATTATCTGCTATAAGATAAGATAACACTAAGGCCTGGTTCAGACGCCGTACTTTTCATGTGCCGAGCCTACCTGAATAAGTTCGACTTTGGAGCGACACTGGCGCGACATCTGATTCAGACGGCGTACCGTGTGTCGAACCTAAGTTAAGTTCGACAAAAGTTCGACAGACTCTGTCGAACTTAACGCTTTTGCCGCACCAAACAAAAACTGCCCTACCAAATTGATTCAGACGCCGCTCTTTTGCCGTACTTAATTCATCAGTTAGGTTCGGCACATGAGTGGCTCGGCGTCTGAACTGGGCCTAACGAATATAGCAAAGAATAATCCTCAAACCGGAAAAATTAGAGTGGTGTTTGAAAATCTTTCTTTTTAAATTTCGAGTTTTAGTGTTCATTTTCTCTTAAACATTTTCTTAATATTTATTTTCTCTAAAAAAAGTATTTCCGGGAAAATTCCACTAAAATGCATGAATAATGCTGATTGCTTGTGCCTCACTAAAATGCACGAAAACGTTAATGCTAACATAATGTAAAAAGCCTACTCACGACTTAACAAAAAACAAAGATGGCTAGAACGGACACTCAAATATTCTTCTTTCCGTTATCGCAGGACCGTGCTTTTTCGCGATCGTTTCGAGCAATAAAATACAGTGTAGGTATTTTGGCTCAGACCATGCATGCCGGAACAATTAAATATCAGTGACAACTCGAAGGGAGTTGTATGGAGAGCAGAATGACTTGCAAGCAGCCTCGGTTCTAGGTTTTATCGAGGACAGAAAGCTAACGAAGAACGATCTCGCAAAAGAGAATGAAACAAAAGGAGCCAGTTGCCCTGACTCAACTGTACAACAGACCGTTAAGCCTAGTGTGATACTTGTCGTGTTTCAGTACCATTCAAATGAAACCCCTCTAAGGGGAGGATTTTTCTCCCTCTATCAAGAGAGGAAGAACCTAGCACCAAGAATATCCTAGAAGGCGGAACAACTTTTCGTTGAATTGACAAGTAGAGAAGAAGAAATTAAAGATGGCTGGCGACAATAAAAAACATGCAGTTTGGCCCTTCTGCTCTCTCTTCTAGTATAAGTAACCTTGTAGTAGCAGTTGGCAGAATCATCACAATCATCAGCTCATGGTGACACCAGTTTCGTCTGGTTTGTCCCTAGTACTAGGATCAATACGGATCTTTCTAGTGAAAGCAGTTTAACTGGTGCTAGCATCTTCCTCGTGGTAGGACCTTCCTACCTTCCAGCTAAGAAGATCCTACTACTAGGAACAAGTACAACCCTTTCCATGTAAACTGAATATAGAAAACATATGGCGCTAGAATGATCCGACGTCTGGAACCTTCTTGGTGCTAAGGATCTTCCTCCTTGAATGTAAACAGCCGCTAAGAGCGCTAGCGATTACGTCTCTTACCGACACCGGATTTTGATCAAACACACGGGATTTTCCTCATTTCTTCACTATCAAACACCTTCGCTTGTTCTTTGTGTTATGCCTCGTTAACAAGCGCGGTGGAGTGCCATGTCTAATTGGTATCGAGTTCATAACAATTCTACGAGACACGTCAACTTTACCCGCCTGATTAAGTGTCACATCTCTTCTCTTCAGCCGTTCCTTTTCATTTAAAAGACAACTCTACCTTGCCAATTTATTCTTAGGGCGATACTTGCCTTTTCTGCTCGTTTTGAGGCGCGAAAAAGTAGGGACAAAATTATAGCGAAAAGAATCTTTGACGACGCTAAATATGAAACAAGTTGACTTAAAATTTATGCTAATATGACAAAATGATTCACATAACCTCAATAAATACCTTGGCAATAGTTTATTCTTCGTTGATCCTGTTGAATCCGATTGCGTCAGTGAAAATGCGTAGCAGCGGCATCAACTGAACCAAGGCTGATCGCACCCTCCGGTAACAAGATCTAGTAAACAGAAAAAAAATTGAGCGGATTTAATTTATAAATTGGACGTTTACCACGTCGTTTGTTTAACCAGTTGCTCCTTTTTTTTTGTTTCTAAAGTTGATCTAGCGTGGGTGATCGATAGCTGTCAAGGAATTGATTAGAGGATGAAGGGTTACGAGTTGCGAAACAAAAAGGGTTTTTTGATAATTATTTGTTTAATTTCGGTTGTGATTAGACCTGTTCGCCCGTTTTCTGGGCACGTTTTGTGAAAATGCTATAAGAGAATTTCGTTTTCTTGATCCAGTGACAGTGTCTTTAGGCTAACTAATGACGTGGAATATCAGTACGTCAAAAAGTACGTGGGGGATTTTTTTTTCTGCCATTGGCTGCCTCATCACGATATTACCTTTTCTTTTTTCAAGTTTACTATGCCAAGGAACTCCGCACGGATTCCTTCGGTAAACAAGGATCCAATCCACGGCCTACATTTTCATATTTTAAGTTTTGTATCAACTGTATTTGTAAATTCATGCAATTCAGCCTTGGAGGGCTGCCATATGATTTGAATTAAATCTATCTATCTATCTAAACAAGGTGGGTGGGTGGGTGGGTGGGAGAAAAGGAGACGTAACAACATAAATCAGCGGGTCACCCTGTAAATGTGCTATATCATTCCACCCAGGGAAACTAGTTATACCCTCAATCACGCCATTATACACCAGGGTATCCTGAAAGGACTAGCTCTTCATACAGGGGGGAGGGGATGGTTTTACTCTTCAAGCACCACATAGTATTTAATCCTGGTTACCCTGTGATGGACCACTATCCCATCAAGTCACTAAGTATATAAACAAGGTCACCCTGTAAAGGACCTCAGCGTTACTACCAGGGGGAGGGGCATGTTCAAGCTCTCAGAGCGAGTTGCTCTATAGCTGAATTATTATTATTATATAAACAACAATGAAATACCAGGTGAACTTTCGCGCGAAAACTTGATATCTTCACATGTGAAAATAACATGTTATCTTCACATGTGATACTCGAAGAGAAATTTCGTATCTCCGCGCGGCCATGTAATATCCTCAATTATTAAAGAGTGTCTCTAGCCCTAAAAACAATAGCAGGAATGTTTTTAAAGGCCAATGAAAATACAGTCTACTCACTCTCACGGACACCTCTATAAGACGGACATCTCGAAAACACGAACACCTAGAGTTGGTCCCTGTCTTCTTTACTCTCTTTATTTGACTCTCCATAAGACAGACATCTCTCTAAGATGGACGAATAGTGCCGGCCCCAAAGCTGTCCATCTTAGAGAAACGTGACTGTAGACATTTTCTGAGAGCTTCCTGAGAACGTCTAGTCACAAGCTAAAAAATTGAGCTTCGTTCATAGAATACTTTTAATCCGTTTATCCCTTGAATGACTTCTAGCGTCAGAGATAGTGTAGATGGCTGGGCGGACCTCCAGTCAGCCTAAGTGCTATATTGGAATTCATTCAGCGTAAGACGATCATTTAAAAGAAAAGTATTGCTTAGTAGCTTTAGTTTCAACGACCACGCTTAAGGGATTTCATCCGCAGACTTACAACTCAGAACCACCTTGTACAGCATAATAAACAGTGCCACAGAAAAGTACTGCTCCGTTGCTTGCTCTTTTGAATGGCAACACTCTAGGATTTCGTCCATATAGTTAGAACCACCTTGTACAGCATAATAAACAGCTGAAACGGTACCACAGGAAAGTACCGCTCAGTAGTTTTCATTTGATTGGCCAATCTTTAGCATTTCATCCACAGACGGAAAGTAAGAACCACATTGCAAGGCATGATAAACAGCACCACAAGAAAGTACTGCTCATAAGCTTTCAATTGAATGACCACTCTTTAGGATTTCATCCACAGACGCAAAAGTTAGAACAAGCTTCAGTACAATAAAAGCACCACTTCAGGAAAGCCGGCGCTGGTCAGCAGCTTAATCAACAAACTAAAACGAAATCAGATTTCTCTTTGTTTAAAGTGTATATGACTCGATTGTTGTTGTTGTTATTGCTGTTTTTTTTTGCGTTTTTAATGCTTAAATATGTGTATAATATGTATCCGAAATTTAAACTCGTCAAAATCATGGATAATTTGTTTTCGTCTTCAAGGGCGCAAATTTCCCCGAAAATGTCCGCCCTACAGCGAGGCCAAATTGACAAGTATGACGTAGAATGATCTGCAAGAATGTAATATACGAAGGATTGTCAATGTCGATAACTCCCCGATCGTTAGCAGAACCTCCATTTGCTTTGCTATACCTTTCTTACAGCCAAATACATCGCTTAATTCCACAAAACAAAAAGTGACGACAAGAACTGGAAACGACAGTTGAGCAAATCAACTGACGTCATATGACGTCATCTGCCTTCTTTACTCGTTTCTAGTCTCTGGGACATTTTTCAAGAGGAAAAAGCAATTTTTGGACGGCCAAAATTCAGAATTATTAATTAAAGATTATCTAAGGACCAAAATCAGTTTAAGTACAAACTACAAGACAGGAGAAGTAGAGTTAGAAGTCTGACAGCGCCTTATTCTTAAGGCTCCTAAGGAGAAAATGGAGCACGCAATAAAATTACTCAGCAGGTTTGCTAGCAAACGGACGTGACGAACACAAATTAAGGAGATTATGGCCACCAGACACCAGATTTTTTACCAAAATTAGTTATACCAGTGTAGAGGTTACAGGAAGGCATGTAATAAAATGCTGGTGATTGAACCATTTTTTAAAGAAATTATTAACATTTTGCTTCTCTAGCTATAATTGTGAGAATACATGTACATATTCCACATTACAACAGATGGGAATGACGGGCTAATTTAGTATGTCGTCTTATGCTGTTAGTATAGCAAGGAAAATAATCTTCTTTAACCTTTTCGCATTGTATAACCTCAGAGCTGTCCGAGCACTTTGGATTGACTTCCGCAATTTTGACGGATACGCTTGAAACTATGTCAAAAGATCAAATGAACAGGACCAAAATATTTTTAAGAAAAAAGAAAATAAACTCAAGTTCTGTCTTAAAATGAGGATTTCATTGGCAAAATTTTTTTTTTATCAAATCAAGTAAACGATCAACAATCACTGTTTACCCACAATGAGACATTTAAGACAGCTTGCGTCGATTTAAGTTGCGAACCCATCAGACAGCACGAGTTTTGTGTCAAAACGGCTATTAATTTACGAGTCTTTACGAAGTAGAACTCACGTCTCACGCCGATTAATCGCGGAAAGCACTTCAATAACCGCTGTTTATCTCAATGCCCCCCAATGAATATTTAAAATGGGTAATTCTAAAGCTCCGTTAATAATGCTGTGAAATAAAACGAGTCACGTTTCAACGTAATTTTGTTACATTCTGTAAAGACAGTTTGAGGATGCGAAGCATAGAACCTGAAAAAGTCCCCCTTGTTACACTTGACTTTGTTACACCAACCGTTGTTATAGTACAAGATATTGAAGAAGAGCGAATCTTGCGTTGTTAAAACACTCATTAATTAAGAAAAATTAGCGCAACCGACACCATAGTCCGTCAGAAATTTCTGACTAGAAAGAAGGCAGCCATCATCAGGTTCGAGGACGAGCTGTATGAGCTGCTGTGCCGTACAAGGCCTTAGCGGGAATTAAAAGGGAAAAAAAGGAAAATGGTGTTTTTACAAGAGCTTGTACTGGAACGTTTTATTTTGGTTTTTAGGAGCGCTAATGAAGAATGGAAATAAAGAAATTAAAGAAAAATTTATACAGAGTGCGTATGAACAAGGAGGAGACTTACCTTTGGTAAAGAAGAATGGCTCTCTGATTACCTGAGGACCTGAGGCATATAGTCTACCGCACTATTTCCCGTTCGTGGATTTCTAGACGGAAGAAAGAAAATCGTGAAAATTTACAGAAGTTAATTTTTTCCTGTCGTATGCAGTTTCTCAACATCCGCTTAAGCGTCATGTTTGTGGAATTCCAGGAAGATTTCAATCAAATAAAGGGCTGGGAGGAGTAGTTTTTGACGGCTATGACCTCCGTGGATCTAATATACGCATAAAACTGGCAGGATCGATTTCCCTACTCTCCGATGCAGGACTGGGCAAGTTATACAGTCACAAACGTGTGAAAGGGCTGCGCAAATGGATCGGAATCATAATAAACGTCTTCTTAACTAGCCTTGTATATGGTTATCGTCCTCATATCTGATTTGGATAATTTAGTTCCTAAGGATTTAGCTATTCGAGGAAATGAGTAATTAATGGTTTTCTCCGGTTATTTCAGCCGTCTACTTTTTTACAGATATTGAGTACTAATAAGAATATATTGGAGTAACGTCATAAATTTGACGTTGAATTTAATTTGACGTAGCCGGATGTCTGATCACAAGCCGGGTAAGTACGTATTTTTTAAATTTCTCTATTTCATCTAAACCTTTAAACCAACCTTTCATTACATGATTTTAATTAGATCCTTAAAATTTTTTATGCCTTGAAAAGGCCTTTGACGCGCACTGACAAGACAAATGCGAGAATACAAGTCTTGACATCCAGAACTTAGAGCAACCTTATATTCGGAAGTTGATTTTGGTGGATAAACAGCTTTATCTGAGAACGTCAAGACTAACGCAATCATATCTCAATACAAGACTACCCCTGTCTCCCTCGTAGAGGCTCCCGGGATCCCCATGTGTATTCCATCAAAAATAGAAATAATAGACCTTGTAACGGTCTTGGAAGCCATCTTGACGAGTAGGCAAGCGGGCGAGAAATTACAGTGTTTGTATGAGAATCTAATGTCAAATAATTTCCGTAAAACGAATGTTCTGAAAAAAATATAGAGGATATTACATGGCCGCGCGGAGATACGAAATTTCTCTTCGAGTGTTGAAAAATATTTCACTCGTTCGCTGCGCTCACTCGTGAAATATTTTTTCATTATTTTGAATGAATAATTAAACAATTATTGAATTCGGCTTTCGTATCTTAAGAAGAATTATGGAGATCTCGGAGGGTGTTATCCGCCTCGGCCGATGACACCCTCCTCGATCTCCATAATTCTTCATAAGATACTCAGCCTCATTCATTAATTGTTAACTAGATACTCATGCAAACACTGTAATTTCTCAAGCGGTTGCCTACTCGTCAAGATAGCTTCCAAAACCGTGACAAGGTCTATTAAAAAAACATAAGCGCGCGTTGGACACAAAGAGGCCTCTGTAGAGTAGACAGACGCTTGCCAAAGAGTTATGAGCGAGCGAGCGAGCGCAAACTGCAATGTCTACAGCTGTGCTGATAGGTACAGACAATGATTTGTACACTACAGGTAACAAATAAAGGACATTATTGTTCATTCAAAATATTTCTCCGTTCAAATCCCCTAGCTAATTCTTCATAACCAGCAATCGTTAACCTTTAATTTGGAAGTTGTTTACAATGTGTGGAACAGTGCCGTAAAATGCTAATTATATGGCCGTGCTGGTGCATCATTACAGATTTTCTATGCAAATGAGTAAGATATCCAAGGCCAACAAGAGAAGAAACATCGGAATATCCAAGCCATCATGTAATGATTGTTAGTGATATACCAAACATGACAGTCACAGTGTTTACTCAAAATCAAACACTGAGAATAAACAGAGTTGAACATACGACGCGCAGAGGACCATTTATGACGAACCCATCGAGGGTGTTAGATATTGTATTGAATACTGTTTGGAATGTTTGAAAGTACTTCTCAAACAAAACGATTTTAGAAGGAGAAATGAAGGATGAAAAATGAGGAGTTTCTCATCTGATTTCCATGACTCAGTTTCATATCAAGTATTTATGAGTTTGAAAATGTTACGTCCGCACCATACCCCCAGCGAATACTCAGATAACGGAAATTTCCATATTTGGAAAACTAAGACTAAGGAGAAATCTAACCAATCAATCACCGTGAAAGACGTGACGTATTTCCATAGTTCCTTCTTCTATTTAAGCATATACGTTACACGTACAACTATTCAAAATATATAAAGAGATGTCTTTTCCTTGCAGATACTCTTCTGGCCTGCAGAACAGGCGCTATTTTTAGCGTTTTTTAGGCGAGCACGAAGCGCAAGCATCGAGAAATAATTTTGCGTATTCTTGCATCTGTTCCCTTCAATTTGAGTTCTGTTAAACTCTAGTCTGGTTAGTCTTAAGACAGTCGTGGACTCTTTCGCCATTTTCTCGAGTTCTACACTCACGCCAAAGCAGCTATGTTGCCGCGCCATAGCTTGGAAACAAGACTGCGATTATATATTGCCTAAATCTTCCAACTTTGGTCAGTGCCAGCTACAAGGAATGACCCGGGGGATGAAAGCCAATCAGAGACAGAGAAATTTGTTGAATGAATAACACTAGTTAGTAAATGTTAACAGGAATTGGATCAGTTCACTTCGTCCTTTTCTATCATGATCTGTTTTCAAGCTGAAACTGGATGGCCTGCTCAGTTATTATTTTTTCACTGATTTTAACTGGTTATCGTGGGCTATGTAGTTAAATTTCATTAACCAGTGACCTTTGCTTCCTCCAACATTTTCATTGGCTGTTCCACTGTTCGATTACAAGCTCTAGATAATCGGACAGCTCAAATCAGACAGTTTTGGTGTTGCAATAGCAAAATTAAGCAATAAATACATGTACGGGCTGTTGAGCACCAGTCAGACTAAAGCATAAACACAGATATATGATTGCTGATTAGTTCTTAGCCGACGTCAGTGCTGGGATAGGCAGATGAATCTATATTTACCTCATGAACAATAGCCACACCACAACACAACAATATCTAACCTAGAGCTGAGTTTCCGCATCACAAAGAAACATCCACCACATAATATACTATAGGGCGGACTACAACCGACACTTAGTGTGGGTCTTAGAGACAGTTGACTGTTAAATGTTTCTGAAGAGAAAGATTTCCAAAAATAAAAATTTTGAGGACTTGGTATGACTTTCTCTTCTGTTAAGTTATCACCTTATTTTTGGTGGTTTCAATCGTAATTATCTCTTCGTCTGTAATTTAGAAAATCGTGTTATATCTTCGTTAGCTTTGTTCTCAACAAGTTTCCTTAAGCCAACAGGAAATTTCAAACAAGTGAGATAAAGTAGCTAATGGAAGTCGTGCTGATTAACTTTTGTCCATCAAAATTACTGTCCGGAAAGACTGTATTGCCGGAAATTTTCTTTCACGTTTCCACCCAAAAATTGATCGTTTTTACGTTTTCAAGACGAATTATAAATGACATTACTGCTGACTGGAAATTCGTAACTGTAACACAGTACTAAACGAAATAATTAACAAAAGTGCTAGGCAAAAAAGTTGAGTGTGAAAGAATAAATAAAAACGTAAAGATTATAGACTAAGGGAAAAAGTTACATTAGAATTGGAACGAAAACATTGTTATGAACTTAAGTGGGCGGTGGGTTAGTTTGACGGTGAACATAGTGACGTTGTGTCTTATTATAGTTTTTCTTGTTTATTACCTCTTAGAAGTGAGTAATTTATTAGTTTGCGCAGCAGATAGGAAAATACAACACACAAAACTCTAGATTTGAATAATAACTTTTGTAGCGTATCCCGATGTACGAGTTAATCCTGGCTGGCTCAGTGAGTGTATAGGTGAAGAGATTGAGTCGTGTATTAACCGTTGCATGCTTGTTCTTTGCGAATCGTGTAGCGTGATTAGACATCTAACCCTTTGAAAACAACACTTGTAGGCCCTTCTGACCTTTTACCTTTTCTGAATAAAATTAATAAAAGAGTTTCTAAATTAGTGTTGATGGTTTGCATGAAACGTCTAGGGGGAAAAACATTACAGCGACCTCATTTTCCTTGTTTTGATGAAGTGCTACCGGGCATATAAATAACAATTTATATCATGTTTTTGTAAATCGTTTTTTTTTCTGTCTTTCTTTCTTTTTTTAATCTAAAGCTTGTACTCTTAACAAACAATGTTAAAGTAAGGACGGATAATTTTCATCTTCTCAGTTTGCCCCTGATTGTTTGAACTTTGAAATGCCTTACCGACAACACAGTTTATCATATATTTGGCTTGCTCACTAACAATAATAGGTTGTCCTCACCGAAAGAACTGGAAACATGCATTTGAAATAATTGCTCGTCCATTATTTCTAACCCAAAATAAACGTCGTTAAGATTCAGAAAGGAAAAGCAAAATCGCGAAACGAAATAACTTATACTTTTTAATTGTCTTTTAGAAAATGTTATCGAGTGTAAAAAATAACAAGTCAGCAATAATCAAGTTAATATCAGGAAGAATAACCATTAAAAGGTGGGAAATAGCCATTTCAAATTTCATGAACGCTTTTTATCTTTTTACTCAAGCGAGAAATGTTTAGTTGATGATCGCCATGAAAATAGGCAAATTCCATGGCCAAAAAGCTCGTAAAGCGATTAAGCACTTTAAAGACCTAGTCTATGGTCTGTATTCTATTGGACTTTCTTTTATGGATAAATTTATTTTTGGAATTTATCATTGCACTATCGTTATCTATATCTATTTTTACAAAAAAGTAAAATAACCTTACCTTAAAAATTGAACTTTGAAATTCCTTCTGTGAATACGGAAACGCAATCGGCGGCAAGTTCCCCAAAACGGCTGTTTGAATAAATTAAAAGTCATTTAAGCTCATATTCCTTTGTTATTGCCGATGTCTCCCGGGCGTGCGTAATTACAATAAATACCTACCACTACTCTAATTAAATTACACTCATTAGTAGAACTTTGTGCCTTTGCACTATTAGTAATATCCTCTTAATACACTTTGCATTAATGCTGACAACTTTTAGGCAACCAATTGTCTGTCACTTCGGACCTTACTCTCGGGTTCAATATCAACGGAAAAATGACCTTCGTCCACGCGAAAAGAACAAAAAAGGAGCCCAATATTTTGAAAGACGGGTTGTCAAATTCATGGCTTGAATTCATTATATTTAGTGCTTTGAACTAATTAAGATCAAATTTGTCATTATTTTCATAACATTCGTGTGCGCAATCTGAATCTGATGCTAAAGTCTTTTTCATCATTAAGAAAATATTTGCATTGAAAAAGAGTTTATACTCCAAACCGTTCAAGATAATATCACTTGCCAGTCTTTCTGTGCTAACATGGCCGTATTTAGGGGCATAAATTAACAATAGATATATAGTTTAAAATTATTTGGCAAAAACAAATTCAAACACACACCCTCAGATCAGTTTGGAACTGAGAAAACGTTATAACAAGAAAACTGATCGATGCTAAAATTATAGGCGATGTCTTAACCTGAAAAAGACTTCTTTTGTTTTGTCAAACAGGAGCCTTTAGCACCTGCGTTTCCATCACTACATTAAACGTCATGAAATACTGACCGAGGTAAAAAAAAATAGATTATTACCGGAATAGAATGGAATAAAGAAATAAACTTTAAAGGTTGCACCTATATATTAAAAAAAAAAATTATATTATTAACCCATAGAATATCAAAATGACAAGAGTTCCTCGAATTTGATTAGTTTGTTCTTTGTTGATCCATAACGTAAACAACTCTAAAGATCCGGGCGTTCTTTGGATGATTGTAATGCCCAAAACTGTATTTCCTACGGAAATGTCTTTTCTCTATCTCACAATCATGGCTGGCAAGCGTTAATTGCTGCAATTTGAACTTGGTAAGCTCTTTTATTTCTAATTAATTATTTTTCACACGAAAGTACGCTATTCATCGTTGGTAGTCAACAAAATTACGCTGGTGGATCAGACTCGCGAGAAATCGTGCGAGACAACGCGCGAGATAAATATCAGCATGCTGCAAGGCATCCTGGGACGAAGAAGAACGACTACAAAAGAGGCTCTTCTATTTTTATTCGCCGTCCCGCCGTAGTTTACGCCTGAAGTGCAGTGGTGGTTCCTGGGGAAGAGCTGGGGGTCCGAATCCCCGAAGGTGCATTCATCAGACGAACGATTTTTTGAAATTTTACCTCTAGTCTTACGTAGCACTTCAAGGGCTCTCTAGATAACAACTACCGTATACCACAACATATATAATCACTGGCTTGATCGCTTCACTCTGTAATAGAGAGCTTATAGGTTCAAAGAGAACGACCAAGAGAACGATATTTTCTCAGTACTAAGTAGTGCGTGCGCATGAACCAGCGTCATTTTGGCGGGTAAACACGATCGCACGCGAGAATGTCGTAGTGACGGAAACAAGTGATCAACTGTTAGAAGTTTTATCATTTTTCGATCAGGAGAGGGCTTTACCTCTTTCATTAAAAAAAAACCGTGTTAGGCAAATTTGCTCGCGAAAAAAGGAAAATGAAGCTTTCCGGTATGTACATCTTTTTGAGAATACGCGAAAAATACTTAAAGTCAAATTTCGACTTCCTAGTTGAACTCGTCCCCGAATCTGAAGGTCTCTAATGTAAAAATTTTTACTAGTGAAAATACCTGCAGCGAAGAGGAGTTGGAATTATTTGCTTTACAACAGTTGTGACCTTTGCGTACATGTTTCCACCCTCTGCAGAAGCGTCTTGGGTCAAGGTAGCTAAAGAGCTTTGTATACTTTCCAAAGAACATGCTGTAAGCGAGAAAGGAAAGGAGAAAATGAACGAAGCAAACAAGAGACTGAAGGGTGGACAGAACAAGCATATAAACATTATAGCAGGTTTTCTTATTATCTAAGGCCATCCTCTTTTTTTTTCTCCGTTCACCGTCGTCCGACCGACCCAAATTTTTGGCATTTTTTTAAAAAAAAAAAAGTAACGACGTAGTTACACCATTTTTCACTTGAAATAACTTTTAATATGAAAAATGAGCATAGTAACAGCGTAGAGAAAAACAGGAACAAAAACATGAGCATTTTTCACAGTATATCGCACATTTTGTTAATCCAAATATGTGAATGTAAACTTTTAACGTTGTCCTGGGCTACCAGGGCCTACTATTTCGAGACTTCTTGTAATTTTTTTTAGGTTTTTTTTTTCAAACCGACCGACCGACCCAATATCAGGAAAAGCATTCGACAGTAAACGAAGAAAAAAGAGGGATGGCCTAATTTAAAAAAAAATGCCTTAACAACAACAACGTTTATTTACACTGTAAATCAAAAATAAATTATTTTAAAAAATATCTAAATTAAAAATGCAAAGAATTAAGATAGGAATTTGTTGATCAAGCCTTACGCACTAGGCGAGCAGAGGTTTCTCTCTTGCATGGCTATTAGCGTTTACGAAGTCGTTCGCATCGCTTGTCAGTAGCGTAGATGGTTTGTTTTATACGCCCCGGAAGAAACCTCTGTAGCGAGCCGCTTGTGGTTAAGGGATTATCAAACTGAATAGTACATACATTTGAGTAGTTTCTTCTGATTGGCTGCGTAAAAATGGTTCATCGCGGCACTTAGTGACCAAGTTCAAATTTTTGTTTTTTTTTTTTTAATAGAGAGACAACACGGGCAGTTATAATACAGAGTTCTTCTGCCAGACAAAAACTTCAGCGGGAGGCTTATTATTTTTTCTTTTTTTCCTTGGCATAATTCACCAAAGTTATTTTTAGACCAACTAAACATTTAAGATGATCGGAAGTTGGTTTCCAGAGAGGTGCGCAAACTTTTTTCAGCATTGTCAGAAGAAAATTACGATATTTTGAATTTGGTGCTTTGAGTAGTTGAGTAACATGTGTCGACATCTCAGGAATTAGCCTTACTTTTAATTACAACCTCCAAAAAAAAACTTTAGTGAAATTCACATATCCCAGCCAACACCCTATGGTTCCCTCTCCCAGGCTGTGCTCTAAGGAAAATTGAAGGGAGCTTGGTGCTCTGAACCTGTAAAATCAAAGGTGTCGAGCATGTGATTTGTATGAAAATAGTAAGATTTTCTGGGCCACCGGGCTCTGCTAGGGCACAGACCTGCTCTCTGTCCAATTATACTCTCTCGATTGAAAAGGAAAGCTACAGAACACGGGCAGACAGGCTAACAAAAACCAGACAGGGGTTCCTGATACTCAAGCTAAGATAGGATGCCACCACAATTCAACATTCTCCTAAGCCCATAAGGTTAGCAACCCAATCCTTTTCTATCTTCTTTCACTCTTTCATTTTCAACTCAACCACCAGAGTTCTCCGCTAAGCAGAAAACATTATTTTACGGGCCTGTTCGTTATTTATAATTAATTATTGCTATGGGGGTGGGGTGGGGTGGGGTGTTGGAAATGTGCACAGAGTAGGTCAGGCACAATTCTCAAAGGCAGTTGCAAATGGGCCAGACACATAAATCTTTATAAAAATAACTAAGATAGTACGTGCGCTTTGATTGGCCAAGAGGAGTGTTTGCATGAGAGTACGTAAACATGGTTGTGGCGCCAAGATGTTTTGTTTTTCACGTGCTATTAAATCATGCAAGCACAAATTTGAAAAAGTTTTGGCGTTAAAAACTCGACAAGTTTACTTTAATTACCCATTCCTTCGTCGGCTGAAACTTGGAAAGGTGTGTCAATTTTTTTTGCTTAAGCTGACACTTTAAGAGAGAAAATTCCGTATTTTCCAAAACAAGAACTGATTACACGTGCAAGACTTCGTGGACAAGACTTTGCAACTGGTAAGAATTTCTCTTTTAATCAGTGCCATACAAAGAGTTTTGCGTCTTTACTCGGGAAAGTTATTTTATAAAAGCAATAAAAAACTTTTTCCCTGTGTTTGCATAATCTGATATTAACACTAGAGGCATTGGGAGAATTCTTGACAGTTATGCAAACCCGCGACGAAGTCTCGGGTTTGTATAACTGTCTCGAATTCTCCCAACCCCTCTCGTTACAATATATATACCAACAGGTCAGATTAGAATTATCAAAATTCATACTTGGCTCCGAAACACTCAAACACTAACCAGTCACTAGCCTCAGAAAACAGCCAACATTTCACAAAGTCGCCACTGGTTTTCCCAAATGATGTCTGAGAGACATGCCGCCTGGGAAATCTGCTTCAGCCAATGAATCAGAAGCACTACCTAGATTTGGGTAGTGATGTGTCTTTAATATGGAATTTCTGTGCTCATTGCCCAGACATCAATTCAAGGGGAAACCAGTTGTGGCATCACGAAATGTTGGCTGTTTTCTCAGGTTATCCAATCACTACATTTTTTTGGAAACTTAAGATTCTCAACCTTAGTAGCCACACTGTTGGAATGAAGCTACAATGTATCAATGCAGCCATTACCCCAAAAATTTAAAATGATGGGCCAGCCAGTTTTATCTGTGGTGAATTCTCATGCGCAGCCAATTTTAGTTTCCATCAGTTTTCTTTTTTTTGTGATATTTAACTACCAAGCATCCCAAAAAACACTGAGAAAAGGCCTGATACAGATTTTACTAGGGGTGACTACTGGGGAAATTTTAACTATTGCAATCGTATTGCAACAGGCCACATGGATATTGCGGCAGTATTGCGATAGTAAAGGTACTATTGCAATTGTTTGTATTGCCATAGTTTTCAGGAATATCTGTTTTTACTTAATACCTTGTACTTTAAGAAATAACTAACAAGTGGTGGTCATGCAATACAGGTACAAAGCGGTTCAAGAATCAAGACGCTAAAACATTCTAGGTGCTGTAGGGTGGTAGATTGTTTTTTATCGTTTTTATCAGTTTCTTTTTTATCATTATTGTCACCTTAAGAATCAAAGATGGGTAAAAAAAAAGGTGCCTCTATTTTTCCCAAGAAGTCAAAATGTTAGAAGTATGGAAACTATCAAAACTATTGATAGTTCTCTACACTATCACAATTATAATTGTGTGGTTCCAGAAAATATCCGTATTGGTTATTGGTTCCAGAAAATATCCGTATTGTTCTCAATACGTTTCATTTTTGCTATCGGTCTATCGCTATCACAGCGTTAATATTGCGATTAATAATTAATCGCGATATTAATGTGTTGTTAAAGCCTCAGATTTTACCACATGTTTCTAGATAAATTGACAGAGGGCTAGGGGCAGCAGGGCATGAGAGTTAAAGGAAGAGAGCGACTCCATATTTCATTTAAGACAGATTTTTGGGGTGTATTTTTAAACTTTTACACATAGAGGGGTACTTGCTTTGTTACACTCATCCCGCCCACTGTAATTAATAAACCATCCATCCATCTACTAAAACAACTGCCAAGATAAATGTTCCACAGCAATGAAAGTGAACTGTGCCTTGACCAAATGCAACGGTATAGCAACACAAAGACATTTGCCGGAAACTTATTCATGTCTTAGCATTTTTTTTGGTTTTTCAACGATCTTGATTGAATGCCAATATTTGACCCTGACCTTCACTAATCGGGAATAATGATTTCCGACGAAATAAAGACTAAATCTATCTAAAATAAATTTGCATTACGGTAAGAATTCCGCACAACCTCCTACATCAGCTGCTACATTTAGGCATTTTCTACATGTTTCGATTCTATTCCTATAAACTCTGAACTGTTCGTGTGAAATAGATATGCTTCGAGCATAACAAATGTAGGGGACTGTACGGAAAAATGAATTACTCACACTGTAGTAGTCTTCCGACTTTTCTGGTCGTTTCTTTCCATACATTTCTTGAAGGAAAACCCCGAAAAACGCTCCATTTGCTCCCCACGTTTCCTATGTACCGCCTTACTAAGGCGCGGGCGCTAAGCGCCAAATGTTTGTATTTGCTTAGCGCCCTCGCCTGGAACGCGAAGAACATAATTTCATACCGGGGAAGAATGGGCACGAAAACAAGACCCACATGTTCCGTTCAGGAAAAGCGCCCTCGGTTTTGAAAAACCGCCGCTTTTGAGAGACCACCAAGAGGGCAAATATTAAGGGAGATACAGGCATTCAAAAAAATCCAAGACGTTCTGGCAAGTGTCAAGTTTTTGAATGGCTGTTTCTTGTTCAAGTGATTGGCCAGATGAACCGACCAAACGCGGACAATGTGGTCTCAATGTGGTCTTTCTTAACATATGGGTCTTGTATTGAATTTCCATGATAACCAAGTCATATCCAGTCTCCCATGATATGAAATCCAGCAATGCTTACGTACGTATGAGACGTATAAGCTGGTACATTATTCAGCAAAATATCAAACGTAGGAAAAAAGGAAGTCTTGTAATGATTTTGACTCCAAACTGAGTGACGTTCTTGCGGAAAAAAAAAACTGAAAAAAAAGTTCTTACGGAAGGACTTTCAAAAGCAACAAACTGGCAACAACAGTAACAAGACCTCTAAGAACTCAAAAAGTCAAAAATTTTAATTGATGTACACAGAGGCCTGAATCAGTCTAATGACCTTATGAATTGAAAGCTTGTAGTTCATAAAACTCCTGTATAATGAATTTCAAAAGCCATTAGCTCATGAAAATCGTGCGTTATTTAACAATTATTCCTCCAGCTATTGACTCCATGGGCTATTGACTCAGAGGTCATGAGGGCGAGAGGAATAATCGTTTTAGTAAAATCCAACTAGTTGGACAAAAATGTTGAGAATAAAAACTTTTAGCTAGTTAAAGATAGACTTTAATCCTTTTTTTGCCGCCAGAAAGCCCGCGCCTTTCGCTATTAGTGGGCTATAACATATAACCTCGTAGTATCTCAACCAATCAGAACGCAGCATTGATAATAGACCACTAGCTGGATTTTACGAAAGGCTATTTTTGCATTCTAGTAGGGCCAATCAGATATACAGTTCACTCAGTAATAAAGAAGCACTGCCTTAAAACTGTGTGAAAATCAACAGTATAGAAAAACAGCCCGTAGGTCAAGGACGCGTTAGACAAAAGGTCTGGAACGAGGGAGGAAAATAGAGAATGAAAAAAAAAAACGATTTTGAGAAATAATACTGACTGCTTGGCAATCTAAAAAAAAATTATGCGCACATTTACGTTCTTGTCTCGATTGTCTGTCAGATCTCGAAACATTGCAGAAAATGAAGTCAATCGGCCGTTATTCAATATTTCCTGTACCCTTAGGGTCACAGAAGGCCCACTGCCTCGTTCCTAGGGGTCTCAAGTGTTTGGTAAAAAAAAAAAAACGCTACTGCGAGCGATCAAGGAGTATCGCGCATTGGACCATGGGAGCGTTAAGCGTTGGCGCAAAGGAAGCTGGGAAGGAAGGGTTCGCCTTTCCCATGATCCCCTGCACAAAGCCAAAATAGCTGTAGTTCTACGCCTGCGCAGCTGGCGGAATTGTTATTTCAAGAGGTTACGTTTTTGGCGGCAGGGTCGACTTGCTCCCAATCTTCTCTTGGCTCCTTCTAATCCGGCCGGCTAGGCAGGCTATAGTAGGCGTGGTGAGAAAAGAAATGCTTCGAGCATAATATGGATCAAGAGTGTCAGATGCAGTACTTATAGCAATCTTAAGCTGAAAATGACTGCCACGTTTACCATCAATAATCTGTCAACAACAAAGATCGTAATGGCACCATTGCACGGTTTGTCGCCTTCACTTTCGCAGCAAGCCACTCCGCATTCTTTTATTCCTTCTTCTTCCCTCTTGGCTTCGTCCTCACACTTTTTCTTCATTGCCTCGCAGTCGCTTAATAGTCTACAGCCTCGTTCTTCTGTTCTTGTATTGTCCTCCTTAATGATATGCCGCTTAAAACAAGTGAGTTTCGATTCCTTGGGACACTCCACCTCATTTTGGTTTTGTTCGCATTGCTCTTCTGTGAAGCTTTGATCTCTTCGCATACATTGATAGCACTTGAATGATCCGACTATAATGAAAGAACATGTACATATAACATCGTTTTCAGTCTGATCTTAATACGGGTTAAGAATATATATAGTTACATACAGGTAACAAGGAATATAATAAACGACGATTCAATTTACAGGATAAATTTAAAAAAAACGATTTACACACAAGCTTTCGATCCTCTAGAGGAATCTTTATCAAGTGATGGATTTGGGCGTTTTGTCACTGACTTGCGCTGTGATTCACGTGACAAAAAGTCTCTATAGACCGCGTGGAACTCGTAACCAGCATCTCTGTTCAACGTTGGAGACACGTCATAGGAAACCAGATTCTGACCCGTGTGACTGTTAGATCAAATCACAGTCTGGAACACAAACGATCGATAGTGAGAACTCTCTTTCATTGATAGACGGTTATCACGGAAGACAATGCAAGGACAAGGAAGTATTGAATTGAAACATCTTAAATCAGTTCTTCAAGACAACAGCTACAAACAGTGGATGTTTAGAATCTCGCCAAAGACAGGTACAAAATTAAAGCTAAAGTCGTCTCCGATAGTGCTCACAGTGTCTCACTTTGCTACGTGCAAGGAGTTTCAGAAAAGCGTACAAAAGTTTTCAAAAAATAAGGAGTTGGCACATTCAACAAGCCGTTTAACACCATCTGGCAGCATTTTCAGTGGCGGATCCAAGGGAGGTGTCCGGCTTGCACCACCCCCGATTCCTAGACTAAACTGAGGCCCGAAGGGCCTAAGAAAAATTTTTGAGACCGGGCCCAGCCCCGGCAACCCCTTGCCTTATCTCAGGGTCTGGATGACCGGCCATCCCCCATCGTCCCCCCCCCCCCCCCCCCTTATCTGAAGGTCCAGATCCGCCACTGATTTGGTCCACCTCAAAGATCCGAGACCCAGGGAAACGAGAAATGTGGAAGTTTAGTGCGAAGGCTGTGATGATTTCTATATTATGGAGACGGCTAGTCCTTTTGGAATGAGATTCAAGAAACACGGGCGTCAATAACAAGGGCGTCAATAACGGAGGGAGGGGGACACGTTCAAAAGAAGAGTTAGGGAGGCCATCGAAATATTTTGTCGGGCTCCAACAATCAGCAGAGACGCTGATTGCGAGTTCTCCGCAATCTATCGAGACGTTTTGTCACGTTTTTTACAGTGTAAATCATATGACATAACGCCCAAATCCATCCCATGATAAAGATTCCGCTAGGGAATCGAAAGCTTGTGTGTAAAAAGCTTTTTCCCATCCTGTAAATTGTTGGTTTTCACATGACGTCACTAGAATTCAAACTACAAAACTCAGCTAAAAACTATCGATCCTACTGATATTTTACTTTCATGGTGTATTAGAGCAGCTGAAAACTAAGTTTCAAACAAATTTTCGCTTCAAAAGGGTTCTTGGTTTTTGTAATAGACTACGCCTGAATTTCTAAGCTTTTGCGTGACGCAGCATTTACATGACGGCCGAGAGAGCTATCATTTAGGTTAAAAAAGTGACTTTTTTCGAGGAATTTTGCCAGCTAAACAGTTCAAGTATTAAAAAAAGTATTACTTTAATGTTTATGAGTTCCTCTAGCAGTAAATTCACGCTTTTGTAGCAAAACTCGGTAACAGATGTTTCTGTTGGTTTTCGTCCGCCATGTTGGAACTCATCCGGAGGGTGTCCGGAAAACTAAGACCTAAGACCTAAGACCTAAGACCTAAGACCCGGAAAACTAAGACCCGGAAAACTAAGACCCGGAAAACTAAGACCCAGTGGTAAAATGAATGAAATGAATGCACACTTACAAATAACAATTTAAGGTGGCTCAAAACAGTTTCCAGCACTTTCCAAGACGAAGATTATGATGGGTTATTATAACCACTCTTTGTCAATTGATGCTACATTCATGGTATCAAAAAACTGCCCAATCACTCGTGAACACGTTGGTATTATTTTC
Organism: Porites lutea; assembly: GCF_958299795.1. Classification (NCBI taxonomy): domain Eukaryota; kingdom Metazoa; phylum Cnidaria; class Anthozoa; order Scleractinia; family Poritidae; genus Porites; species Porites lutea. Next base: position 9,360,499 of record NC_133203.1, on the reverse strand, counting down.
GTTACACTATATGTTACCATAGCAACACTATGACCTGCTAAAAACACCCTTAAATTCAGCTTAAAACGGCACGGTGAAATTTTTTTCTTCGTATAGAATTTTGATAAGCAGGATAAGATGCAATTTTTGGCAAAGTTTAAAAAATTCTGTACGTGGGGTTCAGAGCCACCTTAAATCATAATCTACGTCTTGGAAAGTGCTGGAAACTGTATTGAGCCACCTTAATTTGGTTTTCTTTCGCGGTATGGCTAGCCTCTTCCAGACGTTCGTTTTGTAGTTGGGGCGCGTGAAAGAAAAAAATAAATAAAAAAAAGCGCGGCGAGAAGAGGCTACGGTATGGCAAACAAAATTATTTCCGGTTGCCGCCGTGTGACGTTAAACTGTGCACTAAAATTTGCGAAAAAAAAAAAAAACAAATGAAGCGAAGCAGTGCTTTGTCTACTTTGCAAAACGGTAGTTTCCGAAAAGGTACTTTGCTCCAGCATGGCGTCTCCATACATGAAGCTCTATAAATTTGGGTAAAACATTTCCTCGGATATCTCGTATACGAATTATTCCTTCGACCCAAATCTTGACGAGGGTCTTTGTATATTTACCTCCTTTCATTTCCCAGATTCTGGACTTTATCTGTCGAATGTTTTTGATATTTTGAATGGCGTGACACTGAAAACCAGCAATTGAATCATCGTTTATTATATCATTATGTAACTCTTTTTTGGCAAAAAGGTACCAAGGAACATTAGCCAACTTTCGAAAACGATAGCCATTTCCCAGGTTACTAATTTTCAGCAGAAAGAGAGGACTGCGCGAATTGGTCTGAAATGAAAGCACATACAAATTAAAAATCGCTTTGTCAACTGCCGGAATAGGCAGTTTCTTTCTCTCTTGGTCCAGATGCACTACCACTAAAGCTACAGGAGACTCTAGGGAGATAAGACCACCTCAGTGGCGGATCCCGGGGAGGAGCCCGGGGAGCCCGGTCCCCCCCCCCCCCCCGAGGGCCAAAAAACAAATTTTTTTGAGACCGGGGACCTCATTATCTGAGGGTCTGGATGACCGCCTCCCCCCCCCCCCCCCCCCCCATCTGAAGGTCTGGTCTGCCACTGTACCTTACTACGACTGAAGTGTCTATATGTACTTACGAGCAATGGTAGAAATGTGATGACTGACTGAAAACTCATCTTTTGCCGGAAGATACTTTTAATGGTACTACATTTCAAACGCTACGCTGGCTAATTTCTTCTCGCTCTTTTTTCGCACTTCAAGCGATTTGGTCTTTTCGCCTTCAATATGCCATGAGATCCTCCTGGAGCACGACTCATACTGAAACCTGGGGCTCAACTGGCTGCACTTGCAAGTGAAGAAGCTAAGGCCAGAATAGATTTTACAAACTGTTTTATTATATAACTTAAGTCATTTTCATGTCTAAAACCCGAGTCGCCCTAAAGTCCTGGAGGATGTGTGCAAGTCGAGCCCGATCTTCATTTTAGCGGCAGTAGCAGGACGTTTGAAGCGGGGACTAAGAATGGTGCTTTTGATTTTCGCTTAAGAGCTTTTGCCGTTTGCCAAAAACGCACGATCCTTGCTTTTACAAAAAAATATCTTTAAGAGAAAATGAAGTCGTTACGTTTTCTACGAGTATACGTACTTGGATTTATACAAAAAGGAAATTTTTGATATCACTTTTTCCGTAAAGGAACTTTCAGATTTTACCACTTTGTTTATCTGCTGTGTCATCGGAAGTACCTTATTGTTACGGCTATGACGTCGTAATTTCTGTGTTTACCCGCCGTTCTTTCTTCGTTTCACTTCAGTTGCACAAAAGTTTACAACAAAGAATTCAACTTATTTACATACACGAATGGAACATGAGAGATAAGGCCAGGGCTTGCTTGTTAAGGAGAGAAATATAAATGTTGATACTTCTTAGGGTACTCAGTCCCACTTCCGGGTAAAAATATACACTGCTTGAGCCCTTTTTCGATCCATAGGTTAAACATTGTTGAACAACAACGCGTGTATATTTGCATAAAGCTCGTTCAACTCTTGTGATTTTTGCACATTACTTTTCCAAATGTTTGTTGCTATTGGTGGTCGATGCCTTATTTTGGACAAGAGAAGAAACGTTTTTTGGTAGTTTATAGTACCTTATAAATCTTTCAACGGCTTGTAATCCGATGAATCTTCTTTTAATTATGTACATGAATTTACAAATTTTAAACGACAGCCTCGATTATTTAATTTCAGTTTTGTATCTTATTTTAGTTTTGTAGTTTAGCCTACAGTCTTCATTTCTATATAAAATAATTTCTGTCATTCTGACCACAGGCCGTATAAGCCCCCGGCTTTGGCTTTATTGAGTTTGTACTTTATGAGCGATGGAATAATAAAGTAAAGTAAAGAATTTAACAGGCTCCGCAACCGACAGCTATAAATGTTGTAATGATCTAACTTTTGCTATGAAAAGGAGAAAACTTGATATATTTCATGCTGTTATCCCTGGAGGTTATCTGAGTACATGACTTGAAGCTTGAAGATTAAAGCGATCGGTGACAGGAAATCATAAGGGCCTTGACTCGCGTAACCGCCATCAATACTACTGCCATTTATGATTTAATTCGGTCTCCGTTAACACCTCCTTGTAGTCGATCACGAGTTATTCCACCCACTAATAAAATAAATTTAAAGAATTTAAAATCACTTCTCATGTTTTAGATAAAGTTTTCGTTTTCTCACCTGCATCAATAGCCCAGAAGATCAACAGAAAAGCAAAGTGAAGATTCTTCATGCTTAAAATGCAAAGCGTATCAAGAGCCGATGTAAACATAACAAGATGAAGCAATATATATGCAAAGGCAAAATGACATTGGCCAATCATGAAGCAAGGTAAGGTTGGCCATCTGTGCTCAAGCTGTATCATTGCCATTCACGATCACTTTTGCTAACGTTCGATGAAAAAGTAATATTTTAATAGTAATATGTTAATAGTATTTTAGTGGTTAAAACTAATTTATTCACAGAATAGCTGCAAAAATTATACCGGTATCTAACCAAAAGTGCATACGGCAAGCAGAAAGCAATGAAATGTATATTGCTTTAAGGAAAGCGGATCTGAGGCTTTAGAATACGATGATGTCATACATAACAAAACGTATGCCCCGCGTGAGGGAGTGCTATCGTATTTCAATCGTTTTGGTGTGGACGGGCGAAAAAGATTTGAATGGAAGCGAATATTTTTAGAAAACGGAAAAAATTCTCCGTTTTGAAAAATATCCGGATACGTAGGACGAGGTAACCAAAAGAGGGATCTATAAAAAAGTGATGAGGAGGGGTGTGGGAGTTTCAGCCGTTTACCTGTATATGTTTTTGGGTTCGCTATGTGACATTGTTTTGTTTTTCTTAGCAAGTATGTATTTTTTTTCTGGCTGTAAGCATGTTTTTTTGGATCAATTTAGGTTTCTGGGAAACTGCCCAACTACCCCTCCCCTAAGCCATCATTTTGTCCTAAGTGAGAAGAAAGTGTTAACGTTAGCTTAAGGGAGGGGTAGGTGTGTAGTTTCCCAGGATTCTCTTCCCCGCTCATTCACGTTTCTAAATAGAAAATTACTTAATACATTGATAAAAAAAAACACACCACAGGATAGTGCTATAGCTTTGATATGAATAATCACACTTAAGGATTTGATCCACAGTCGAAAACGTTAGGCCCACCTTGCTATTGCCCTTGCACCGCCTAATAAACATCACCACAGGAAAGTAATCCTCAGTAGCTTTCATCTGAATGGCCACACTTTAGAATTACACCCACAGACTCAGAATTAGAACCATCTTGTACAGCATAATAAACAACACCCCAGGAAAAATCTGCTCAGTAGCTTTTATTTAATAGTCACGGCTTTAGGATTTCCTCCACAGATTCAAAAGTTAGAACCAGTTTGTAAACAGTACCAGAGGAACGTTCTGCACAACGGAAACGCTTTACACGTTCTCACTAAGCTTGATTCCTGGGTACATTGCTCTGGTTCTGTCCCAGTAGTTCCGCTTCAGCTCAGAATTGTCATGAATGAGAAAAGGCGAGACATTTTCCGCAAAAAGAACAAACTTTGATAGCTACTTTTACAACAGATTTCACTAGGATCCCAGTCGTAAAGATTTAAAGATTGCAGAGCGGGTGAAACAAACGCGCGCGCGGAGAATCGCTTTCCGTGCGGGGACGCCCCTCCACCGCGCGCCGCGTCTCCCCGAGCGAGGTGATTTTCTCAACGCTAGCGCGTTTCGTTTTCTCTTATTGCACCAAGAGTATCCAGAGACAAATCGTACTTTCACATGGGGTTTTTAAGCAAGCTATACAGAAAGCTAATCACAGGTGTGACGGGTTGTTCAAAAGGGAAACCTGCTTCGAGCTCGTTGAAAGGCAAATTAGAATTACCCCCTTTGAAAAACAAAAACAAAAAATCGACAAAAATCTTAAGAAACAACGCAATAAAGAAGTCCTTTGGGGTTTCTCTATTATATACAAAATATGTTACATATTTTATCTCATATAGCTGGTTAGCCTATTAGCACTTTGCTCTTTAAGCCGGGGGTGCGTTTTACCCCGTTGATCAAATAGAACACAACTCTTATCTGACGTTCGGTAAATGAAGCTTGTTGCATGAGCTTATTCTTCTTATATAAACTACGAGGTGATGATTTTTGCGATGCGAATAATCACGAGGACAATTTCGCTGATGGTAACAGCAAATGACGATGACTGCGATGATGATGATGTGGATTGTGACGATGAAGAAGATGATGACGATGATGATTAAGTTCACATTTATGATAACGGTGATGATGATGATTGATGATGATGATGGTGTTTACAGAAATGATGACGAAGATGATTATGTTAATAATAATAATGATGATAATGACTACGTTAATAATTATGATGATTATGATGGTCATAGCGGCGATAATAGATGACTAAGATGTTGATACCGAGGATGACGACACCAGATGATCATCACCCTGGCAATGGTAAAAATACCAACAAAAAAATTGTGCTCAGGAGTCAATTAGCACCGTCTGAGGTTTCTTACGGTGCGAAGACCGTCTAACTTGCTCCGTCAGGTATTTTTTCCGCTGTAATCTTCATAACAGTGCCCGATAACTTTAATAAATGTCATGAAATCTTTGCCTCATTGCTTTTGGCGCTCGCTTTCACCACTCTAAACTTCCATTTCTGCTCCAGTTTGCACAACGTTGCCTTGACTGACGATTCCGTTCTATCACGCACACTGCCAAAAGCGTTACACGCACATGTATGTCACGTCTGGGAGTTAGAATTTTGCAAAGAACTGTTCTTTTTGTTCGCTGGAGGTTTGAGGTAAGGATCTTCACACAGTGTCAAAACATCTGCTCTCTCTTCTTTCCGGTATATCAGGCAACGACGGATAAAATTCTGAGGGAAGACCAACCACAAATGAGACTAATTAGGAAAACTAGGATGTTTGATTTGGACCTACGAGTACTGAAACCAATTTGCATTTCTAGGCTTCAAAAAATTCCGTTCAGAACAGAAGAAATTTATTATTCATTGTTAAGCCTCAAGTTGATATATTTTGTTTTATTTCCCTAAGCCTTGGAGCCAAGTATGGATTATTGGTCTAATGCTACTGTGAAAGTCAAGAATTTGTAACCTGCGAATCAGACGCTTGGAATTAATGGGTGAAACAAAGAACAAGACGCGTGAGGAAGACACGCGTGGGTAGGCACGCTCGAGGGAGATACACTTCCTCTCCCCTTCCAAGCCTCCCTCGCACGC
>NC_133203.1:9299690-9347190 GCF_958299795.1 Porites lutea | reverse complement strand
AAACAACCTCTTACAAAAGTAACGAGATGACAACTTTTTTCTGTGATAGGCAATAATTATGACCATATACAACGGCATTAAATAGAGAGTAAACACAACAATAACTACATTACTGTCGGTGAATTTATCGCACGAGAACTAAGCCGATTGTGACCAGGAACAACTATTCTTTTACTCTCACACTTCAATAAATGGGACCCATAAATGCATTGTCACCTTTCCCGATAAGCAGGTATTTGTATTAAGTAGACTTTGACGACTAAATGTTCGCACTGGTTAGTGCATTTATTTTCTAGCAAAAAAAGCATATACTTACGAGTGCTGTCCAATCTCAAAGACATCATAAAGATGGACAATCCGCTACAAGATAAAGAGAACAGTTACGTATCACATGTGCATGTGGTAAAGCAAGATTAGAGTCTGCCACTTATACACCTGGGTGGAGAGGGGCATTGTGAGAGTCAAATGTCTTACCCACATTACCCATAATTCACCTTGTTTAGCTCCCACAATTTTGCATAAGCATTGTTTTCGTAGTCGTGCAGTGGAGGTCAAAGAAATGTACCAAACTATTTGCTTCACATGTAAAATTGTTGTTTTGCTCATTAAATTCAATGTTGTTTGAATTCGAAGTTGCTGGCGTGGTTGTCGTTGCGGTTACTCCCTAAAGACCTTTTAAGACGACAACGGCAACGAGAATTTCTCAAAACTGAACAGTGCCCGTGTGTGAACCAGCGTCATTTGGCGGGAAAACATGATAGCTGCCGTCATTCTGCTGCGGGTTTTAGCAAGAATGGAAACGGAAACGGAAACAAGTCATTAAATATTAAACGTTTTGTCACTTTGCGATCAGGAGAGGGCTCATTAACCTCCTTCGAATGAAATAACCGTGTTAACTTTTCTGGAATGAGCCTTTCCGGAGTGTCTTTTTTTTAGAATATGCGAAAAAAAAATACTTTATCAGTCAAATCTCGTCCTCTTAGCCTTCTGTTAACCTGTAGCACTCTAAACTGACATTTCCCGCTCAGTGGCTCTCACAAGACATTTCCCTTTTCTTACGTAAAATTTCTGTCTCCCGAAATTTCTGCTCGATAAAATGTTCATGAAAGTTTTAGTCTCTTCAGTAGTTTAGGGGATAAAATTTCAGGATGGCACGTGCAGGATTCGATGCCGGAGCATCGGATCTGCAGTCTACCACCCAAACCACTAGACTACCAAGGATTTTCTGGGAAGAAGTGCTTTTAAGTTGGAAGTATATAGCATCAACCCTAACCCTTAATAAAAGCTAACCGTTTTTCGAGTTAACGCTTGACCCTAATCACTATTCTCAGGGCTTAACCCTAATCAGTATTGATAGTCAATGCGGTAATCAAGAGAGCCACTCACAGGGTGATCCAGAGTCTTGTGAATATTGTACTCCCGCAACGCATGCCTGTTACAAGAGAAAAAACAAGATGTGGACATGATCAAAGGGAAAAGAGGAATAAGAGAAGGGGTGTAAATACAGAATAAAAGACAATGAGAAAAAGGTTTGGGAACTAGAGTGTGAAACAAAGTAAAGGCAGACGTACTTGATATAATTTGCTTTTCTGTCTTCTTTCCAGTCATTACTGAGTTGATGTATTTTGCAGGCCACATATCTGTGTTCTGACAAATCATAACCCTAAAAGAATTCAAAATATAAGAAGGAAGATAAATAAAAACGAAGAATGAAAGCACCCGTTGAGCCGTTTAAACCAAGGCCTCTTAGCTCTAACAATCAAACGAATCTAATCTCCCCTTATGATATAAGAGATCTTTAGAGATTTTCTCAGTACTAAGTAGTACTCTTGCGTGAACCAAAGTTACTCTGGCGGGAAAACGTGGTAGCCGTCATCATTCTACTACGAGTTTCAGCGAAAATGTCGTAGTGGTGGGAACAAGTTATCAAATGTAATAAGTTTTATCATTTTGCTATCGGGAAAGGGCTTAACCTTCTTCAGGCTTGTATGGGATTCCGGTTAGCTTGTTAGCTCAACTGGTAAGAGCGCTGCACCATTATCGCGGAGGTCGAGGGTTCGAATCCCGTACAAGCCTGAATTTTTTTCAGGCTTTCTTTTCGCAACTGTAAAAGTTGTGTCTGTAACTGCGATGATCTTCTTTCAAATAATTCTTCACCCAGAAGTTCTCATATATGATTTTCATATATTCATAACTTCAAAATTCACCTTATAAACTTCACTGAAGCCTCCTTTGCCCAGTAGATTCAATAACAGATATCGCTTGTTTAGAGTGGGGTGATCTTTAAATCTGAAAAGCGAATGCAGTAGCAGGGGATGTTTAGCGAAAAGACAGCTACATGTACCAGTAATCAAAGTTGTGGATGACCTAGCCGGGGACCCTAGAAAAATTAGCCAGTAGCCTCAAAATCAGGTAATGAGGCTTCACTAAGTGATAACCTTGTACTGCCTCCATGAAAAGTCAGGAAAGTCCTAAATTTTTACGCAAACAAACAGAAAAAAGGGCTTTTGAGAAAAATCTCAGTAAAAGGAGAAAAAAATTGAGTAGGAAGGTTTTTTTTTTTCGCAGCAGTTCATACAATTTTTGGCCAAAAACTGTATGCCTGGCTAAAGCCAGGCTCCAGGCTACAGTCAAAGTAGTTTTGTGATGCATACAAATTACATTAACTTAACAGGAGCAGCACATCAAAGTCGATAAAGCTGCACGCACTAAAATGAGACTTACTTCGAGCTATCTTCATTTTGTATCCTCTTTAACTCTCGTATATGCAGCATTCTTTCCCTGTCTAATTTTTCTAATTCCGTTTGAACATCTGTCTCCTCCTGGGGATAATTCAAGGTAACAAGGTGTTGTGAGATTGGTTCGCATAAAAGTTCAATTTATTTTATTTCTAAAAGTGCGCAGTTCAACTTTTTTGAGTCCAAGAACAAAAATGATTTTCTGAGGCATCCATTCAAATAAAACATCCGTAGCATTATCATTGTTCGTGGTAAGTGCGTGGTCAGTGCAACCCCAGCATATGACGGTTAATTAGGTAATAACAATTTTATGTAGCCCGTGAGCAAGCTCACTTGTTTGGGGTATTGCGTGAGTATTTAGGTGGCAAGCTAATGACGACTGCCCTGCTGCCAAGATGCTTGCAGGATACCCCGACATGCATGCTGGCAGCTCTGCTCCCAATATACAGTTCAGAAAACAATCTGATGTCAAATAATAATGCTCTTGATTGAAAGTCATAAAAAGTATACTGTCATGCTAACAAAGTCCTTCTGTACCACACTTTTGCTATTTTTTTCTTTTGCATTTTTTGGTCAATTTTTCTAACCTCCTACCACAGGTGCTCCAAGAGGGCCAAAAATTAAGAATACATGTTTGCACAGTATTTCAAAGCAACCAAAGGCCACAGAAAAGCCTGGCTGAAGTGATAACATGTCACTTGTCAGTGAAAACAAGAAAACAGGATATCACAATTATTAAAGAACTGGGCTGCTTCTATAGCATGGTGTCTGGGCTCATGAAATACAACAAGCTTAACAAAGCTGCTTTCACAAGCAATTCAAGCCATGCAACCTGTTATCAGTAAACTAAGGCTACCTGACATTCACATGGCACCAGAAAAATTTTCGACCAGCTGAAAAATTTGACTGACCAATTTGTTCATATGGAACTGTACAATATTTTTGCTCTGTTCACATGGTACTTTGAACAGCTAGACAGTTAAGGTGGTTCTGTGTGAACAGAATACCTACACTTTCAGCTGGTCAAAATTAATGTTGTAGCTGGAATCCCTGTTTTCTTGTTTCCCGCCCTTTTAGATCACGTGATGAGTTTTTTTTTTTTGTAGTACTAAGTTACTCGATATCATTTGGAGCGATACACACGAGGTAACGACGTTTTAACACTTGACAACGAATATATATCCTTGTCCGAAGTACATATATCCTTGTTTGTACAGATTGGTTGGTATTGTCCGAATAAAGTGTTAACACCAGTTTACGAGTGGATTTGTACCTTACAATAAATTTTGTCCAGTGCCATGAGAATGTACCCTGAGATAACACACAAGAGGTGTAAATTCAATTCCATAATATTTGATGAACAATGGGCTATTGTAATATTGTGATCATCCTACACAATTTTCATACATGTCAATTAATTAATCTACATACCTTTTTCAAACCCAAAGCTCTGAGTTTTAAAATTTCTTCTCTCTCATGGTATTCCATTGGTGACAGGCTGTTTTAACAGTACACACAGTCATAAAATTATTTTGTTAGAGAAGATTAATATATATTTTTTATGCAAAGAGAATTTCTTCCAGTATCAAGTCAATACTCAAATTGTAGCTACTTCTGTCAAACTGTTCTCCATAAATATACCAAAAGCGAAAAAGAGCAATCATATTCTTGGCATACTCTTTAGCACACCTGAATATAGTGGCAGGAAAGTAACAGCAACTTTTTAAAATGCAGTTCTCTGGGTTGGTACAGATTTTTGGATCCAAAATTCAAGACTTTTTCCAGACTATTCCCAAAACAATAGCTTATTTTTTCAAACTCAAGGTTACCAAATAGGTAATCAATAGAGACCCTGAAAAAGGCAAGAACCAAGCTTTTTTCGTGATGCACAGCAAATGTACAGTAAACATGGTGCAATGCAGACATGCACACGTAAGAGAGTTTTTTCAAGAATTCAAGACTGTCTTTGTAGGAACCTTGAGTTTTTCTTGATTTAAACTACAACTAGGAAAGAAACGAGGCAGTCTTAGGTTTGAGTTGATCAGATTTTTGGCTTCATTCCAAGCACTGGACTGGATTTGCTTCTCCAAAGCCCAAGCTTGACTCCCCAAACACACTTGTACTGTACAATACATAGCCATCAGGTTTGCCACTTGCTAATTGGGTTCTTAACCTTGTTTATATTATTTGAATTATTTATTGCACTGATTTAATTGCTCTGTCCTGCTACAGTGTAGGGTAAATAGAGATTGTTTTTCTTTTTTCCATGTTCTAATACATGTAATTGGTCAAGTACATACACTGGTGAGCCTGGTCTTGCAAACTGATCACTCTCTCCACTGCTTGTCCTTGGAAGCTTTTTTTCTTTTGTACCTGGAAATAAAAGAAATATTAATTAATAATTAGAATTATCAAATAATTTCAAACAAGACCTTCCCGGGATTCTATTCCATCGTGCATACACAATAAATGAGGATTAGGTCCAAGAAAACAATTTCATACAAATCTCTGCATTTGCAGCCTCATACAGTGGAACCTCAATTCCATGAGGTGCCAAGGGACTGGGAAAATTTGCTTGTTATATCGAGGGCCTCGTTATATTGAAAACCTCGATTTCACAAAGTTTTGGCAAAACAAGCAAAATGTTCATTATATTGACGTGTAGTTAATGATTAATTTCCAATGCCCAGCATTTCCAGATCTGAACAATTTCTGTAATAAACAATAACAGTAAATTTGTATAAGAAGCTATAGTCTTAGTTCAGAGCTGTACATAGCAACAGCACTAGAAACACAAGAACAGGCCAATCAAACTGCTTCAAACTACTGTACACATAAATTTTATCCTCGTTGGTCTGTTTCGCATTCATTTTTAGCTATCTTTTGGTCACATGAGGTATATTTTAAGTTTGTGTATATGGATTGTGTTAGTTACAACGAGGATAATTTTACATTAAAACAAGGTTCATTATATTGAGGTTTTTTTCCATACATTTTTTTGTAATTTTGGCTGAGCTGAAGAAAATCATTCATTATACCAAGGAATTCATTAAAATTAATAGAGGTTAGTTAAATCAAGGTTCCACTCTAGTAAACATTTTGTGTATTGTACTGTTAGCTGACCAGTGACAAGGGAGGGGGGATCAAAGTCAGAGTAACCCTGCCCTCCACACCACCACCCCTTGTGCCTCCTTGATTATCGAGTTGAACTTGATTGTCCTTCAACTAACACCCTGTGCTTATTGTGATATTTGAATCAAATGAATGACTCACTTGAAGCGTTAGAGGGTGGCTTTTTCTTGGCCAAAGTTTTCTTTTGTTTTTCTAACTCTTCCCTTTGTTGATTTATTCTCTCTTGTTGCCTAAGACATACATAAATACATGTAAGTAAAATACATAATTAACAAATAATTATATCCTTTATGTTTCCTTTGGACAATCAACCCTTTTTATAATACAACATTTTGATGTGAAGTTGTGTGTATTAGCTTATTGAAAAAGACATACTATTTGTTAACCACACTATGTTGACAGAGTTTACACCTGAATTTCATTTTGAGCTACAGCAATAAAAAACATTACAAAGAAAAATTACAAGTATAATGCAATTACATGGGCTTTGTTGAAATGGTGTAATCTTGAAGTGCCCATAACCTTTAAATTATTAATTTTATTTTGTTAAATGAAAGTATACATTACCACTAGAACCTCTGCAAAATAATTCTGGAATTTGAACAAAATGCATTTTTATTTACAATTTTTTAATTCTATATTTCTTTAGTACACCGATTCCACTGATCAGGAAATGGACAGGCTCATAATAAGTGATGAAAATGAGACATTAATTTATTCTGCAACTCAAAAACTGGATTTTATGGATGCTCATCCCTTTCCAAGGGGGACCATTGTTATCAGCATATTTTACTATTTAACAGCTGTTTCTTTTGTGAATTTGAAGAATAGTTAGTTTGAGCCTTTATGTGAACAGTGACATTGTTTCCTTCTATAAAAAATAGCAAAAAGAAATAAATAAAGAAAACAATAAGGTTATTACGCAGCAAGTTCCTTGAAGGCATGTCCCTCAACCCATGTTTCCACAAATGATACTCCTTGCCTGTAAAAGGAAAGTTAAACATAAGTCACTTTCAATCTGCAAAGATCTTCAACTGGCTGAAAACTGTAACTGTATTGATAATTGTAATTTGTTTACCCATGTAACACTTAGGAGTTCTTTAGTATCCAGAGAAAAACCTCTGGGAGCATGGGAGAGAACCATTGAACAAACTCGACCCACATGTGATTTCAACACCAGGACTGGAACCCAGGTGACATTGGTGGGAGGCGAGTGCGCTCACCACTGCGCCACCCTTACTCAAGGTAAGATTTTACTACTGTAAAAATTAATTAATTGTTACCTGACAGGAACAAACTGTCCAAGCCGCAGTCTGTTCTTCATACATCTTTCTCTCCCAGCCTTTTTTTCAAGAGTGGACTGTTTGTAAAAAAAAAACATGGGACAGGGTTAATAACATAATATTATTGTCACTGCAAAAGCCTCTACTGAATATACAGTGTAAATACAGTGAAACCTGTATTAAGTGGACAAAATTGGGGAATGCTGTACAGGATGTCCGCCTAATACAGGTTTCGATAGATAACGTCATATGAGGTGTCAAATGCCATTCAAATAAACAGTGGAAACGTTTTAGAATACTCCCAGAGACTATGACAATATACATTTGCATGAATTTCTTTATTAAAGAGGACCAATATAGTACCATAAACATAGATGGCAACTCAAATTTGAAGATTTAACTCAGATGAGTGCAACAAGCTCTATACAAACAAAACGAAATAGAAAACAATACTGTACTGTGAAACTAATCAAATAAGTTCACCAAGTCACGTTTTTTAACGTAAAAATCGAGAAATTTGTGGGTAGCAATCTTTCGCATTTGGGGACTTCGGCTACTGTCTGCTTAATAGAGGGTGTCTGCTTAATACAGTGTCCTCTTGCATGTAATACAAGTTTCTCTGTATTGATGACTTACAGATGTTATAAGTAGTTTCTTGTTGATGGCTAAACATTTCTCAAGGCTTTCTTTTGCTTTGGCAACAGCTTTCTAGAGGTTGAGAATGATAAACAGAGTAGTAGACTTTTCAGTAACCACAAATATAATGTGACCAAAAAAATACCCAATCATGTATACTTTTTGGCTGGCCTAAATAAGTGTTATAATTATTTTGTACTGAACACCATCACTGATAATAATGTCTTGTAAAACTGATAAAAAGTTCTGGTAGTTTTGATAAATTTAAAACTTCTTTACAAGAAACCTGTATTGTATGTAAAGGTCTATTTAGAGAGGCCATTAAAGTACAAAAATTAGGTTTACAAAATTAATCTCTACCTGCCGGTAATTAAAAATACTTAGAATCTGAATAAAAGGAAATTTATGGATTTGGTGACAATTTGACAGCCACCAACAGGTTCCTTTTAAAAATGCTCTTAGATTGAACTGATTTCAAGTTCTGAGGTAGAGAGTTCCGCTTTTATGCTCCCCTCTACAAAGTCAAATCTTTGTAGCATTCTGTTTTTGGAACAAGTAATATTTCAATATTCCAAATACTTGTTTGAGATTTATTGGGGTTGCTTTCGCAGCTCATTGGAAAGAGTTCCCTCCGATAATTATTCAGGCATGCCGTCTGTCCCTTCCCATGGCTATTAAGCCTGCCCCCCTCTCTAATAAGCCCCCCTTTTCAGGGGAAGAAAATTAATAACACCTTCCCCCGTCTCTTTTAAGCCCCCCTACCCTCCCTCTCATTATTCTTCACTAATCTACATGTAAATGATAGACTGTATTTTAATCAATCATGACTTGGTGTGGACTGATCCAGGATGGTTTATTAACCTGTGCAGTAGTCATCTTCAAAGTCAAAGTGAGATGTATAATGCTTTTGTTAATCGTGAAACCAATCTGCCACTCATATTTTATCTAACCGCTCACCTGTTGCGCTTCAACTTGTTTTTTGTAGTCTTCAACAAGCTTAAGAAAAACAAAACAAAGTAAATCATCTGTAACAAAATAAAAGAAACCTGTACATTGTATAAAGCAGGACTGCTTGCTGATATTATCATGTACAGCTGTAAATACAATGTAAGTCTTGGAAGGTGGGAAGTGTAAAAATACATCGTACTATAATTATGTACTTCAATACACCTGTACATGTATATGTCAGAGGGTCAAGTAAGAAGAGCAAAATCAATAAGTGAAATATAATATAATATAATTTATAACATAATAATAAAATTTCACAATTCAGGTTACCCCTTTAAGCTCTTCAATCTTGCTTTCCTTTTGTTGGGAAGAGGCCACCCCTGTTGACAAAAAGGCCTCCATTTCCTACAGGAAAAAAATAACATTAACAAATACCATTGTAAGCTTTTAGAACTTGGCAAGTAGTCCTTTCACTACTGTCTTAATTTAATCTGTTTTCTGATTACAATGAGCTGAACTGATCCTAACCCTAAATTATAGTAAACTTAGCAATCAGTCATGTAAATGATAATAAAAAAGAAAAAACTAACCCGAAGACTTTCAGTTGTCAATATTGTCTGCAAAAAAAAGACAAATTAAATTATTATAAACAACTATACATCATCATCATCATCCTTAGTATAACTGATACCAGGGACCTGTGTACAGCAATGGCAAATCTTGGCGTTTGGGAAGAAATCTCTATGAATGTCCTGTCCACTTCGGCAGTCAAAGGATGATGATGATGATGATAATAATTGATACCAAGACCAATATCATCATTAACCTTTTACATGTTGTAATCAACAAAATTATTACTGTAACACTAATTTAATTTTATCAGTGATGTTGCTACAAATAGTTACATGTATAGTGAGTCCTGGGACTCATCTTGTGAAAAATTTTGAGTCCCAGTCCAGAACCACTGAGTCCCAGTTCAAAAAACAGTAAGTCCTAACTTGAAAAATAATGCTTGGCCCTTTATGTGACCAGGTGGATAAAGGATATTCTTTTGTAAAGCACAACAAAGTCTCTAGGAATTATGCATCATTCAACAATGGCCACAAGAATAGCCACAGAAATCATATGAACAGAATATCCTACAATAAACATCGTCAGATCGATCAATTGATCTTTGCGTCCTACATGGGACTCTGCCATATCCGTTTGTGCATTTTGGGGGATTTTTATGCATCAAGGATGCAAGACGAAGAGGTACATGTAACAAAATCACTGTATTATAATTTTTCATTATCATCATGATCATTGTTTTGCTGGTACAAGCAAAATCTCACACGAGAGGCACAAATGAAATACATTCCATATACATGTGCTTAATTCAACCACCAATTTAACATTCATAAATCATACCTTCGACTGTAAGAGTGAAGTTGTAGTTTTGATAGGAAAGAGTCATGATCTTAATAGAGTAACTTACAAGAATGGCTTCAAAAGGGAACATTTTTGCCAAAGGGCACTTATCCCTTTTATTGTGAAAATTGGATTTTACCATTTGCTGCGTTTTGTTTGTCCATTCTGACTTGTAATGACATTTCTACTCACATTTTTAGGTTTTGAAGGCATTGTAGTGCAACTTTGATAATCATGCACAGAGTGAATTACTGAGTTACAACATGTAGCAAAATCTCCAATATTAAAAACATAAATAACGAACCTGTGTTGACTCATGAACAAATATTCCAGCTGAATCAACACCATCAGAGCCATCTGATTCCAGTTCAGGAGCCAGCGGAGCTTTTAGTGGATACGGTAAAGTGGAACTACTGTCTGCCTGAAACTGAAATGCAAAATAAAGGAGTTGCCAGCAATAAACCATCCCTAAAACTCATTAGGAATCTTTGTTGACCCTTTAAGTGCTAATAGTGACCAACAACAATTTTCTCCTAATAATAATAATTATCCATACATTGTCAAGAGATAAAGTTATGAGAATTAATAAAATGATCACCAAAGGGAAAACACCTTGATCTTTTATCAAATTCTCTCAACTAATTCTGTAAGGAAATGTATGGAGATCAGTTTGGAGAATTTGTATCTGGATATTGAGGCTTAAAGGGTTAAGATCCAGGGATGGGAACAGCAGCAAAAATGTTGACCAAAAGTAAATTCACATTCTTTTACTCTTCATCGCAATTATTCCAACTCACTTGCTTTGCCATTAATGTAGGCAAACTCTCCTGGAATTCAATTTCTAAGAACCATTATTCACGTTCAGAAAAAGAAAGAATTTTATTGCCGCTTTTTTACGTTTTCCATAAAACAAAAAAATTAGAGATTTTTATGTCGTACTCATGCACATGCAAAATTGTTACCTGGGATGTAAATGATGGCATTAGATTCAAAGGGCTTTTGCGTGAAGCAGAAGCATCATTCTGTAACAGAAAAACAAAAAAAAGGAGAGTTAGAGAAGTTTCTCTGAAGAAAACTTAATTGTACTGAGTGTTATTACATGTACATTAAAGTAAGAACTAAAAAGACACTGACATCCATTGTGAAATTATTTTTGAAAAGAAAGTATACCTTAAAGTACTCTGTAATTTTTGCTTCAGAGCGTCCACTCTTACTCAGAACACCTTAAAAAAAAAAACAAAATGATTTTAAAAACATTATGTAAAAAAATTACCAACTTAAGTTATGATTATTGATGGGGTACAATAACGTGAATTTCAAATCATCCTAAATGTACATGTAGTTATGGGGCACCATTTGTTAACTTGCCTGTGATAAAACCTTTCAGTGATATATAAATTATACATACAGCCACTGTACTGTACACATGTAACTCGACTTGAGTTATCAAAAATATAATGCAAGCTCTGTACAGAGCAGTCTATTTATTCTAATTATAAACAATACTTGTTTTGACAACTGTATGTAGTTACGTTGTTCTCATTGTTTATTAATCACTATAGTCACTGGTAGAATTCCAAAGCTTTTAAAGTACTCAGGATCAGAATCATTGCATCTATGAATAAATGTTATCAAATTATTATCAATACTTGGAGAGTCTCCATCCTGGGCTGCTTTTCGTTTTCGTCCCGAGTGCTTTTCACTTCTCTGACTGGGTGTGATGCTCTAATAAGAAGATTATACAATGTACAACAGTTTGTTGACTTATTATGGCAATACGTTTTCTGATTATGTAAAATGGGTCTCATAAAAGACTGCCATGCATCAAATAATGTGAAAACTGTCCAGTAATAGACCAATTTCGATATGTTACTGTGTAAAATTCATACTTGGCTTCTACGCTTGGGGAGAGAAAACAAAAGAATAGCAAATAACCAAGCCAAGCACAAAATATTAATTTTAATACATTGAAATTGGTCTATCATGAGAATGAACATAATCCTTACAGTCTATGGCAATCCTAGTAGCTTGTGTTGTATGTGTATGACCCCCACAATAAACTGAAACCTAGACTATAAGCATCATAAAAATAATTAATTATGTCCAAAGGATGTCATTATTGAATGACTCTTTTGAATTATGAAATGAAAATTGCTCATTTTAATTGAATCAGCATGGAGAAAATTCATCATAGAGCTTGAGCAAAGATGTTTTTTTGAGAGGCATGTCAACTGGAAGTTACAAGTGGGTCCTTTGAATTCCCTTTTACAACACTATGGAATTGTCATTGCTACTGGAAAGTGTCTTAGCTCTTATAGAGAGGATCTGCCAAAATTAGGTAAAACCCCAACCCAAAGATGCAAAATGCCCACTTCTGGATGATGTGTTGTTCAAAAATGTCTTTGCTGAAGACTGTATTAGGAATTATTGACAGTGGCTGCTTAGATGATTGCATGACTTCTTGTATACCTCCAACTCTTTATCGCTTCCAGTTGAGGAAATACTTGCATTACTATGCTGAGAATCTTGATTTATACTCTGAGGAATAAAAAGCAAAACATAACCTCATCATTACAAGAAATTAATAACAAAAACAATTTTGTGGTAGACAAACTTGGTAAAAATACAGTGTGTGAAGAAGAAGTGACCTGATGACACAGTGATGAAAGCAACATCTTTCTTATTAATTAAAAGTATGCCCTATTGGTAAAGACAAACTAACCATTATAAGTCAGATCTTAATAACCCTAATCACTATTGTCAGTGCTTAACTTTAATCACTATCATCAGGCCTGCAGACACAGATGTATTTCTGGTCGTCACTTCTCTCCATCTGAAAAGTAACGTAAGTTACTTTTCCAGTGGAGAGAAACGACAACCGGAAAAACGTCCGTGTCTGCAGGCTGTGCCTAACCATAATCATGATATAAACAGATCAGTGGGTCTAACTCAAACAGGGCGACTGTTAGGGAGGGAAAAACCCCCTATTTTCCTCTTTCCAGTCCTCCTACAGTGTATCTCTTTTTCCCCCTTGCAACCACGGCCCTACCCCCCACCGAGGGGGACATGGGGGTTTATGGTATTGCGGTATTGAGCTTTTTTCAAGCATTATTTTGGTATCATCTCGCCCTGCAGTATGCGGTTTTTCATCCTTTTGGCCAGTGATGGTAATCGGTAAAAGGAGATCTTTAACAGTATTGCAGTACTGTTCATTTGCACTCTCCTGTCTAATGCAGGTCAATATTTTGAAAACTTTAGACTTAATGGTAAATGATTACAAAATTTCTGACAGTTAATCTATGATGAAATTGGTATGGCATCCAAGACCATCCAATGATCAGGCTTTTAGATACTTATACCAACCAATACAAGGTCTTCACACGTTTTCTCGCAAGGGATAAGGTTGATTACTGGTGCATAACATGCTTGCAATAACTAGACACGCGAGGTGACCGATCATAAATGTGGTATCGGTACTTCGCCGATTTTCTACATGGTATTTCAGTATTTGCCACTTTTTCTTACAGTATTGCAGTATTGGGTAACCCCATTCGGACAGTCAAGTGCGGTGCAATGGAAGAGAGCGAGAAAAAAATAACTAGAAGGAAAAGAGGGAGAAAAGGGAGAGATGAGCTCGGGAACACCTGTGAGATTTGTTTTCAAAAGGTCATTCCACCCACTTTGTCGGCTGAGAATCTGAATGTAGTTTCCAGTGTTAAAAGTTGTCAATCAAGCAACAAGTGACATACTGCACGGTTTACTGAATTTTAAAAAAATATGACTGTTTTCAAACAAAACATCCCCAGTGGAAAAGAACAAGGCCAAAGTGAAACGGCTGTATTCGCAGGCTAAACAAAGACTCATATCAAAAGATGGTTCATGTGCATTTTTAATATTCCTGAAGAGATCTGAAAGGAAAGACCTTGCTTAAAAGCCAATAAAAATGGTAAAATTTGGGAGCCCTGCTTTCTCTTGACAAGATCCAGCCTCAGAACAATTTCTCCTGTTCTTCATGGATGATATTCCACATTAACCGTGTTGCTTATTTCGAATCACTTCACCACACTTCCAAGATAACCTGATCTGTAACCTAATAATTGCTAGAGCATCACATTTCCAATCAATGCAATGAACCTCTTTGTGCTGACAAGAGCTGTCAAAATAGACTAATCATAGGGTATACCAGAATCTGATATAGCGGAACGAGCTTTTGTTAAAAAGTCTTACAGGTGTTCCCTCGCTCTCACCCCTACCCGACCCTCGCTTTGTTTTTGGTTTTTTCTGCTCACATCTCTTTGAGTTGTCAGGCTACCCTCCCCACCCCTCATGCCTCCCAATCTGGTTTCTTTATAAGCTGCCAGGCACTCCCCTAAAATTAATATACATTGCATAAATTGCAAGATGCATATAAAAAGAAATACTAATAAAAATATAAACCTTATTACTGAAGCTTATAACAACCATGCCAAGATATAAATCAATGACTAGAAGCAAACAAAATGGCGTCCATTTATAATCAGAGAAAAGCAGTTCTGAAATACCTAATTCAAAACCACGAGGCAAATGTCCACCATGAAACATTTAAGGTTAATTTATTTTCACGCACCCGAGGAGTGTGAAATCTCGCCTCTAGGAGTTCACGTTTCTGTGGGTCGAGTGCTTCAAGGCGCGAAAACTGTATATCGGTAAGTATTTCTCCCTCGCCGTTCCGCGATTCATTTGCTGTTGCCACTGAAACAATACAATGGAAAGCATTTTCGGTAGGAATATGTACAACCGAAGCAATGCCAATAACAGTTTAGTTTCGAAGTGTGACACGACAAGCAGGCCAGAACACGCAGATGGGCTTACTTGAATTTCTCTGACTCATCTGCGAAGTTTCACTTCCTTCCAGATGCAACTGAAATACAATGCTGCTAGCTTTTTCCGAGCCAGTAGGCTCCACCATATTTCAAGACATCGTCTGAGGCTGATCCAGATGGAAAACGCATGGTCTAACAGTTCGAATTCCTCGCAGAACTCATTTCAATATTTCATGTTTTGCATGCACGTCTGGCAGTTCTCGAGAAACGCTAAGCCTGGTTACCAAGACTTTGCTACTAGCTGAGGAGCGGGTTCAGGAGCGGGTAGGGGAAAGGGGAGACAGGGGAGGGGACAGTGGAGGGGAGAGAGACAGTAGGGAAATAATTTTTAGACCCGACTGATAGAAGGTTGCTTGCGTTGACATGAGAAGTTTAGGCGTCGCCCCACAGCTAACCAAGAAAGAACAAATGGAAAAGTTGAAAGTGGTGGGGATGCTCGTCGGAAATTAGGCCATTTGCACTCAGGGGTCACGTGACATCGTTTTTATGAAAATAAAAGTTATATGATTTTGCCTTCGAAAAACGATTAGTAGGTCATATCTTAAACAAAATAATAGTGATTTGGCTTTTCAAGCCCGCACCATTTTCTTAAAATGAGTAAGTTCGTAGCTCGTCGTTCGTAGCTCGTTATTTTTAAAATTATGAACTACCTCTTTCCGAACACAAATTTTGCACTTAAACTTCAAGGAAAATGTTGAAAAGATGATGTGGTAACGTTTACAGGACATCTGAGCGTAACTATCAACCGTTTAACAAGATATAAGCAAAAAGTAGTTTTGGCCGCCATGTTGGAGGGCAAGAGTATGCCCTCCAACATGGCGGCCAATACAATAAAATACAATACAATAAAAGCTTCATTATCGCTGTCACATTTGTCGTCTTCATCACTAGCCAGTGCAACTACCGAAAGTTGACTTTGTTGACTTAAAATTTCCTCGCCATAAACGCTTTCTAACAACTCATCCATAACTTCGTGAAGCTCCGGCCCACAGGAAAAAATAACGGATTCCCATTTTTGGATATTTTAGGGTATTTAAAGAATACCCATAAAAATCCCAAATTAGGCAAAGTGAGACAAGTCCCAACCAGGGAATTCCCAACCAAGTTCCCTGATTGGGATTTGTCTCACTCTTCCAAATTTGGGATTTTGGTGGGTATTCTTTAAATACCCTAAAATATCTAAAAATGGGAATCTGCTATTTTTTCCTGTGCGGATCAATAGCGGAACAAAGAAAAACTCTCAATTGTGTCAAGACAAAGAAACGTAAGAATAAACCAGCAAAAACGGGGCAGCAAAGCAACAATCTTTCGATAAAACAATAGAAGACACACGTATAGAGTCCCGCCAAGACTCAGTTAATGAAACTCGCTTTAATCAACAAAATTAGTCATAAAATACACCATCGATCTCCTATGTATGAATGAAAAATAAATACCTAGGTTCTAAATAGAACGTCTGACTGCTTCTTAGGCATCCCAAATCCTTTTGAAAGAAAGTTTTCGCCATTAACTGAACACCTTCGCGAGGAACCCAAATCTCACGCCATTTTGAGCAGTTGTTTTCAAATGCAAATTTCTCTAAATCACGTGTCATGTCGTCCGGGCCCTTTTCGCGTGACGCGGCCCATATATATATATATTTATATTTTTTCGCGTGCAACCCTAAACAAGACCTTCACGCCTAAATATGATGGCGTTTTTCCAAAACACCCTAAGTGCGACAAAAATCCGAAATTTACACCCCTAAGCGAGACGACGAGCATCCCCACCGCTTTCATATGCGGAATCCACCCCCCGGGAGCCATCCTGCCTTTACTCAGTTTGAAAAACCAACTGAAACTTGGAAAGTATTAAAGTTATTATTAAAAAGTGCGTTTCCAGTGTGCACCAGGTTCATTTGTGCATAGACTGAGACGCCTGTATCCTTCAGTTATTTCTTTTCTTTAGGCACAAACGGAGAAATATATGAGACCCTTTTGCCCGAGGTTCTAACCCCACAGGGGATACTCGGGATTTCAAGTGACAGCAGGAGCCTATCACCCGGTGAAAGGGATGATCGAAGGATTTTTTTGGGTGGGAAAATTTTGTTGTTTTTAGTTGATTTAAGTACGGAATTGTTTTGGGTATTCAAAACAATCAAAAGATTCGTGCAGTTCCTGCGTATCCCGGCTGCGTAGTTCCTCTGGAAATTTTATGGCTCGGAAATTCAGCATCGGATTTTTTGGGGGTTAAATTTTGGTCCAGGGATATTTTGGGGTTTCGTTTGAAGCTCTAGGTATTTGTTTGGCTGATTTTTGCCCCCATTCGATCATCCCTGTCACTTCGATTCAAATTCGGATTACCCCCCATCGGGTTCCAACAACACAGTTAACAGTCATAAGATCTTAGTGAAGGCTCTGGAGAAGAGCCCTAGATTGGGCACTTGTATCAAGTGGTCTGTAGGCCAGTCTCCAAAGATGACCGGTTTTTACTAGTTTTATTCTCAAAGAACACTACAAGAAAGTATACAGCTCAAATCGCTAAAACACTTCTATTCATTTTTTCAGAGCGAAGCGAGGCGCGAAGCGCCGAGCGGAGTGAGTTTATAACAGGGCGGATAAATGTTGGGCGGTGAAACGAGCGCTCCGCTCTTCATTTAATGCGTGATGCGGAGTAGGACTGGCACGAGCGCTCTTTCCGCGCTTCTGGTGCGCTTGAAGGCCGGCGAAATTTTCCTTTTTGCAAACCGGAAGTACTATTTTCTTTCTGTAATTTCAGGCTACAATGTTAAATAGATAAATTCGTTTCATAACAATATCATTAAACAGTTTCATATATTTGTGTCTGTATGCCTATAAGTCAAATTTTTGGTCGTATAATGAGAAAAGTTGAGTTTAATTTGAAAGTGTTGAATACCTCCTCCTTCCATTAAATATCACCTAATCGTCTTTCGCTGTTTCGTTTGCAAAAGCTTAACACTTCTTAACCTCAATTTTTACATATGTTAAAAGGGGATAAATTTTATATAACATAACAAAAAATTAGATTGATATATTTTCATATAGTGGCGTTGTACTGCTTCAAACTTTGCTTCTTGGGTGCAACACGCCATGGCGATTCGCGCAATGCGTCGCAAATCCGGCAACCGCATGTAAACAAAATTTATTGAAGTTAGTTGTAAGGTTTTTTCGCCGTTTTTCTCTCTAAAACAAAACAAGGTAAACAGTAAAAACTGAGGGGAAACTAATTTTGAAGTTTCGAAAAAACAGAAAGACGTGTGAGATGTTTTTTTCAAAATTAAAAAGAAGGATGATGGTGATTGAAATTAGCATAATTTCACCTTGCACGAGCTGACGCATTTATAAAATACACGTCATCTAGTTATGAAACACGATCTGCTGTCTTTTACTTTTGCCATGGATGACATGCATGAGATTTTCCTTCGTGTTTTAGACAGTACTTAGTTGTTTTTGTTTTGGAATAACATCGACATTGGCGAGTAGTAGAACGCGAATATAATTCAGTGGTAGAGTCATGGAAGTAATAACAGAAACCCTTTGAAAGAGATGTTTGTATACTCCAACTAAACCTCCCGCACAAAATAGCAACATTTGCCTCTCGGAGACAGCGTACCAGCACAAAGAAACGAGGAAGAAGTGCAAGAAAACAAATCAAGCATCCATAATTCAGTGACAGCAGCAGTGTCTAATGGACAAACCACATCGCAAACCCTGACCGAAGCACAGGCGGCCCAGACGTAGTATGTGTCACTGAATGAATATATTAATATTCACATGGACAAATTAATGCGATGAGTCGTCGAAACTCCCATGAACTAAAATAGTCCAAAAGTCAAAATATAACAAAACAAAGCTAAGATACCTTCAACTGAACATATCCTTGTCTTTCCTGGCCGGTTTAAGTGGCATTTTGTTGAGTTTTGCAATTGTAGGTACTATCCACTAAAGAAGAATTAAAGGCCGGCTACAAAACAAACGGACCATCTCCACGCGCCTTCACACGAAGCGCTATAAATTCGAGAATAATCGACGAATCCGCTCCAAATTGCCATCGGCTAATCTGCAGGTAACGTGTGCTCCTGCTTCTTGCTCGCTGGCTCCACAAAACCCATCGCAACTGCACAATAATTGCTTGTCATCAACAACCACTGTTGACCTTTACGCTTCGATATGACCGCAAACTACCAGGTATAATACGCGACGTGAATATTCAAGCTTAGCAACCGCGTTCGCGTAACAATGCAGCACTTGCTATAGGAGGGATGGTACTATTGCTTCTAGGTCAATCGACACTGACCGAAGGTTCGCTGCGTTAGTTTTGACCAGAAAACAAAAGGCGATCGCGCGACCGTCCGTAAGTTTTCAACAGGGCGGCCCTTGTTTTCAAGTTCGAATTCTTGTAACGTTCGCTGTCACAGTTGCTGTCACATTGTTCGTCCTGCCGCTTGCATAGGTTCTTGACTCTACTAGACCTATTTGTTTAACTGTTTGCTTAGATTAATTAAATAAACAGTTCTTTCCAGAACAACGTCTTACTCCACAATATGTTGTCCAAACTGGTGAAGGAGGACTACAATTTTCCTAAAAGTACCATTCCTCCCATAGCAAGTGCTGCATTGTTACGCGAACGCGGTCGCTAAGCTTGAATATTCACGTCGCGTATTATACCTGGTAGTTTGCGGTCATATCGAAGCGTAGAGGTCAACAGTGGTTGTTGATGACAAGCAATTATTGTGCAGTTGCGATGGATTTTGTGGAGCCAACGAGCAAGAAGCAGGAGCACACGTTACCTGCAGATTAGCCGATGGCAATTTGGAGCGGATTCGTCGATTATTCTCGAATTTATAGCGCTTCGTGTGAAGGCGCGTGGAGATGGTCCGTTTGTTTTGTAGCCAGCCTTTAATTCTTCTTTAGTGGATAGTACCTACAATTGCAAAACTCAACAAAATGCCACTTAAACCGGCCAGGAAAGACAAGGATATGTTCAGTTGAAGGTATCTTAGCTTTGTTTTGTTATATTTTGACTTTTGGACTATTTTAGTTCATGGGAGTTTCGACGACTCATCGCATTAATTTGTCCATGTGAATATTAATATATTCATTCAGTGACACATACTACGTCTGGGCCGCCCGTGACCGAAGTCAAAAACAAGCGACATTTCTAAGCAGAGTCCCAGTCCACTGCATCACACCTTTTTGCTCGCACGCGCTCGTTTCACCGCCCAGCCTTTATCCGCCCTGGTTTATAACCTCATCGCGCGCGCAGTGCGTGGACCGCGGGTGGATCCTAGCAAGCTGCAAACCGATAGTGTCCGCCATGACGTCATACAGTAGTTTGAGGTGACGACGAATTTTTTGTTTCTAGGCAATTCCACTGTAAGCGATTTCCCACCAATGACCAAAGCCGGCTTGGTTGTTTTGCGGTCGTTTTAGGAGTCGGTAAGTGTCTTTTGCGATGAATTTCGAAATCAAAAGTACTTTTGTAGAGCAAATAGAAGCGATTTTGGATAATTAGCCTTAAGATATGAGCGAAACTCGAGGTAACACTGAACACCCGGGCAAAACACGTTTTGTTCGCAGACAAGTTTATACCGTATCGGCTTAGTTGGGCATCTGTTCTTTAAATGCGATGAAATGTGTTTACGTTAGGTTTTCACCGTCAAAACAGCAGACATTCTTCTAAAAAGTGTTGCTAAATTCGTGTTTAATATAGCTCGATCAACTTTACACAAGGTGCGCTGACGGAAGTTTTAGGGAAAAGGGTTTTAATAAAATATTATCAACGTCTTCGCAATGTGTTTCAAGTGGCATAGTGTCATAGTGGTAACGCGTGCAGGAAGTCCCGAGTTCGATTCCAGGCAGGACCTCTTTTTCTTCCCCTCTTCTTTATTTTTTTTCTCTTTTCCTTGACGTCACGTCTTCTTTTTAGGCATTGTAGTTTTGTTTTGTTTCTTTATATAGCTTAAGTTTTTCACAATTTATAAATTTTCTTTCCTATTGCCTTATTTCCCTTTTAACTTCTTGCCGTTCTCCCGTAGTCCTTCGCGAGGTCCTGCGATTCACGGCCAAACTGGCCGATATATCTGCAAACTGCGCCGAGCACTTTATCAAGTACGAATGTCTTGATTACAGCTTGTCAGTCAGGTCCAGGTAGCATAGGTTATATGCGTGGTTGGTGGGTATCACGCGAACGGCAAGGCGATGACATATTGGGGAGGGGGGAATTATACTCCTTAGATGTGCTTGTGCGGGTTAAATCAATCATGCGCATATATATCCTCGCCCTGGATGTAATTGTGACAATAGGCCATTTGCACTAAGAGGTCATGTGACATCTTTTTATGAAAATGAAAGTTACATGATTTTTTCTTCAAAAAACGATTAGTGGATCCTATTTTTAGCAAAATAATAGTGATTTGGTTTTTCAAACCTGTACCATTTTCTTAAAATGAGTGAGTTCGTAGCTGGTCACGTGACCAAACTGTGATTTTTGAAATTATGAATTACCTCTTTCTGAACACAGATTTTGCACTTAAACTTCAAGGAAAGTGTTGAAAAGTTGATGTGGGAATGTTTACAGCACATCTGAGCGTAACTATCAAACGTTAACAAGATCTAAGCAAAAACTAGTTTTGGCCGCCATGTTGGAGGGCAAGAGTATGCCCTCCAACATGGCCCTTGTTTCTTGGCTTTTTTGTTTTGTTTGTTTGTTATTTATTTATTTATTTATTTATTTTTTGTCGTTTTTAGCGTATTTACTCTTCGTTAATAGATAGTAAGTTAGTAATTAGTTGTATAAGAATTCTTTTTTCATTATTTTGTAACAGGCTCCAACTCATCGGCTCCTGTTTTGTAAGCATTATCTTGTAAGTTAATATTATGTAAGTAAGTAGTATTTAACTTAGCAAGTTATATGTAAGTAGGTATTAAAGCTTTATGTAACTAAGTAAGTACTGTGTAAGTAAGTCAGCATTATGTTTGTAAAAACAATAAAAATTAAAAAAAAAAAGTAAAAAATCTAAGCAAAAAGTAGTTTTGGCCGCCATGTTGGAGGGCAAGAGTATGCCCTCCAACATGGCGGCCGATACAAATGATACTACTTTGTTGACAAATCAAAGTGCAATAAAATATCTCCTTTAAATGCGTTTCCTCTCAAATTTCAGGTGTAAGATAATTTTTATGTGCTCTGTCAATTTTTGGCATCAGCAAGATTCCAACTCATTGTTTAAAGGAAGCATTGGTCACGTGACCTCTTAGTGCAAGTGGCCTATTAGACGACTATGTCTGGCGGGAGAACAGAGAACTGCTTAAAAATAAGACTGAACTTCCTGTGATTCAACTGCGATTTGGTGATACAGGGTAAGCTGGAAACGATAAACGAGGCTACCACACCCTTGGAAAACTGAAGTGTTATGGCATAAATTGAGAGTGTTGCAAGTTATACATGTCAGACAAATACCAATAAAAGACAGATTTCATCAAAGCAAAAAATCAAACGTCTTTTAAATCTGTTAAGAAACTAGCATCTCCGGTACTCAGGTATAAAATACCTTACTTGCTCAAATTGAACACAGCTAGCTTATTAGTAGATGAAAGATGATCATCGCAGTTAGAGAGGCATTTTTTGCAGTTACGAAAAGAAAGCCTGAAAAAAATTCAGGCTTGCACGGGATTCGAACCCTTTGACCTCTGCGATACCGGTGCTGCGCTCTTACCAATTGAGCCAACAGCCAACTGGGAGCAGGTCGTTGAATTGGCTCGTTACAAACCCGTGAAAGGATGATGATGAGAGTTATGAATATATGAAAATCATATATGTGAACTGCAGGGTGAAGAATTAGATGAAATATGATCATCGCAGTTTAATACAGACGCAACTTTTGCAGTTGCGAAAAGAAAGCCTTCCCCACAATCCTTGGACGAATAAACATAAACAACACTAACACTAAAAGGCTGTGATTACTGAAGTCGCTTTGTGGTCTTTGAACTATAATTGTGTCTTCTCTAAACTACACTTACTGAAAAAAATAAAATTGAAGCAAATGGATGTAGATACTTAGAAAAGATCATTCCAATACTATGTCAGCAATCTGATGCTAAATCAAGTCCGGCGCTCAGATTGATCGGCCTGGCTTATTAGTTCTTAACTGAAGACGTAAAAGGAACTGAAAGAAGTCAAATGATGAAGAGAGTTTATAGACTATGTAAACTTAATACCAGATGAAAATGAAAGAAATCGCATCATTTCTGTTTCGCACACAAAATGAAATTTTAAGGCGTTATGATTTCACTTTCAACTAACTACCAACTAAATCAATTAAATATTGGCACTCACTGAGTCTTGAAATTTCAAAATGGTTGTAATAAAGTTGTAATTGAACTTCGTATCGTGCCATTTTGGTCTGAAATCATGCTTGTGATATCAAATCGAACTCTCGCGGCGCACTCATCTGATTTTAAAATCACGTGTATGATTTCAGACCAAATTCACTCCACTTACCCGTTTAGTTTAATTGCTGGTTTTCACTGTCACGTTAGCAAAAATAAAAATAAAACGATAAATTCCAGAATCTGAGAAATGAAATAAGGTTAATATAGAAAGACCTTCGCCAAGATTCAGGTCAGTGTGATTTTTCACACGTGAAACATTTTAAGAAATGGTTTACCCGAAATAATAGATCGCTTTTTATGAAGGCGCCATGTTGTTGGTGCCCATCTGGATGGGCACCAACATGGCCACCGGAAACTAACAGAAACATATGTCACTGAGTTTTGCTATGAAAGTGTGAATTCATCTCTCAAGGAACGCATAAACATTAAACCAGTATCTTTCCTAATAGAATGACTGTTTAAATAGCAAAATCCCTTAAAATAGGTCACTTTTTTAACCTACATGACAGCTCTGTCGGCCGCCATCTAGATGCTGCGTCACGCAAAACCTTAGAAATTCAAGTGTAAATTTCATTTTTTAATTGCTCTAGTACTTCATGAAAGTAAAAGCGTAAAAGGATCGATAGCCAAATGTGTCTAAAAAACGTGGCACGCCCTCGTCACCTGATTGGGCGTCGCCTAGACAAAATAATATATAGATTTAGCCTCCGTTTCTATACTTATGATAAAAGCAAAGTAATAAGCAAAAAATAAAAAAAAGGAAATCTTCACATTGCCAAGAGCCTTCGGCATCAGACACCTTTAGAGGGAGGGGCTGAATGATTAAGAAAAAATATCCCGCAAACTGAAATGCAAAACTTGAGTCTTGAAAACCACCACATCGTGAACGCGCGCCAGCCATTTTGTTGATAGATGACATTTCTGACAAAAGTGTCAAATCCGTTTCTTCCCTCACCCCCTAAATGGTTGACATGACAGTACGTACCATTGGACGTTTGTGGGGGAGTGGGGTATGGGTGATTTTACTGATTTAGTTTGTACGTATTGGAAGGATTTTTTCCCACAATATAACGGTGTAAGTCTTTTTTTTAGCATTGTACGTCATGAGCGATATTTTTTTCAGTGCAGGATATTTTTCTCCCAGGAATCTATTAGCATGCTTTTTTTCGTCTCGAAATCAGTCTGCAGGACATTTTTTCTGAAATCACCCATAACCCCCTCAAAAGTCAAATGGTCGGCCCCTAAAATCCACCAAACATTTCGTCAGTTGACAGATTCTGATTTGTCATCATTTCTAAAGGCTTTTGAAACAATAGGGGACAAAACTCTCTTGGGGAGAGGGGAGGAATTCGTTTCTACTTTCCCCCTACCCGGAAAGTCCATACGGACGTACGGACGTACGATGACATCATAACTAAATGAATAGTTTACCAAATTTTATTACCCATGGTGCTCCGCTGCGCGCGCTTCGCGCGCGGAGGCTCCGCTTAAAATCCTGAATCAATTTAGGCTTCTGGGAAACTGCCCACCTATCCCTCCCCTATGCTAACATTAACACTTACTTCTTACTTAGGGCAAAATGATGGCGTGGGGGAGGGGTAGGTGGACAGTTTCCCAGAGACCTAAATTGATCCAAAATCCTATTTGTGCCAAATAGAGCGATTTTCACATGACCTTGAAATGAAAACGGGAAAACAAAACAGAAAAAACAAACGAACGGAAATAGAGCGATTTGATTGGTTTATCGAACGGATACAAACACGCGTGGCTTTTGGTTGATTAAGCGAACGCTCGGCTTCATGCCCGAAGAACTTTCTAGAACTCAGTCAATACTTTGCTTTGACATCATACTGCAACACGATTGGCCAATCGAACAATACCTTCTCCACATTAGAATTTTTTGGCGGGAAAACAAAGAGTCCATGTTTTGATCTTTTCATCCATTGGCTGATAAAACAAATAACGATCACTTACCGAAACCATTTTTCAAGGTCATACGAAAATTGCTCTATTCAATTTTTAAAACCTGTTGCTTTTCTAGTTTAGTGGCCGACCCATGGTGAAGGGATCAGAGGTGTCCCGACCCTAATATATCCATTAGATAACTGCTTTGAAACTGAAATAATAACCACCGAACATGCTTGTATTTTTAAACATTGTAGTTTTAAAACTACACTTGCGTCACTCGTTTTAATAAAGGCATTTGTTGAAATTAAAGAAAAATGCATGGCCGGTGGGGGGTGGGGGGTCGCTCCTCTCCTCCAGAAAAGCAACTTCTGCGAACCGAAAAGGCCAAACAATTTCCGTAACGTAAATCGACGTGATGTTGATAGGCTGTCAAACAACGATCAGTTGTTTCGTTTTCGAACATTGACGTCATGCTATGCTATGCTATGCTTTGCTATATTTATCTCTACTTCGAGCATAGGCTATACCTCCATAACTATGCTTCCAAAACACTCGTTCTCCGGCCATTCCGGTAGACATATACGCAACTCTGTGACAACAATTTGGTTTCTATTCCTTATAATTTATAGTTTTTAAAACCTTACCATAACCGGAAATTTATCACATTTATTTCAGAACCAGTGATGAATTGTTTCATTTTCGAACGCTGGTGTCATACCATATATTTCCTCACTTGAAGCAATGCTAGGCCATACCCCTCAACTGATCTCTCATGAACTAGCTTACACAACTCCATTGGACACATCAAGATTCCTGTGAGTGCAGATTTCTTTTCTTTTCCTTATCATTTATAGATATTTAAGCATAACTTACTTTGTATCTATGCTAGGTGGTTAAAATTGGTCCACAAAAAGCAATACACAACTGAGGATTAAATGGGTGAAGGGTACAACAATGATTGTTGCAATTGTTCTATATAATTTTAAACTGTTTTATTTAAATAGCGTAATTTCTAATAAACTTCCAGTCATTATATAATCTCGAAAATCACGATAATTGCATTCAGTTTCCACAGAATTATGGTGAATGTCCTCCTGATTATGAACAATATTTTATTGCACAGAAACTGAAATATGAAGTAAAAACGCCAAGCAGGCACAATATCGCGTCAATGGCCTCCTTCAAGCGTTAAGTTTCTTTCAGGTTTGTTTGCAATTAGAAATTTTTTTACATCCTAAAGCACTTAAAATTCAAACTCACAGAGGAGAAATATCAGCTTTAGTAGAGTTTTCCTCTGACGTGCTGTCACAACTCGACTCTGACTAAGGCACAACAAGAACAATTTTTTTTGTACCCAACATTATAAAAAAATAAGAGGAGCGACAATGCCCAAAATAACCATAGGAGCTAAAGAAAAGTGGCAGCCATACTTAGGTGATTTATCTATAATTATTTCGGTCAGATACCACACACACACACACACCCAAACACAAAACACACACGCACCCATGCGCAATCAACACCAAAAGAAAGAAAATAAACAAAGTTAAGGATGTCAAAGTAAAAAAAAACAAAAAAACGGGAAGCCAGAGGAATTATGGTGTTAAAATACATTACATTTTCTAGTAGTTTTCAAGAAGAATTAGCTTGAGGTTTTTCTTAAAGCGTTAGAGAGGAAGAAGCTTTACACAAACAATGCAAGTTGAAGGGTGATAATGTCAAACAACTTGACAACATTTAGATCTTTAAGTAAAGGACTTGAATGTTCATTATAAATAGTGAAAGTAATTATTCTTAATAGAAATTATTCTTAATAAGGCAAAAAAAAAACTAAAGGCAAAAATTTTAAAAAAATCAGTTTGATATTGAGGTCAGTTATAATAAAAAACACCAAACCTAGTTACCTCCAAGGTCCGGAAGGCATTGGATCCAGTTTGGTTGTGGTTTGCGGCTTTTGATGAAACCCACTGCTCAACTACATTCTTGATAATCAAAATCAGTGTTCGTAATAAGTTCTAATGGGACCTAAAAGTTATCATGATGCTATAAGTGGCCGAGTTCTCACTGTACAACTTATTTTTTTTATGAGCCCTAGAGAAAGTATCGAGTGAGTCATTCAGGCTCATGAGCGAATGATTTCGTCACCTGCGGCTCAAACTGGCTTTCTGCAAATACTGTTGTGAACATAGATGTAGATGTGTGGCCTCCAATATTGAACTGATGAACGGTTTGACCCCACGATATATAATCAATGCCACGTTTTCCTGTTTTCTACGACATGTAGAAGATAAATTACAATTTGGGGTTTACAAAACGAGAGCAAACATTAAGCAGTTGAAGCACGGGTTTTAGGACTAACCGAACTAACACAGGGAAGTTCAATACAAGAAAGCGTACAACAATGATTGTTGCAATTGTTCTATAGAATTTTAAACTGTTTTATTTAAATTACGTAATTTCTACAATCATTATATAATCTCGAAAATCATGATAATTGCATTCAGTTTCCACAGAATTATAGTAAATGTTCTCCTGACTAAGATCAATATTTTATTTCACAGAAACTGAAATATCGAGTAAAAACGCCGAGCAGGTACAATATCGCGTCAACCGCCTACTTCAAGCGTCAAGTTTCTTTCAGGTTTGTTTACAGTTTCAATTTTTTTTTACATCCTAAAGCATTTAAAACATAAACTCACACAGGAGAATCAGGCTTCAGTAGAGTTTTACTCTGACGTGCTGTCACAACTCGACTATGACCAGGGCATCAACAACAACAACAACAACTTTATTTGTACCCAACAGGTTACAGAAATATTGACGAGTATTACAGGCTGCCCCAAATAACCATGGGAGCTAAAGAAAAGTGGTAGCCATACTTAGGTGATTTATCTATAATCATTTGGGTCAGATATCGCACACACTCACACAAACATTCACCCGGCGAAAAATGCCTGATTGGTCGACGCGCGACCACGTGACATTGCCAAATTCAAAATGGCGGCAATACCCCCATCGTTTGTTTATTCCAGTGGAAGTAAGATTAATTAATTGCGGCTTAATATGAGTTTCAAGTGCATATACGAATTTTTTTGCACAGCCTAGACTTTTTATTATTCTTTTTCACCTATTCTTATGGGATTCGTTCCCTACGATGCTTGCCTTTTGGCCGTTTTACCAGATTCAACTTTGCATTTCTTTAAGCGATCACTCTTCACGATCACGAAGGACAACAATATTTCTGAAAAAAGCGGGGTCACTAGAAAGAACGGCCTTCAGTTCACAGCTCAGTGCAGCGGAGAAATAAGACACTATGGGTCCTTTGAAATTGCTCAGAGACCTGGAAGTTACTTTATTATTTTTTTACCGAATAGATAAAGCAAAATTATGTTTTCTCCGGCAAGACTTTCTAATTTATAAAAAAAAAGCTTGAATATGAGCTAAATGAACTTTAGTGTCTGCATTCATGTTCTTTTCATTGTGAACGGGTGCAATTTTAATATCAAAACCTTAAAGCCGTCTATGACTGAGAAGGTTTTTTTTTTCCTTTTAATGGTTACTGTGCTTGATCTGAATAAGATAATGACATTTTTAAAATCAGGGGAATACTATACATAAAAGAAGAGAACTTTGATTGAAAATATGTTAGTTGGGAAAAATACTGATTATATCTTTTTAGTATATAGGTTAAAAAAGTGATGCGTAGTCAAAAGTGCTACCAAGGAGTAAAAACCCAGATCTTTCCATTAACCAGTAATAGTTGACACTACAGCTGCCCCCGCTCTGTATATTGTCGTTCAATAGTATCCTTGCTCGTTAATTCTGTAGCTCTTTGAAATATACCGATTCACGATGAAGATGTTCACACATATTCCATACAATAGGTGAGATAAATAGAGGAAACCGGCAAGGTTCCATGCACAGTTTTAGTTCGATTTACACAGCTTTGATCAAAACATTCTCAGTTTCGAGAATAGTTTATTCTAAACCATAAGAAACGATTTAATTAGAAGTTGAATTTTTCGCTATTTCACTTTCACTTTTTACATTCAGTTCATTTTATTTGCCGGAAAGTAAGCCTTAGAAATTAAAAGGACGTTTGATCAATTCACGCTCGCGCATTCTAGCCTTATTTTAAACTTTATAGCGGAAGGACCTCTGTGAGCAGGGAATAAGTCAGCACAGAATTTGATTGTCGATGAATTTCTCTAATCGTCCATCGTTCTTCTAGTGATAAGCTAGCCGTTGCTCACTCGTCTTGCTTGTTTGGGGCTGAGTTTTACTCCGGTCAAAGAAAGAGAAAGAGTGTCTGGCAAGGTTTCCAATCAAAGATTTGTGAACTCGTGTCTGGCAAACTCTCCAAGTGTTTTTATACACACAGTACGCACCTTATAACTTCATCTGCGCTTAACGAGTGTCTTTTGGTCCATAACGTTCAAAACAACTGCTCCACAGAATGTCACTGATAACCGGTAATGAAGTATGACTGCACAATAAATGTCACAAAATCTACCTAAGCGGTCCCTTGGGGATTTTCTGTCTTTACGTCATCCTAACCATTTCGTACTTGCGGGCGCAAACAATAGAAACGTCATCATTACCTACCGATTTCTCGCGGCCCCTGTTCAAGCAAATCGAGATTTTTTCTATATTGACTGTATGACTGTATATTTCAACTGTAAGTACTTTCCTTAACATACGCGCGAGTTACTAGAGTGCCTCCTCGGGATTTCGCCTTCTGGGCGGAATCCCTGCGTGGGCAATAAATTTTATTGACACTCTCCGGGACATATGCTTTCCTAGAGTACACATTTGCTCGTCAAAAATCTTGTTTGTGAGGCTGCACTTTGTTTGATTCAGGATCAATCAATCTTTTCTGAAAAGAAATAAACAATAAAGTATGTTAACACGTCAGATACTTCAAGAATGCCTTAGCCAACAACTAAGAAGAAACTGAACTTCATATAAAAAAAAAAAAAAGTGAAAACTACTTCATTGGGAAACAACAACCCCTTCACATATATATCACATTAAATTCATGCAAAATGTAGACCTGATGATAAGTTTATAGGAATAGAAACAAACGATGATTACAATGAAACTATAAAGTTTGAATGAGATCTGTATTTGAGTGTTCTCTCATAATTCTGACAGAAGATCAAAATTGGAAACTGTATATCCTACACAACTGCATTCATCAACATTATCCAACTAAAATTTCATTAAGACTCAAAGTTTACTCCAAACTTTAAATTCCTGTAAGTTAAATTTGTGATGATTAGTTTTTTTCTTGGAAAGAACTTTTGAATACTTAAAATAGCATGTTAACTCTATCATTAACCTATAACTTTGCTCCAGAAAAATTAAGCCAAAAACGATGGACAGAAAGACAAAAGCATTCACAGGAAAATTACCCTGTTCATCTCCGTCCAGGATTCAGTTTTCAAGCTAAGAAGCTACCCCCACAGAAAGCCTTGTGCGCAAAAATTTACTACTAAAACATTGTACTTCGAGTCGTTTTCTCCTCTCAACAACGTCTGAATCGACCGGCCGTTAATGCTGGACAGTGACGTCACTCACTACCCGAAAACCGGGTAGTGATTTTGATTGGTTGATTGCCTGAACATTCGCATAATTATGTATAATTATGAAAAATTTTAGCGGGATTGTCACTTGATATTCAGCGGATCGCATCCCTGGCATTCTTACGTTTAGTTCAAACATTTCGATAAGCTTAATCTTTATCTTAAACAGCAAAATTGCCCTTGTCTTCGAAACTGAAATGCTAAATTGAACTGCGAATGAAGAATCATTGCGGAGAGTCGGTAGGTTTTTCATTTGGAGCCGCTTTGTGGTTTCGGCGGACGGTGATTTTGTTTACGCGAAATTTCCTGAGATCAGTGTCATAATTCGACCTTCTTGCTATTTTTACCGTCAAGTGTAACGATTCTGTTAGCTTTTCTTTCTTGTCTCCTTGTTTTTTTTTTCTTCGTTAAGGACCAAATAGCTTCTTTTCAATTAAAGCAAATCATTGTGTTTTTGAAGTAATTGTTCCGTGTGTGTGTTTATTTCATTGCGTGATTGCGACTGAGTTTGATTATAGAATTTAGTACAACCGGTTCACATTTTTACTGCATGCAGTTGATAGTTTGAACGTTAAACATAAATTACAATCGAAAAAAAAAACATAGGCACGTTAAACGTGCATGAGCTATTTTGAATGCTTCAGTGTAACTTTCCTGCTTCAGTGTAACCTTACCAAGAGTGATGAATCTACCTTTTTCGTCCTAAATGTAGACTGGGTTTTTGTGCGAAATTGAGTATTGCCGTACATAAACGAAAACGCGAAACGCTCAGCTGCGTCGATCCTCATGCTATACATTCACTTTCCTGTGTCTTTCCCTGTTACATTTGGTGCAAGTTGAACAAATTGCTAAAGTAAAATATATGTCTACTCACCAATGGTGATTGGAAGGACAACTCTAAGGTTTCCTCGGAGTTTCTTAAGCCAAAATGTGACTCATTGAATTCGAGTAGTTATGAAATACCAGGATTTTTATCATTGTGGTATATGGTTGCATCATCACAATTCACGAGGTTTTCATGTGCGATTCTACCCAGTGAAACAGTGTTTAACTCCGATAACTTATTTCTTCACGTTTTAAAAGCTATTGCTTCTTAAAAGACAAGAGCCTTTTTTAAGGCATTGGTTACAAAACGAAACAGGTCTTCATACGTACGTTCAAGTTACTATTATTATTGTGAAAAGCCAATCTGCATGAGATGTACTGTACAGTCGCACAACTGGCACGTGAAAGTGTTGGACTTTGCCCCTTTCGTGGTTCGTAGGTGAGGGAATTCGAGTTATCACACAGTAATCGAGTAAACAGAATTATAAAAATAACTCATGCACACAATTTGCACGTGAAGATGTTGGTCTTTGGCCCTTTTACAATTCGTACTTTAAAAAAACGCAAATTGTTTACTACAAAATTTTCTCAAACGATTTTAAGAAATCACCTCGGCTTTACAACATCTGCAATTAAATTATGCTTCATGTAACGTCAAGATTGATAGCCTAACATTTATTAACTTCCAAGAAAATTATCAAAGTGCCGAAATATATTTCTGCTCATATCATGTTACTCCACTCAATAAAGCAGTATCTAATTATTGTGTCAACTAGCTTCTTCCAATTTTATTTACGCATCTTACTAAATAAAATAAGTTTCAATAACTATAATGCTTAGTATGCAGGAAGGATGTATCATGTTGTTCACTTATTATTCTTTTTTTGTTTGTTTTTTTTGCCGGAACGAAAAAGGTCTGTTGAACTTTGTAAGCGAGAGAATAATATTTCTACAGCTTGTTTACAGGATTAACAATACTCGGTACAGCTTTAAAAAAATAAGCTGCCTTTCAAACTTCTAAAACCACATTTTATGGTCCGCATACTTTCGAGTTAAAGTCCATATCTAAATATCAATTGTTGCTTCACTGGAAGAGCTTTGAAAATATATGATCTTTTATACTCTACCTTGAAGCAGGTGAAACACAACTCATAAATACGTGCATGGTGCCGTTCGCTATAGCCGAATGAGTTTGGATAGAGTGCGAGCCCGCGAGCCATGCGAGCCATGCGAGTCATATAAGCGAGCCATGCGAGCCATGCGAGCCATGGCAGCGAGCCATGCGAGCCATCTGAAAACCTATCTACACGAACGATGAAACCGTATCGTTTTCAAAACGCGCAAAGCGTTTCTAACACGTTTCTAAATCCTTTCTCTTGATTACGTGGTATGCCACTTTTAAAAAACTTCAAGAAAAGACAGTTAAGGTTTTAACACCAGAATTTAAAGTATTAAATATATTTTTGTTCCTACAGAAACAATGACAACAAACACTGATAGAAGCAACGGTTTCTTTCCCCGCTTGGATCGATGTTTAGCGTGAAACCACGCTTCGTTGCTTCAACGAGACACTGCGTGCGTCGATTTGCCATCTGCGAACTAAATAAAATACATAAAACATTAGCAATGATGAATAATTCATTGCACAAAACAGCTGACAACAGACTAAAGCAACGGTAAATCAGGTAAATACTCACTTTTAGAAGCAGTTTATATACCTGCCAACTTTTTCTGAGATATAAGCGTGAGATTTTTATCCTGGGAGTGCTGGGATTTTTGAAGACGACACGATCATTTCCGAAGATTCCCGAAGAAGTCCGAAGTCTTCCGCAGACGTCTGAAGTCTGCCGAAGGCGAAGTTTTCACTTGCTTTTCACTTCAAAAATCAGAGATCGCGAGGAAGGTATTGTCATTTATTCATTTTACACATGGTTTTCGTTCCTTACATTGGTCTGAGTTAACATATTTTTGGAAATTGTGTCAAGCAAGACGGCAACAACTCACATTTTTCAATCAGGCGTGAGAAATTGGCCCGCAAGCGTAAGCCGGCGTGAGATCGAAGTTTTCAACCCGCAGGCGTGAGAGTTGGCAGGTATAAGTTTATTGCTAGATTGATTCGACTGAACTGGATTGTCCAAAAGGATTGAAGATTTTTTGAAGATCCGGCCACGAGCACGCTGAACGGTTCGCAAGAACGAAACAGGAGAGAAAGACTATCAGAGAGGGGAGAGAAAGTCAAAATTTGTCGCTCTCCTTCAACCCAGACTGTTCGCGTCCAAAATAACATGGCCACGGCGTGAGCCATCGCGGTTTAATATTCGCGATTGAAAGCACATTTCCAGCAGCAAAACCAATTACAAAACGAACTATTTCCAATTAGAATATTATTAAAAATTTATATTTTCCGATGGCTCGCATGCCTCGCATGGCTCGCACGCCTCGCATGGCTCGCACGCCTCGCATGGCTCGCTGGCTCGCAGATTATCCGGACCCTAGCCGAATTCGGTCAGAAATGTCTTGAAGTAACATCCACACTAAAATATGAACCCTTAAACAGCTGCATCACTGTACACAGCGTTTGAATCATGAAGATATTTAATATAATGTTTCCAAACACCTGTAGCCGTAATAAAAGACGAAAAAATTGTGAAGAATCAAGATGGCGGTCTTAAAGTGCCCTTGTTCGACCTTTGGCATTATCATTTTTAAGTAGATGCCAAGATCTCATTGGTTCCTAAGCATCAACTCATAGTGCTTTCAACCTTATTGGCTCTTGCTACAAACATCCGAACATACAAAGTTACAAAGATACAAAGCCACAAAGATACATACGCTCACACCACTGACATATGAGCTATTTTTTCAAAATAGCTCAATAAAGCAGTTCTGTATCATGCAGACATTTCCAAACGATATTTCTCGGTTTGTCACTTGAAAATCGTGTTTTACTTTTTGCACGAATTAAAGCAAAGGTCAAGAAGTAGTGACGTCACTGGACGGGCTTAACGGCCGGTCGATTCAGACGTTACTGAGGGAGTAATAACGACTCGAAGTAATCGGTTGTAATTCAGGCTAACTGCTCAGTACATTCTTGATAATCAAAATCAGTGTTCGTAATAAGCTGTAATGGGACCTAAAAGTTATCATGATGCTATAAGTGGCTGAGTTCTGTTGTACAACTTATTTTTGCATGAGCCCTAAAGAAAGTATCGAGTGAGTCATTCAGGCTCATAATTAAGCGAATGATTTCGTCACCTGCGGCTCAAACTGGCTTTCTGCAAATACTGTTGTGAAGATAGATAAAGATGTGTGGCCTCCAATATTGAGCTCATGAACGGTTTGGCCCCACGATATATAACCAATGCCACGTTTTCCTGTTTTCTACGACATGCGGAAGATATATTACAATTTTGAGTTTACAAAACGAAAGCAAACAATAACCAGTTGAATACCGGGTTTTAGGACTAAACGAAGTAACACAGGGAAGTTCAATACAAGAAAGGGTACAACAATGATTGTTGCAATTGTTCCATATAATTTTAAACTGTTTTATTTAAATTGCGTAATTTCTACTAAAATTCCAGTCATTATATAATCTCGAAAATCACGATAATTGCATTCAGTTTCCACAGAATTATGGTGAATGTCCTCCTGATTATGATCAATATTTTATGTCACAAAAACTGAAATATGGAGTAAAAACGCCGAGCAGGCACAATATCGCGTCAATCGCCTGCTTCAAGCGTTAAGTTTCTTTCAGGTTTGTCAGTTACAATTTTAATTTTTTTTAAAATCCTAAAGCACGTAAAATTCAAACTCACAGAGGAGAAATATCAGGCTTCAGTAGAGTTTTACTCTGACGTGCTGTCACCACTCGACTCTGACCAGGGCACAACAACAACGATTCTTTTTTCGTACCCAACAGTAAACAAAAATATAGAGGAGCGCCGACATTGCCCCAAATAACCATAGGAGCTAAAGAAAAGTGGCAGCCATAAAAAACAACCAAAAGCCAGATGAATTATGGTGCTAAAATACTCTACAATTTTTATTAGCTCTTAAGAAGAATTAGTTGGAGGTTTTTCTTGAAGCGTTAGAGAGGAAGAAGCTTTTCATAAATAATGCAAGTTGAAGGGTGATAATGTCAAACAACTTGACAACATTTAGATCTTTAAATCAGGGACTTGAATGTTCATTATAAATAGTGAAAGTAGTTATTCTTAATAGAAATTATTCTTAAGAAGGCCAAAAAAACTTAAGGTAAAAATTTTGAAAAAAATCAGTTGGATATTGAGGTCAGTTATAAAAAACACCAAACCTCGTTACCACCAAGGTCCGGAAGGCATTGGATCCAGTTTGGTTGTGGTTTGCGGTTTTTGATGAAACACACTGCTCAGTACATTCTTGATAATCAAAATCAGTGTTCGTAATAAGCTGTAATGGGACCTAAAAGTTATCATGATGCTATAAGTGTCTTAGTTCTCATTGTACAACTTATTTTTGCATGAGCCCTAAGGAAAGTATCGAGTGAGTCATTCAGGCTCATGAGCGAATGATTTCGTCACCTGCGGCTCAAACTGGCTTTCTGCAAATACTGTTGTGAACATAGATAAAGATGTGTGGCCTCCAATATAGCAATCATGAACGGTTTGGCCCCACGATATATAACCAATGCCACGTTTTCCTGTTTTCTACGACGTGCAAAAGATATATCACAATTTTGGGTTTACAAAACGAAAGCAAACAACAACCAGTTGAAGACCGGGTTTTAGGGCTAAACGAAGTAATACGGGGAAGTTCAATACAAGAAAGGGTACAACAATGATTTTTGCAATTGTTCTACATAATTTTAAACTGTTTTATTTTAATTGCGTAATGTCTACAAAAATTTCAATCATTATACAATCTCGAAAATCATTATAATTGCATTCAGTTTCCACAGAATTGTGGTGAATGTCCTCCTGATTATGATCAATTTTTATTTCACAGAAACTGAAATATGGAGTAAAAACGCCGAGCAGGCACAATATCGCGTCAATCGCCTGCTTCAAGCGTCAAGTTTCTTTCAGGTTTGTTTACAATTTTACATTTTTTTACATCCTAAAGCATTTAAAATTCAAACTCACAGAGGAGAATCAGGCTTCAGTGGAGTTATACCCTGACGTGCTGTCACAACTCGACTCTGACCAGGGCATCAACAACAACAAATACAAAAACAACTTTTTTTGTACCCAACAGTACACAAAAATATTGGCGAGTAGTATAACCAATGCATAGGAGCTAAAGAAAAGTGGCAGCCATACTTAGGTGATTTATCTATGGTCATTTGGGTCAGATATCACACACACACAAACACAAAACACACGCGCGCGCATGCGCACTTAACACTAAACAAACAAAATAAAGAAAGTTAGGGATGTCAAAGTGAAAAAAAAAAAAAAAAACGACGAAAAGCCAGATGAATTATGGTGTTAAAATAATTTACAATTTTTATTAGCTTTTAAGAAGAATTAGCTTGAGGTTTTTCTTAAAGCGTTAGAGAGGAAGAAGCTTTACATAAATAATGCAAGTTGAAGGGTGATAGTGTCAAACAACTTGACAACATTTAGATCTTTAAATCAGGGACTTGAATGTTCATTATAAATAGTGAAAGTAATTATT
This sequence comes from Porites lutea, assembly GCF_958299795.1. Lineage (NCBI taxonomy): Eukaryota > Metazoa > Cnidaria > Anthozoa > Scleractinia > Poritidae > Porites > Porites lutea. Next base: position 9,309,812 of record NC_133203.1, on the reverse strand, counting down.
CTTAATAGAAATTATTCTTAATACGGCAAAGAAAACTTAAGGCAAAAATTTTGAAAAAATCAGTTGGATATTGAGGTCAGTTATAAAAAACACCAAACCTCGTTACCACCACGGTCCGGAAAGCATTGGATCCAGTTTGGTTGTGGTTTGCGGCTTTTGATGAAACCCACTGCTCAGTACATTCTTGATAATCAAAATCAGTGTTCGCAATAATCTGTAATGGGACCTAAAAGTTATCATGATGCTATAAGTGGCTGAGTTCTCATTGTACAACTTATTTTTGCATGAGCCCTAGAGAAAGTATCGAGTTAGCGATTCAGGCTTATGAGCGAATGATTTTGTCACCTGAGGCTCAAACTGGCTTTCTGCAAATACTGTTGTGAACATAGATAGAGATGTGTGGCTTCCAATATTGAACTCATGAACAGTTTGGCCCCACGACATATAACCAATGCCATGCACGTTTTCCTGTTTTCTAGGACATGCAGAAGATATGGAAACGAAGAAATGATCGTCGCAGTGAACGCAATTTATACAATTGCGTAAAGAAGCCTGAAAAAAATCCAGGACTTCAACGGGGTTTGAACCCGTGACCTCGCGATTTACCGGTGCGATGTTCTACCAACTGAGCTATGAAGCCACTAACTTTGGGAGCAGGTCAATTGTGGGTTCATATGTTCCCGTGAAAGAAATAATTGTTAATGATATATGAAACGAGTCTTAATGATATATGAACTAAATCATTAACACTCATTTCTTTCGCGGAAACATATGAACCCACAATTGACCGGCTCCCAACGTCAGTGGCTTCATAGCTTAATTGGTAGAGCATCGCACCGGTAAATGACGATGTGACAGGTTCAAACCCTGTTGAAGTCTTGAATTTTTTTCTGTCTTCTTTACACAATTGCATAAATTGCATTCACTGCGACGATCATTTCTTCCTTGGCATTTCATTTCCACAGTTCATATATGATTTATTTCATATATCATTAACATGCAGAAGATATATTACAATTTTGGGTTTACAAAACGAGAGCAAACAATAACCAGTTGAAGACCGGGTTTTAGGGCTAAACGAAGTAACACGGGGAAGTTCAATACAAGAAAGGGTACAACAATGATTGTTGCAATTGTTCTATATAATTTTAAACTGTTCTATTTAAATTGCGTAATTTCTACAAAAATTTCAACCATTATATAATCTCGAAAATCATGATAATTGCATCCAGTTTCCACAGAAGTATGGTGAATGCCCTCCTGATTATGATCAATATTCTATTTCACAGAAACTGAAATATGGAGTAAAAACGCCGAGCAGGCACAATATCACGTCAATCGCCTCCTTTAAGCGTCAAGTTTTTTTCAGGTTTGTTTACAATTTTAAATTTTTTACATCCTAAAGCATCTAAGATTCAAACTCTCAGAGGAGAATCAGGCTACAGTAGAGTTTTACTCTGTCGTGCTGTCACAACTCGACTCTGACCAGGGCATCAACAACAACAACAACTTTATTTGTACCCAACAGTATACAGAAATATTGGCGAGGAGTACAGGCTGCCCCAAATAACCGTAGGAGCTAAAGAACAGTGGCAGCCATACTTAGGTGATTTATCAATAATCATTTGGGTCAGATATTACACACACACAAACGCAAAACACACACAAACATAACACACAAACACAAAGCACACGCGTGCGCATGCGCACTTAACACGAAAGCAAACAAAATAAAGAAAGTTAAGGATGTCAAAGTAAAAAAAACAACGAAAAGCCAGATGAATTATGGTGTGAAAATACTTTACAATTGTTAGTAGCTTTTAAGAACAATTAGCTTGAGGTTTTTCTTGAAGCGTTAGAGAGGAAGAAGCTTTGCATAAATAATGCAAGTTGAAGGATGATAATGCCAAACAACTTGACAACATTTAGATCTGTAAATAAAGGACTTGAATGTTCATTATAAATAGTGAAAGTAGTTATTCTTAATAGAAATTATTCTTAATAAGGCAAAAAAAACTCAAGGTAAAAATTTTGAAAAAATCAGTTTGAGATTGAGGTCAGTTATAAAAAACACCAAACCTCGTTACCACCAAGGTCCGGAAAGCATTGGATCCAGTTTGGTTGTGGTTTGCGGCTTTTGATGAAACCCACTGCTCAGTACATTCTTGATAATCAAAATCAGTGTTCGCAATAAGCTGTAATGGCACCTAAAAGTTATCATGATGCTATAAGTGTCTTAGTTCTCATTGTACAACTTATTTTTGTATGAGCCTTAGAGAAAGTATCGAGTGAGTCATTCAGGCTTATGAGCGAATGATTTCGTCACCTGCGGCTCAAACTGGCTTTCTGCAAATACTGTTGTGAACGTAGATAAAGATGTGTGGCCTCCAATATTGAACTCATGAACGGTTTGGCCCCACGATATATAACCAATGCCACGTTTTCCTGTTTTCTACGAGATGCACAAGATATATTACAATTTTGGGTTTAGTAAACGAAAGCAAACAATAACCAGTTGAAGCCCGGGTTTTTAGGGATAAACGAAGTAACACGGGGAAGTTCAATGCAATTTCAAGATGTTTTGAATTAAATCGCCTGCTTAAACAAAAGTCAGTTTGCCTAGAACAGGGACACCCAGAGACTGGTTTTTCCTAAATAACTTAAAACTTGTGTAAGGCCATCAAGACTGCTAATTTAAGCTTAACCATACATTCTGAAATAGCCAGCTTTATTAACGTTTTTGCTGTACGGTTATCCCGGGCAAATTTAGCTTTTCAAATTTATTAGGTTTTCTCATTATTACGTTTTGGTTCGTGATCACTTAACTATTGTTATAGTAACGTTTTACGAAAACGAGGGACTTTCTGATACCTCCTTCCGTGATTGTTCTGGAAATCTAAAGTTAAGTGTTCTTTCTAGCAAACATGCTGGACACACGTATATAGATGAATGGAATAATCATCTATAAATTTTCAGCCTTTCTTAAGCTATAGACATTTCAAGGCAATATTTTTTCTTTTCCAAAGATGTTTACGGAATACATTCGTTGGGTTCCTATGAAAGAATCCTGCTGAAAGCCTTTCAATTCATGTCAATCGTTCATTTCACAGAAACTGAAATATCGAGTAGAAAACACCAAGCAGGCACAATGTCCGTCATCCGCTTCAAGATGAATGCTGATTACCAATAATTAGAATTAGATCTGAATTTCTCTATCTAGACCCTGTAAAAACCATACCTCTCTTACGGAACTGCTCAAGCCTTTCGCGTTTCAAAAATAGTATAAAAGCATGGTCCAATTAAAATTTGGAAAAGCAAAAAGGGGAGGAGAGAAAGTGAAAAATTTTTTTTCGTGGTAGAAAGAGCTATTTTGCCTTTTTTCCTAATTAAATATGCACGATTTATGAGCCAAGAATCAATGAGCCAGGATTTGAACAATTTGTTGGACAATGAAAGCGGCAGCCAATAGAACTTGCATAATTACGTAACGACTCAGTGACACCATTTATCAACCAATGAATACTTTCCTTAGTTTTTAGTCAAGAAACAAAAAGCAACTGGCCTCCATCGACCTAGAAATTACCAGAAAACCTGTCCAACGGGTTGAGTTACCTAACATAGCGCATGACCTTATGTCAATTAAATTCCTCGGCGTTTTACTCATGGGATAAAGACAAAGGACTATGACGTCATCAGTGTTATTGCAATCCTCCGCAAGTGAATGCGATTTCTCCACAAAAAGGGGTTCATTTCATCTCTACTATACTACTGATAATATCGCAGAGAGGAGACGTTAGCCTTTATTTTCTAACATAGGCACGTTTAACGTGCACGAGCTATTTTGAATGCTTTAGTGTAATCGTATCAACAATCTACTGTTTTAATCCTTAATGTAGACTATTTTTGTGCGAAATTTGGTATTGTTGTACATTAATAAAAACGCGAAACGCTGCACACAGCTGAGTCGATCCCCGTACTACAGATTCACTTTTCTTAGTCTTTCCTTCGGACATCTGGTGCAAAATAAACAAATTGTTAAAGTTCTATGATTATCAACTCATTAAACGTTGCTTAGAGGGAAGACTCAAAAGTTTCAAGGTTTCTTTATGGTGTCTTAAGATAAGATCGTTGAATACCGAATAGCTAAGAAATGTCACGATTTTCATCATTGTTGTAGTTGGTTGCATCATCATTATTCACGAGGTTGTCACGTGCGATTCTACTTTAAAATAAAACAGTCTTTAACTCCGACGACTTGATTCTAAAAGTGTTATAAGCCTTAACTTAAGACACTAGTTGCAAAGCTAAAGAGGTCTTCATTTGTTCAAGTTACTATTAATACTATTATTTCAGTTTGCACGTGAAATTGTTGTATTTTGCCCCTTTCGTGGTTCTTAGGTGAGAGAATTCGAGTTATCACACAGTAATCCAGTAAACAGGATTATAAAAATAACTCATGGACACAATTTGCACGTGAAGATGTTGGACTTCGTCCCTTTTACAACTCGAATTGTTTACTAGAAAATTTGCTCAAAAGATTTTAAGAAAACACCTCGGCTTTACAACATCTGCAATTAAATTATGCTTCATGTAACGTTAAGGTTAATAGCCTAACATTTATTTACTTCCCAGAAAATTATCAAACTTCCGAAATATATTTCTACTCATATCATGTTATCAGTCTACCCAATAAAACAATATCTGATTGTTTTGTCAACTAGCTTCTTCCAATTTTTATTCCGTAGCGCTATTGTTACTGGGCTGCCTGTGCGGCCCAGTCATAAAATGGGCTTTCGGTCGTCTGCGGCGAAAAACGGCCTCCCGGGGGAGGGAAGACACGAGGGTCTGGTACCGAGAAACGATGTTCTCACAAATGGTTCCATATGAGTTTCTCTTACACGAACCCTTGCACGGATACTTTTTGTACCTCGCCTGCGCTCCCCCTGAAAAACCCACAAAGCGTTGCGAACCTGAAGAAGGCTATTTGCGTTGTTCGAAGCGATTCGATCATGGGAGTCTCTCTATAATTTTTTTTATTGTTCGAGTTTAAGTCAGTTAGATGATGTTGGCGCTGGGAAACTCAGAGAAATGCTCGGGTTGCATTCAAACCGACGCCGTACACGGTAGGTTCACACTAAAAGATGACTGTGAGCGTCAGGTTTGGAACGCCGTGGCCGCTTCGTGAACTCAAAGAGAGAATTATCGATCGATGTAGTACATGAGCAATTAAGAAGCACAATTTATGAGCAAGGTATTTCACCAGTTGACGACACTATGGCTGAAGACTTGATTGTAAGCCTTCGTAGTCAGTGAAGCGAACAACTCAATTGCCAATGAATGGCACTACGCACGTCCATGAGCGAGGGACGTGACAACTTTGCCATGTTAGAAGACTGGCTTTTCCTTTAAATATTTCCTTCTATTTAATGCAACACACGCCACTTTGGAGGTCTAAATTTCGGATACTGAGGGTAAAGAAGACACGGACAAAAATAGGGACTCTGAGAATTTCGCACACAAGTTTAAAGCTTCACCGGGACATCCCATCCGAGAGCTTCACAGAGAGCGACTTGAGGAAAATAGGGGCTATTACTGACAAGGTTTGGTGACTGAGTAGAGCATACAAGTGTAGCCCACGTCGAGGTTTCAGGGGGTTTGCTTTTGTTTGTATTTGTATCTTGCTAAGCATTTATCATTAAATTTGTACATGATCTTGTGATCACAATTCTGTGTTTTCGCCGATTCAGCAAGCACGCTATATTGATGTCAGCATTAGCGAGTTTCAGAAACATGCCTTTGAAAGTTTTCAGCTCTCGTGATGTTTCTTGATATTTCTTTTACCATTTTATGGAGATGTAAACTGAAGTCACCGCAAAATGGAAACTTAAAAAAGCGTGTCATCCATTTATCTCGAAACATAACACGCGTGGCTTTAAGTTATACGACCTTTATTTTCGTAAAGGTGTTTTGAATATGAACGAACACAGTCAATGTGAAGGGCAAAAACAGCATTAATATAAATGAACCATAGGGTTTTAACTAATATAAGGGTCAATTATTGTGCATTGAGATGAATCGCTTGAAAAGAGAGACTTCGCTTGAAGATGTGATCAGAAGTAAACAAAGGCATAATAGTGCGTCACGTTCAGTCTTTTTAATATAAAAGGAGTCACTGTGAATAGTGTTTCCATATCGTTTAGCTGGCACAAAAACTTCGGACGAGTTATAAAGCGGCATAGTTATCTTCCATGAAGACAAGTTCGTCTTGGGTGAGACAAACAGAACTGGAGCGAATTTTTAACTTGCATCGGTAAAAAAATATGTTGTCGATCGTTTCATCTATTTACATTGTTTGAAGTACGTGCTGGTGAACGTAACATGCGAGCGAGAAATCTTTAAACTTTTTTAGGTCTGAAAATGCAAAGGATTTTATTCCTTTAAGTTAGAGAAAAATACCATGAGGAAAATCTTAAAACTGAATATTTTTCATCTTGTGGAAAAAAATAGTGCGTTTTCTTGTAGACTGTGGACCGCAAATTAGGATCGCACTTTTCACGATGCGAACATGCGAATTCTGAAGTTCAGAAGCCAACCGACGATTGCGTTTTTCGCTCCTGTCAATCATCTTAACGGACCTCTTAGGAAACAAAACTTTACTTCACGGATTCAAAAGGTCATGGTTTGTGATTTGTAGATTTCGATCGGTTTTGTGTGTTTCTCTGTTTCAAGGTTCGTTGCTTGTGATCGTAATTATGATTGACAGCAGCGATAAACACAATTGTGAAGGTGGCTTTTGAACTTTAGAGTTCGCATGTTTGTGAAAAGCGCAGTAAAGTCTCCGTGCAGTCAGTGAGGCCCCTGGATCAGGCGGGATCAATGGGCAGTTAACTGTCTGTTTTAGTATACTTCTGGTTTTCATACAATACAATATTTCTGTCTAGTGTAAATCAGCTCAGTCTGTCGCATTTTATGCTCGTAGAACGACAACAGTTTTTGGAATTTCCAGTTACGTCAAATTAGTCACGTTATACTGTCACGCTAGATTTTGGGGCACAGAGGGATTGGGGGAGGGGTGCGTGGAAATAATGCAAATTGTTTCCTGCTTAGAATTAATGGCTAACTTGTTTATTTTTATTCATAATGGTGGAATTTAAAAGTTATTATACAGCCCCCACTTAAAAATGGTGATCTTTTTTTTGGTTACGAAAGTCTTTCAAAAGGGTACAATGTTCTGAATGAGTTTATGTTTCAGTCTCACATGAGGTTCTGTCGCATGCAATGGTTGCCGACAAGGTTTTATGGTAGCCTGAGTGTGTATAGCCGCCCCCTCCCTTCAGCAAAAATAGCCCCTTTGCAGCCCAGTTAAAATCGCCTTTCGGCGATTCTTGTTTCTACTTACGTTACGCGTCTTTACTGAATAAAATACATTTCAATAACTAATGACTCTTAAGCAGCAAGCACGTATCATGTTGTTCACTTAATTCCTGTTCTTTTTACCGCGGAACGTAAAAGGTCTGTTGAACTTTGTATAAGCGAGAGAATAAAAGCTTGTTTACAGGATTAACTTACTCGGTACAGCTTTCAAAAAAAAAAAAAAGCTGTCTCTCAAACTTCTAAAACAACAATTTATAGGCCGCACACATGTACTTCCGAATTAAAGTCCATATCTAAATACCAGTTATTGTTTCATTGTAAGAACTTTGAAAAAATATATGATCTTTTATACTCTACCTTGAAGCAGGTGAAACAGAACTCATAAATTATGAAATACGTGCGTTGTACCGTTCGCGGTAGCCGAATTAGGTCAGAAATGTCTTGAAACAGCACCCATATGCACGAAAATACTGGAACCCTTAAACCGAGCTGCATCACTGTGCTGAGTCTTTTAATCATGAAGATATTTAAATGTTATGCTTCTAAACACCTTTAGCCGTAATAAAAGTCGAAAAAATTGTGAAGAATCAAGATGGCGATCTCAAAGTGCTCTTGTTTGACCTTAAGCAATGTCATGTTTAAATGCCAAAATCTCATTGGTTCCTAGCATCAACTCATTGTACCTTCAACCTTATTGGTCCCTGCAACACACATCCGAACACACGAAGCCACAAAGATACATACGCTCAGACCACTGACATATCAGCTATTTTTTCAAAAAAATTCAATCAAGGTTCGTTGCTTTGTTTTTGAAAAGCAGCGTAAGTTTTACCTTAGTTCTAAGTTTTTTTAAACTTCTTTATACTGAAACGTGGCAAGTTTAGATTCCAAAGGTGAAATTGTTTCTATAAGAGCTTCCAAATCCAGAGCAAACACAGATACGAAAAAGTGAAAACGAACTGTTACGTTCCCGCTAACATTTACATTTGCTGACAAACACAGTGGATGCTACGGTAACGGTTTGATTCACGTCGCAGAAAAATTTGAATTTGGAGCATGCTCAATATGAATTGTCGAGGATGTCGGCAGAGGTTCCTTCCTCTTCCCGACTTATCTAGGAAGATCGAAGGAGAATCTGTTCTCAGGGTAGGGACCCTCAAGCGACGATAAAATATGATCTTCATGCAAGATATAATAAGGCAAGTGATTCCGGAAGTGCTCAGCTCCTCGTGTGTTCAAAAGCAGGGGCGGATCTAGGGGGAGGGTGCAGGGGGTGCGCACCCCCCCCCCCCACCCGAGATGACCTGCGGTTTTCTCATACAGCTGGTATTCAAAAAAACTATGTGGTCTATTGGTGTTGAAGTAGAGAAAGAGACGAGTGCACCCCCTCCTAAAAAAAATCCTGGATCCGCCCCTGAAAAGAATTTATGGACTTCCCACGTTCGAGTTTATAACCTCCTCTTTTCAAACCAAATTATCTATGGAAAGTTCCTTCTTTCTTAAACGTAATTGTAATATATTCCTATACATAATTATTTGCGTTCTACTGATAGGTTTTCTTTATAGTCTTAAATCATTATTACATACATGCAATCCTTATTGATCACTGAAGAACCCAGATGGATATGTATTCAATAAAATGTATCTATCTATGTATGTATGAAATATTATTATTATTTTTATTTTATTCGCCCATTATTGTAAAAACTAATATTGTACATTTGGTATTTGTAGCTATACATGAGCAGGAGATCTCAGCAAGCTCTGCTGAGCTTTTCAGAGGAGATTCCCAACTTTACTTATCAATTAAATTACTCATCGGGAGAAATGGCCATTGTTCTCGGGACATTTACTTACAGTTGGTGAAAGCTTCTAGGTCTGTCATATCGCTTATTGTTATTCTAAAATGTTGAACAGGAGTCTGTTTCATTGGTTACCATGAACGCGCCGCAGTACTCTTCATCGAGGAGTAGGCGGGTGATAACAATAGCCCAATCTCTCTATTGTTTTCCCTTTTGTGAGGCCAGATCACACCTTTACGTAGCCTGTGCCAGTTTTTCGCATTTCTTCTAACTGAACGACTTTCCACCACCATCTCGGAGCCTGGAACAGGCTAACCTTTACTCATTTTAATTACTTAATTAACTTAACTATATTATTCCATCGCTCATATAGTACACACTCGGTAAAGCCAAAGCCGGGGGCTTTTACGGCCTGTGGTCAGAATGACAGAAATTATTTTATATAGAGATGAAGACTGTAGGCTAAACTACAAAACTAAAACAAGATTCAAAACTGAAATTAAGAGCCAATGTCTGTAATTTTCGAGAATCGGTTGACAGTCGTGAATTTTTGAATTTCTTCATATTTCGCCCAAATAATCTCTATGGTACACTAATTTCAAAAATCACAGTAAAACTTGTAACAGCTTTTTATTCTTTCAAGAATCAGGCAAAGTTTGAAAAACTCTAAATCGGCGCTCATTCGAGTATGAAATTGGCGAAAATTGAGCATTTTTCTTCGCGCTCGTACATAAAAACGGAATAATATCTCTAGATGAAATCAAGTCGCAAAACAAACACACATTTTACTTTATAATTCGTACGTGTAATCAAATGGTGACAAGTGAAATTAGGGAATAATTTCACGCGCGTTTTGTCCAAATCGTTATAATTTCCCGAGCCTTTAGGCGAGGGAAAGTATTAGGATTCGGACAAAACGCAAGTGAAATTATTCCCTAATTTCACG
>NC_133203.1:9242190-9294690 GCF_958299795.1 Porites lutea | reverse complement strand
CTGAGCGACGAAGGTGCAGCCTTTACACTTCGTTTTCTTTTCGAAAATGGCAACGGACTTCTCTCCTCGCTCCTCGCCGCTAGGCGGTCGTTTTTGCCTGAGAGATACCACCACGAAGGAGTTTTAGCGCACAATTCACTGCAGGTGCAGACCTAGGAAAAGGGCATTCTCCATCTGAAATTTTAAATCGCAATGAAAGGCTATTTTCAGCCCTTTCTCTCTTTTCTCCGCAACGTATTTGGTTAAAAGATATTAAGTAAAATGGCTGAGGCATTTTAAAGCATTTTTTCATTTACGCGACGGATTTTGGCGTTATGAAAAAGAACTTGACAGTGAACTGGTTTTTTTTTGGTTTTGTTTTTGGTTTTTTGTAATTATTTCTAGCCCGCGAACAAGTGCCGGGGGGTGGTGACAGACAGAGCCAGGTGACTATTCCTTTTTTTAGGCGGGAGCTAGCAGTACGTGCATTCTGGTCTAACGCCATACTGTGTAGACTGGCCTTTAAGGGCCTCTGTTCGGGGGGCGGGAGATCAGATAATGTACAATTCGTCAACAGCAGGTTGAGGTCGCGCCAGAAGATGCCCTTGCTGCAGAGGAGCAAAGCAATACTACTTTCAGTAATTTAAACATGTAAATACTTGTATTTCGCTTATCAAATGTGTTCATTGTCCATTGTCTATTTGTGGTTTTTCAGGAATGTTCTTTTGCGGAGCATTGGCCAATTTTCTTGATTCAGTTTTACTCCCTGCTCTACCTTCATGTTGCATATGGCGTACATATATACGTGTGTACCTAAACCACTCAATTCGTACAGAGGCAGGGGCGGATCCAGGATTTTTTTAGGAGGGGGTGCACTCGTCTCTTGCTCTACATCAACGCCAATAAGCCACATAGTTTTGTTTTTGCAGAATACCAGTTGTATTAGAAAACCGCAGGTCATCTCGGGTGGGGGGGGGGGGGGGTTCGCACCCCCTGCACCCTCCCCCTAGATCCGCCCCTGAGAGGCTAAGTGCAAATAAAAGAAAACTAGTGTGAAAAGTTTTGCAGACTCGGCTTACTCTATTTGTTTTCTTTCTCTATTTGAGTTTCGGCTGGTCATCCTAAAATCAAGTTTAGTTCCACATGTTTTGGAGAATATAAAATATAAAACTAAAAAAAACAGTGTTAATTGTCATTTTATTTTTCGCTGTGGCTATATGGCCGGTAACCGGTTTTCAAAACATTAAATGGCCGGCAGTCCTATATTCTCAGTAAATTTCATAAAATCGAAAGATTCTAGCTAATCTAAACTATCATATGTCGATTAAGACAAGTCAAGCGATCCTGAAGTGCTTTATAGATCTCAAGTCCAGTGTTTGGTTTACGCTGGGCTCAGAAGACGAAACCGTGTTTTGTGACACTTACAACTTTTTTCAGCTCGACTGCCGGTCAAGGTTTTCAAAACACTAAATGGCCGGCAGTCCCATATTCTCAATAAATTTCGCAAATCGAAACAATTCAGCCGTTCTTAACCATCATAAGTCGTGATCCTGATCAAAGTCTCTACGCGTTAGTTCCCTTCTGGAGCTGAAATACACTTCAACATTGTCTTGTCCATAGGCGCAAGGGCCGGGGGGGGCGAGGGGGGCTGCAGCCCCCCCAAATTTTGGGCAACTCAGTTTTTTTGGGCAGCAAGAGAAAATTTGGGCAAAGCCAGTTTTTAAAGACGTCTCCATGGTTTCTCCATGGTTATTTGATTGAAGACCTGTACAGCCCCCGAAATGATCCCGACCCCGAAATGATCCCCAACCCTGAAATGATCCCCAAATCGACCCCGAAATGATCCCCATTTCTCTTCACGTCGACTCCGAAATGATCCCCAATTAATTCTTGGAATGGAATGGTATTCCATCACTGAATTATTACAAATCTGTTGCAGCGTTTACGTTCTTAAATCGCGTTTAACATTTCGCTACAGTTTATGTGATTTTTTAGCGTTTTTTTCATCTAATCGCCTTTATGTATACTTTTGCATCTTTAACATTATTTTAAGAAGACTTTTGCTGGGACTGGTCAAACAATGTGAAATAGAGTTTAGTTGCGATATTTCGACTGGCTAATACCAGTCTTCATAAGGTTTATTGAGATATCACGAAATGACCGGAAATTACATAATATGACGTGGTATGGTGTTGGCTACTTTGAAAAGACAAGATAACAAAAAATAAAAGATATACTATATATAGTTACAGTTCATCACGTTTATTGATGCCCAGCGGAGAGGTTCAATTGTCTTAGCTTTATGGATAAGGTGGGCTTCACGTGCTTTCCTGAAAGAATCTCGCCCATTTTTAAGTTTTTCAAAAGGAAGCAAAAGCACATGATTGTCGGAATGATTACGGGTTAGAAAGTGTTCTGAAACTGCAGTATGGAAGTAATTACCAATATGGTTGAGTATAGGTCGTCTGTGTTCATTAAAACGGTCTTTGAGGCGACGTTTGGTTTCTCCAATATATTGTAGATTCAGGGGCGGATCCAGGATTTTTTTAGGAGGGGGTGCACTCCACTGTTGCTCTACTTCAACACCAATAAACCACATAGTTTGTTTTTTTTTTCGCAGAATATCAGTTGTATTAGAAAACCGCAGGTCATCTCAGGGGGGGGGGGGGGGGGTGCGCACCCCCTGCACCCTCCCCCTAGATCCGCCCCTGAGATTACACAGGCGACATTGAATCAAATAGATAACATTAAAAGTTTCACAAGCGATGCAAGGCATGCTGTTTTAACATCATTTTTAGAATTTAACACCTATGCAGTTTTCTCTATAACCCGGGCTATAATCACCTAAGCCGAAATAATTTTAAAAAATGTTATGTTTCTTGATGTTATCAGTTGCAGTTCATGGTGTTACTAAAAATATACTAGATTTTGTGTATTTTTTTGAAAATTATATTTTCGTTTACTGATCCAGTTCAAAGTGTAATCCCAAATTAATGTCATGTGGGCAACTGAAGATTATTAGTGAAACTTAAGTTATAATGTTGTGCATTTTGCACGATCCTTAGTTCTAGGATATCATTCCATTCCAAGAATTAATTGGGGATCATTTCGGGGTCGACGTGAAGAGAAATGTAGATCATTTCGGGGTCGGCATCATTTCGGGGTCGATTTGGGGATCATTTCAGGGTTGGGGATCATTTCGGGGTCGGGATCATTTCGGGGGCTGTACAGACCTGAATATTAACCTGAAGTCGGCGTAATAATCCAGTTACATTCACACGAGACAGTGGTTACCTAGCATCATAAGTAATTTATATATTTGTAGTTTTTTATTGTTGGGCACTGTACTGCACTGCACTAGCTGGCATGGGTTATTTCCAGTTGTGAATTGATTAGAATAAACTTCGCATAACTTTCTAGAATCATCTCCACTCGAAGAACAGTGTAAGGCAGATTGGATTAGTAATGGGTCTGAAAATGAAGAAGTGGCTGACTAATTTTCAGTTTGAATTTCGAGAAGAATCTGAATTCTTTTAAAGAATCTATCGTTAGGTTTAAAATTATTCGCTAATTTGGTAAAGTAGACCGAAATGTTTACAAAACCGCTAACAAGAGCGCCTTGATACATACTAATCAAATCCCTCGTTCTAGCAATCGGTGCAGAGCTGTCTCCACGATCTTTCACACACGTTTTTAAATAGATTAAAACTACTATGAGGTTAAATTGCATGTCAAAAGCGCTTCGTTTTCTACAGATAACGGCCAAACATCAAGATACTTCCTTTTCTTACCGTATTTATTACGATGAAAACTTCACCCCAAAATATCTTGATAACGCTCTTACACATTTTGCTTAAACTTCATGAACATCGAGGCGACCGTATTGGAGGAAAAAGCTCCTGTGAACGATTTTGTAAGGTTCCCAATGCCGAGAACTATTGCTGAAGTGAAATAGGTAGTGGCGTCATTTCGTTGCTGTGATAACTCCGATGTCATTGGAACCCTGATCATGACAAATTTTCATCTTAATACAACTGTGGTGGCAATTTTTCCAAATGCTTGTTTATGGCGACGTAGTTTATACTCAAACTTGGTATTGACCCTGAAAACTAACTGTATCAAGCCACCTTCATATGCCAGTACGGCCTACGTTGTTGTAATACGGCCCTCCTTTCTTTCCGACTCTTTCGTAAAAATTTGGGCAACCTGCGAGATTTTTTTGGGCAAATGGTTTACCGCCCCGCCTGTCGACGTTATGAAGAAACAAGCTCAGCTCCAGAAGGGAAATAACGCGTAGAGACTTTTCCCGCCGGTTTTCCGCGAAGGTCAAGATGTTATGACGTCAAACGTCGCCTGTCAAGCCATGCTTTGGACAGAAAATAGTAACGAACATCCAAAGACTCGAGACCAACAAAAACATGATATAGAAATCCCACAAAACCGGCTGGTTTAATCAGGATCACGACTAATGATAGTTCAGAACGGCTGAATTTTTTTCGATTTGTGAAATTTACTGAGAATATAGGACTGCCGGCCATTTAGTGTTTTGAAAACCTTGACCGGCAGTCGAGCTGAAAAAAGTTTTAAGTGTCTGAAAGGCACGGTTTCGTCTTCTGAGCCCAGCGTAAACCAAACGCTAGACTTGAGATCTATAAAGCACTTCAGGATCGCTTGACTTGTCTTAATCGACATATGATAGTTTAGATTAGCTAGAATCTTTCCATTTTATGAAATTTACTGATAATATAGGATTGCCGGCCATTTAGTGTTTTAAAAACCTTGACCGGTTACCGGCCATATAGCCTAAGCGTTTATTTTTTTTCTTGTACACTCGTGCGATGATTTATCCTTTTCTGTATAGTTGTGTGACCAGACTCAAATCACACACGGGCTTTCATCACGCAACACAGCGTTTAGTCCGAGGCTAAACGACGGAAGATTTCAGTAAACTGCGGCCACTTGCAGTTGAAACGACTGTGGTAAGTAAATTCTTAGGGATCTCGAATCCTATTTAGAGCTAGCACGCCGTTTCTAGCGGCTTAATTTTAGGTGCAGAAACTCGAGGTCAATATTTACACTGAATGATGAGAACTTAATCTGAGCTTCGTCTTTTTCAGCTACTTGCGTGCAATCAAATGCAGTGTTAATCTACTTAGTTTCTTTTTATAACCATCAAATTGAAAAGCGTTTTTCAAAGGATTTTAAGAGCTTCCCGTAATGTGCCCTTCTAAAAGAAGCTAAATTTGCAAAAACTTTTGTGTGCCTACAGTCGTGGCTACAATTGTCTGAAAATTCTGGGTGTGGCCGTAAAAGGTCAAAACTCGACGACTTTTTGTCAGTAGACACGTCTTCAAAAAACACTCGTAAACAGTACTCTGTTGAAAAAAAATATTTGCCGTACCTTGTTAAGGCAGTTTTTGGCGCACACGCCCGTTTATATTCGGCATGTTTTGCAACCCGGTAAGTACAACTATTGCTCTCAGTCCGAGGCGCAGGAAGAGAGCCAAAATACAAATGTAACATTATTTTGGGTGAAAGCTATTGACTATAGCATAGGCTGATATGCTCCAAATGTTAAAGTAAGATATAGTGCGTTCACCATTTCCCCAAAAAATCATTTGGATCGCGACATTGCAGCTGACTTATTCCTTAGCAGCTCCCCCATTCTTTACAACATTCACTCACATGCCAATTTGCCAAGCGAGCAAACTATGAGGCTGAGTGAAGATTTGCCGAATTCTAGAGGCCACTTTCTCTAGCTGAATAACTCTAGTTAAGCCCTTGTAGCACTGCTTTTCGAAACTGGTTTCAGAAAACGAGAATAAAGTACGCTCTTGATTTAGAATAAGGCGTCTATTGTCTTCGTTAATCTAATTGAAAAAGGTAACACATGCAAAGTCATCACACACCACATCACTCCACTCTCGTAGCCGAAAATAATTCCTTTATATTAGCGATAACGACAAAATAGCCTAATTGACTTGTTCGGGGCTTTGCAACGACTTAACCAAACGAATTTTCATAGACATTTAAGCTTAATTCTTAGTAAAATACGACATTACTCCTTGGATAGCGTTAAAATTAAACTAACTTTGCTAATTGACCTTTATGGGGCACTGTTTAAATGGAGTAATGTTGCGAAACAGTTGTTAAATTTATCCCCGTAGATAAATGCGACAAAAGCTGTCCATATTCTTACATGGTTTACATGTTTTTGCCCTTTCCTTGTTTGAAAGTTGGTTCATTGTGCATATATTTCGCATTTTCTTATGGAGTAATGTGATGGAGTAATGTGGAAACCCATGTTGTTTACTGTTCTCAAATTAACTGAATGATTGACAGGCGACGCGAGCACAGCAATTTCTATATGAACACTGAACATGGCTGAATAAACTCTTTTATAGAGGTTCCGTATTACTTTCAGGCCTTACGAAAATACAGTCTAGAATATTTTAATTCAGCACTTATCTCACTCCTACCTCGCAACTACAAACATCACGTTTTTCTAGGACAGTTTAACACCGCCAGAATGAAAGAAAAGAACTTTATTGTGGCAGCCTTTATGCCACTTCTATTTGTAACATCTTTCAAAATATTTCGCTGATAGGAAACGGCAAAAGTTAACCAGGAATAATGCCGCTGATGAAAAAGATACATGGATACATGACAACGACAGCAATCGTATAGCATTTTTTACTTAAAAATACCCTCATGACTTTTCGTTAAATCTAGTGAAACGGACCACCTGTGGCCATTCTTTCCACATAGTCCACGCGAAGAAAGCGTCCTCTTGCTTCATGAGGAAAATTAAAGGCCTTAGATGTTTTCTTCTGACGTTCTTAAAAGAAAGCGTTTTCACCCAGTGGATTTGTGGTCACGCTATGAAATGTCACACACGTCAGATGCAAAATTCTTCTATTTATGATTTTACCGAAATATCACCTTCATTATATTTTTTATATAGTTTTTCAAGTGCATTATCAGCACAGTTCCAGGGCGAGATATCTCAATCAAATGTTAAATGCGACAAGTTTTATAAGCGTTTAAAGTTGATTTCCTATTCTCCTAAAATCATCGTCAAAAGGGTTGGGAAGGTTGCCTTTTTTACCTCTTCTTTTCCTTCCTCCCCCCGCCCCTGGCCCAATGTTAATCAAAACGTTAATGTTTGTGCGTGTATTTGTTCTGTTATATCCCAACATTGAATAGGGGGGACGGGGGATATTTAGCAAAAGAGAAAACTCTCTTTTTTCAGGATTAAAATGGACTACTGTTAAGTTGTGCAACCTTCCCAACTACTTTTGTCTGTGATTGTAGCTTGTTTCAGCGTTCCAACGTGCGAAACTACCCTGCACGTTTCGGTGTCTCAGCGACGCACTTTTGTAATGCCGCCAAAAATTTTTTAACACAAGAAACGGCAAAGGATGTGCTTTAAAATAGTGTTTGTTTCATGTTTAGATTCCATGTATTAATTGTTTTTTTCGATGGTGAAGTTAGGTCAAATTTGCCATTTTTGAAAAGAGCCGAAATCGTGTTTCTTCTTGCGGCCGACACAGCCACATTTAAGCAGCTTATCTAAAGATAATTGCTGAATTATAAAGTACAAGTCTGTGTTTGCTTTGTGACTTGATTTCATTTAGAGATATCATCCCGTTTTTATGTACGAGCGCGAAGAAACTGCTTAATTTTCGCTAATTTCATACTCGAAAGAGCACCGATTTAGCGTTTTCCAAACTTTGCCCGATTCAGGAAAAAATAAAAAGCCGTTACAAGTTTTAACGTGATCTTTTAAATAAGTGTACTATAGAGATTATGTGCGCAAAATATGAAGAAATTCAAAAATTCACGACTATCAACCGATTCTCGAAAATTACAGACATTGGCTCTTAAATAAGTTTACATGCATGAAGTCCTAGAACAGTCCTATAACAGTCCATATAAACTAGTGACAAATAAACTAACAATAAACTATGAGAATCCTGCCCTAGTTCAATTCAGGCTTAAAAAGTGAAGTTTTAGTTTCTTTTTAAAGTTAGTAGTGGTAAGGCTGTCACGGACAGTCAAGGGGATATCGTTCCAAATAGTCGGGGCTTGAGAACTAATCGCAAATTGATACCTGAGGGACATTTACTCCTTACAGATAACTGACTTAAAGATGAGTCGAAAATTTTAGTTTCGTTTCCTCGCACTAGAGTTTTGACGGAGCTCTAACTGATCACTCTGTGAGTAAGACGGCGGTAGAGAAAAAGTGGAGTCAAAAAAGAAGTCAGTTTGCCTTTAATAAATTACATGTGAATGAAGATAACGCACAACTAGAGTGATCAGTGCGAAGTTTAGAATCGGCCCTTTCGCGTGGGAAGTTAGTCCCCTGAATACACTCGTCGGACGCGCAATAAAGAGATTGAAGTCAAAAAAAAGAGGGACGTTTAATATAGACAACGATAGCAAGAAATATTTATTGAAAAGTTGTGCCGCGCTCTATAAAGAGAATTGTAGGCTCTATGTAAATTTTCAGTCGAAAACAGAGTCGAAAATGGTCATATTCGCTCAGATGAAACCGCCAATAACCAATCTGAACCTAGATAAACTTATAACATAACCGAAACTGTATAACTATGTAGTTAAGCGTGAATCAGATATCTTGAAAACAATTTTGTTGGAGTAGCAAACGCAAGCCGCAAGTGCTCTGATGTCTTTAAATTTCGCGCGCGACTGGCTTCTCAATGTTGTCTGCTGTTCAAAGCGACCCCGTATTGTTTTTTCATGGCAACCATTGTTTCGACTAAGACAATGACTTCACTCCGACTGCGCGCTAACTTTAAACTTCATATTTTCAAACTTGAAAGTCTGCAACTTAATCGAGTCAAATTTTCGCGAAAAAGCTATCCACGTGTAGGTATGGCCTTTGTCTTAAATAATCCGCTCTATAATCTTCTGATTATTTTTGAAGAAATTCGATGTTTAACTTGGACAAGAGTCGTTTTCCATACTGAAAATACTGTAAAAAGCCTGATTTTCAATGCTAAAAGTCTGCACGCAATTCTCATTTATTTTACTTGAAATTTAGCTGATAGATAGATTAATCCTTTAACTTAAAGAATCCGCTCTGTAATGTTAAAGAATTCATCTTTTTAAGGACCGAAATGACGACTTTAGTCACTCTGCTGCGCCAAAATCGCCCGTTTTCTCTATTATTATGCCGCTTCCTTGGCACATTCACGCCTGATTAGCCCACCTCAATGGCTCATTGATATGGGTAAATGTCCGACCATTTCTTCCGATGTAACATATTGTTTGCCACTCAATATTAAGGTCGGTACACACTAGGCGACAAGTTGCAGCAACACGGTGAGGCGACACGTCGCAGCGACAAATCGCTTCGCGTGTACTAGAGAATTTTGAGAAAATGCTTGTCGCTGCAACAGAATTTTGTCGCCGCAACAAGTCGCACAGATTCAGTCTGATTTGATTTTTTGCGTCTTGTTGCAGCGACAAAATTCCGTTGCGGAGGCAAAGATTTTCACAAAGATTCTCCAGTACACACGAAGCGATTAGTCGGTGCGACGTGTCGCCTCACCGTGTTGCTGCAACTTGTTGCCCGATCTGTTCACATGGAGTGATCTGTCGCTGCGACGTGTTGCTGCAACTCGCCTAGTGTGTACCGACCTTTAAGGTCGGTACACACTAGGCGACAAGTTGCAGCAACATGTCGCGGCGACACGTTGCAGCGACAAATCGCTTCGTGTGTACTGGAGAATTTTTGTGAAAATCTTTGTTGCTGCAACAGAATTAGTCGCCGCAACAAGTCGCACAGATTCAGTCTGATTTGATTTTTTGCGACTTGTTGCAGCGACAAAATTCTGTTGCGGAGACAAAGATTTTCACAAAAATTCTCGAGTACACACGAAGCGATTTGTCGCTGCGACGTGTCGCCTCACCTTGTTGCTGCAACTAGTCGCCCGACCTGTACACATAGAGTGATCTGTCGCCGCGACGTGTTGCAGCAACTTGTCGCCTAGTGTGTACCAACAATTACAATATAAATTCTATCGAATTATCAATGTTAGGAATTTTAATGTATGTCACATGCCGTTCAACCTTTTAGACGTTCTTTTAATTCTTCCAAAATAGTAGTTCCTAACTTAAAGGGACAGTGTCCCGGTTATGCGCACGCGCGAGCGTCATCTGTTTTTTCTTTTAAAGACAATAGAACTGTCAAATTGAATCGACAAGATTTCCTTCCGGGCCGCACCGCCGACAGAGATTTGTTGTTTATATTCTCAAGTAGTATTTTAGACTTTCGAAGAAGTCTTTCGTCTTATATAAAAATTTGGCTCGCGGTTCGAAGACTCATCGCGATTTTATCGCTAGCTGGGCCGCCTCGCGACCCGAAAATCTCGTTCCGCTCGCTTTAAAAACATATTTTCTAATTTGAAACTCGTGTCAGAGGTCAATCGCTCCAAGTCCAGTAATATCTGCCTGATTTGCTCGCGTTCTAGCCTCAAACGTTTGAAAGACATAAATAAAAATGCAATCTCAACGCTATGAATCATCACAAAGATTAGTCAAGAATGATATTATGATTCATGTCACTAGTTTTTCAAAACGTGTAGCGCCTGTTTGTTCGATTTTGTCGGCCGTAAGGAGATTCATTGAAAAGTTTACTAACGCGTCGTTGCAAAACATTCTGCTTCACGAAGCTCCCCTCCACAAGATCTCCTCAGTCACATCAATGTCTCAACGGTTTCTTTCTTACAGTCTTTATTGTTGCTGTTTCATTTCTGCGTATTCCTTTCACAATTATCTGAGCTTGTATGGAAGCTAGCAGAAGAAATAAGCCTTGAATCGGCATCAAAGTGCTTCCAATCTTTTGGTCCTCCGGCCAACGGCAATAAAAGTAACGCCAAAAAATCCAGATTTTGCCCAAATAAAAACTTAACAGGAACAAAATATCATTGATCTATTATTCTGAGAAGTTTTAGTGTCGTATTGAACCCGGCCAAGCGCGATGCAAACGGATTTTTCAAGATTCTCTTACTCTCCTCGCATCTTTTGATTTCGCGACATCCTGTCCAAAAATCAAAGTTTGGTGCATGCGCAGTAACGGGATACTGTTCCTTTAAGGTATCACCCAGGGGAAAAAAAATCATCATTTTTCTAAATTTGCAATTTTTAGACGATTAAATAGAACTCATCAATAGCTTTCTTTTAAAAAAAATTCCAGGAAAAAATGTTTTTTTCTGTGCAGACTTATGGAGTGAGTGCAAATGTTTTTTCTATGCAAATTATTTTAATTGATCGTTGACAAGTCCTGTCATACTTGATACGCGTGCCGCTGTTGAACGAAGCTAATCACGCAATTTGACAGAAATCGAGCTCACTATTTTTCCCTGGAGTTTGAAAGAGAATGCCTCCAAAGAGGAAAAACGAGCTTGTTCGTTTTCGTCCTCGACTCCAAGACGAAAGACGACAAAATCGTTTTGCCGCCAAAGAGTGGGCTTCGAAATTAGCAGAGAGCGACAAGGGCTCCCACTACAATCAAGAAAAATGGCTAAAAGATGATAAAGCTCCTGAAAAACCCATTAAAACTACCGCAGAATCGAGTTTCACGAGTTCGTTAGCGAGCGGAGCGAGCTTTTAGGCCGCGAAGCAGCCAAGCGAGAGACGAAGTCGCGAGAGGTCCCTAGCCTGTGTACAGACGTCCCCCCTCCCTCAGAAAAAATCATGGCTTTAACATTACAACCAATCAGAAGCTGTCTCCAACATTCCGGGGAAAAGGGGACACGATTACCGTCGGCGATTCACAGACGTCTCTTCTCCCGATTTTTTCTGAGGGAGGGGGGACGTCTGTACACAGGCTAGAGGTCCCGCGCCATATAAAAATCGGACGAGGTACTGTTTTGAAAGTCTATTGTAGCGGAAAGAAGCTTTAAGAAAAACTCCAGGAAGCGGTTTGTTGTCGATTTTTCCAGGGAAGTGTCGAACTTTTAAAAAATGTATCGAGTAAAAGTGGGCTTGGCTCAACTTGGCTTGTTCGGTGCGAAAATAAAAAACTGCAAGTTGCAAATAACTAATGAAGCTTTCTCGACAACAGAAAGGATCGAACAGAGCAGAGCCTTTGAAATAAATTGTTCATCTTTTGTTGGGTTTTTTTTTCAACTTTTCCTGCTGGGTCACTATTATTGTCTCTTCTCTGGTATGCATCAACAATGACAGCTTTAGTGTTATAATCTGTTATAATCTCGTCACGGGTAATACGCCGCCAAAAATCTTTTTCCACTGTTTTCTCGAAATGAAAATCAGGGCAAGTTGAGGGTACGTTTTAAACTCCAAGTCGGCAACCCGTGAACCAATTTGGATTTCTTTCTTCGTTTTCGAGTTAGAGAATTTTTTTCACATGTAGTGCTAATGATTTGCTATCCCTAACTTCACCTGCTTATAACAACAGAACAAACGCACTTGTCAAAAATCTGAGACACGGTTTTTTAGTCAAACGTATTAAGAAGCGAATGCGTTCTTAATTGGCTTCTTCCGTTAATTTTTGGCTGGACTGGACTTAAATTTACAGTGACGCCCACTTTCACAAAAAGCTTCTCATTTATAAATCGCGTTAATATTTTGATTTTTTGAAATAAGCAATAATCTGAAACTATTAAGCTTTCAGAAAATGTACGGTTTATGGGAGTGTTTGTTAAAAGCAAAAGCGCTAGCGCCGATCAACGAGAGAAGGGCACTTGAGGGTAACCGAAATCTTTCGTAACTGTGTATTCCTAGGTAAGTCCATTTAACTGAAACAGAATGTTTCGTTGAATCACAGCTACGATAGCATCAGCTTAATTTACACTTTTAAATGACACCTGACCAGACCACAGAGTCGTTACGTATTAGAAAAAAGCTTCTTCATTTTGAAGAAAACCTCGATGTTTTCGTAGCTATTTCTTAAGCCAAAAGCTTATTATTATTACGTTTCTAACTGGCTTCCTTATTTTTTAAGGTTAACTCTATTTCCGTAGAACTATTCACTAATTATTCTGGTATTGTTTTTATTACCTGTTAATGTTTCAGAGAAGACCCATATGGTCAAGGTTCGAGAAGCTATTCACCATGGAATGATTGCCGCCGATTTTCTTTCGACCACTAAAAGAGTTGTCCAGGCTATCGAGCTGTGGAACGAGTGCTTAATACTACTAAACAACAAAACCTTAGAAAACGAACATGAACTTGCCACAAAAGTCCGTATAGCGTTGTATAAGAGGCTCTTTTATGGAAATGCTGCTATTACGAAACTTTCACCAGCTATAGAATCTGGCAAAAAGCTTTTAGTCCTACTTCGTAATCGTAAGAGAAAAAGAGAAGAAGTTAACACAGCCTTAATGTTATCAAAACTGTACTTCCAAAAAAGTGAATACCAGGAAGCACAAGCAGTCCTCAAAATTGCACTCTGCGTTAACAAAGAAATCAAAGACAAAGCCGGAGAAGCAATATGCTACGTAAACCTAGGAAATGCGTTTTTACTTGTCGGAGAATTTGCCAAGGCTGAAGAATATTATCATCAAGGACTTACCATCATGACAGAAATTGGCGACAGAGGGGCAGAAGCGTCATGCTACGCAAACCTAGGAATTGTGTTTCGATCTGTCGGAGAATATTCCAAGGCTGAAGAATATCTTTATAAATCACTTACCATCAGGACAAAAATTGGCGACAAACACGGAGAAGCGTCATGCTACGGAAGCCTAGGAGATGTGTTTCAATCTGTCGGAGAATATTCCAAGGCTAAAGAATATCTTCATAAATCACTTACCATCACGACAGAAATTGGCGACAAACACGGAGAAGCGTCATGCTTCATATCCCTAGGAGGTGTGTTTCAATCCGTCGGAGAATATGCCAAGGCTGAAGAATATCTTCATAAAGCACTTACCATCACGACAAAAATTGGCGACAAACGCGGAGAAGCGTCATGCTACACAAACCTAGGAAATGTGTTTCTTTCTGTCGGAGAACATGCAAAGGCTGCAGAATATCATCTTGAAGCACTTACCATCACGACAAAAACTGGCGACAAACAGGGAGAAGCGTCATGCCTCATATCCCTAGGAGCTGTGTTTCAATCTGTCGGAGAATATGCCAAGGCTGAAGAATATCATTTTGAAGCACTTACCATCACGACAAAAATTGGCGACAAACACGGAGAAGCGTCATGCTACACAAACCTAGGAAATGTGTTTCGTTCTGTCGGAGAACATGCAAAGGCTGCAGAATATCATCTTGAAGCACTTACCATCACGACAGAAATTGGCGACAAAAACGGAGAAGCGACATGCTACATGAACCTAGGAGCTGTGTTTGAATCTGTCAGAGAACATGCCAAGGCTGAAGAATATCTTCATAAAGCACTTACCATCAAGACAAAAATTGGCGACAAACACGGAGAAGCGTTATGCTACGGAAACCTAGGAAATGTGTTTCAATCTGTCGGAGAATATGCCAAGGCTGAAGAATATCTTCATAAAGCACTTACCATCACGACAAAAATTGGTGACAGAGGGGCAGAAGCGTCATGCTACGCAAACCTAGGAAATTATTTTGGATCTGTCGGAGAATATGCCAAAGCTGAAGAATATCTTCATAACGCACTTACCATCATGACAGAAATTGGCGACAAAGCCAGGGAAGCGTCATTCTACACAAACCTAGGAAATGTGTTTCAATCTGTCGGAGAATATTCCAAGGCTGAAGAATATCTTCATAAATCACTTACCATCACGACAAAAATTGGCGACAAACACGGAGAAGCGTCATGCTTCATATCCCTAGGACGTGTGTTTCGATCTGTCGGAGAATATGCCAAGGCTGAAGAATATCTTCATAAAGCACTTACCATCAAGACAAAAATTGGCGACAAACACGGAGAAGCGTCATGCTACACAAACCTAGGAAATGTGTTTCAATCTGTCGGAGAATATTCCAAGGCTGAAGAATATCTTCATAAATCACTTACCATCACGACAAAAATTGGCGACAAACACGGAGAAGCGTCATGCTTCATATCCCTAGGAGTTGTGTTTCTTTCTGTCGGAGAACATGCCAAGGCTGAAGAATATCTTCATAAAGCACTTACCATCACGACAAAAATTGGCGACAAACGCGGAGAAGCGTCATGTTACACAAACCTAGGAAATGTGTTTCGATCTGTTGGAGAATATTCCAAGGCTGAAGAATATCTTCATAAATCACTTACCATCACGACAGAAATTGGCGACAAACAGGCAGAAGCGTCATGCTTCATATCCCTAGGAGTTGTGTTTCTTTCTGTCGGAGAACATGCCAAGGCTGAAGAATATCTTCATAAAGCACTTACCATCACGACAGAAATTGGCGACAAACAGAGAGAAGCGTCATGCTACGGAGGCCTAGCAAATGTGTTTCTTTCTGTCGGAGAACATGCAAAGGCTGCAGAATATCATCTTGAAGCACTTACCATCATGACAGAAATTGGCGACAAAGAAGGAGAAGCGTCATGCTACGCAAGCTTAGGAGCTGTGTTTGAATCTGTCGGAGAATATGCCAAGGCTCAAGAATATCTTCATAAAGCACTTACCATCAAGACAGAAACTGTCGACAAAGCCGGAGAAGCGTTATGCTATCTATACCTAGGAACTCTGTTTGCATATGTAGGAAAATATGCCAAGGCTGAAGAATATCTTCATACAGCACTTACCACCAAGACAGAAATTGGCGACAAAGACGAAGAAGCGTCATGCTACCTAACGCTAGGAAACACATCTCAAGCCTTATCGAATCTCTGGTCAAGCATTCAAATTTACGAAAAAATGCTTACTTTTCTAGGAAGCAAAGATAGCCACAATATATCATTTTTTGACAAACACGCGTCTCCTTATCGGCTGTTTGTTTCATTGAGTTGTTCTTGTGGGAAACCCTATGAAGCTTTACACGTTGCTGAACTTGGACGGGCCAGAGCTCTAGGAAAACTTATGTCAAATCGGTACTCCATTGAAAAAGAAATATCCATCAACCCAAAATCCTTTGTTGGCATGGCGGAAGTAATTAAGAAAATTGGCAACAGCACCTGCCTATACATCTCCTACCACGATGATAATATATTTTTGTGGGTTTTGAAACAAAGCAAACTGTTAGCTTTCCGAAGAATGAAACTTTGTGAAAGCTATGATAGCAAGGACGGCAAAATCTCTTTGGATGACCTGTTTGGAAACGAATCGTTGTTAAGAAAATTTCACGTTTTACCTCAAGAGCAATGCGAAGACCGATCACTCTTCTCTTCATACCAACCTACAAACGAATCAAATCTAGAAGATAGTTTCTCATCCTTGCGTCCTCTTTTAGATGAGGATGAAGTCATCACAGACCCTGAACCACCAACACTTTTTCAGCTTTACAACATGCTGATTGCTCCCGTGAGTGACTTGCTAGAAGGATCCAGTGAAATCATTGTTGTTCCTGATCGCTGCTTCTTCCAAGTTCCGTTTGCAGCATTACGTGATGAAAGTGGCTGCTATTTATCAGATTCTTTCAGGATACGCATTGTCCCTTCTTTGACGACTCTCAAGCTCATTCTGGACAGTCCAGCCGACTCTCACAGCGAAACTGGTGCATTGATTGTGGGTGAGCCAAGTGTGATAAATGTGTATTTCAAGGGAAAGCCAAGGTATCTCTGTCCATTGCCTGGCGCGAAAGCGGAAGCAGAGATGATTGCAAGACTACTACCTGAATCTCACCTTTTAATAGGAGAGCAAGCAACAAAGCAGGCGGTTCTTCAGAGAATACCCTCAGTGAGTGTCGTACATTTCGCTGCTCATGGCGATGCCGAAAGAGGAGAAATTGCTCTTACCCCCGCTGACTCCACAATGGAGTTTCCGCATGAAGCAGACTACTTACTGTCAATGACCGACATTTCACAGGTTAGACTGTCAGCCAAACTGGTGGTCCTTAGTTGTTGCCATACCGCACGTGGACAGATCAAAACAGAAGGCGTTGTTGGAATCGCTCGAGCATTCTTAGGATCGGGTGCACGCTCAGTGTTGGTGGCATTGTGGGCCTTACAAGACAGAGCAACAGAGGAGTTCATGGGAAGATTCTACGAAAACCTTGTCCAAGGGAAAAGTGCAAGCGAAAGTCTTCACCGGGCCATGAAGTGGATGCGAAATAACGGTTTCTCAGAAGTGAGGCAGTGGGCACCTTTCATGCTGATTGGGGATGACGTGTCATTTCACTTTGGTGAAGAAAAGTGAAGGTAATTGTTTTCTGACAATTAGGGCCATAGGAAGTCTGCCAGGTCTTTTTGTACTACAGTTTTATCAACTTGGGTGCATTTGGTAGAAAGCAGTATTTACCCTTAAAAGCCACATTATTGACAACACCTGAAGTTAGCTTTTACTATGACTGAGGTAAAATATCAACTGAACGCTTTTTACCATCGAAGATACTAAACACCGCAGTTATTCGACCACACTTCTGTACTTATCAGTCTAAATTACAACCCGTGCATATGCGGGGCTTTGCATTTGAAAAAAAAAACACTAAAGGCCCGAATCCCTACAGTAACACAGAATGATTTAATTCTTTTGCCTCTTTCCTGATATATGAGGCACAAATAATGGAATATTCTTTTAATTGCTACGGCTCAATATGATCGTGAGGGTTTGCTAACAAACTTTTTTCTTCCTGAATATAATGGGAAGAGAATTCCAGATATGAATCCAAACCAAACAGCCCAAGGTAGCTTTTTATTTGATATAAAGATATTCGGATAAAAAATATTATGGCGGAGATTTAGATCTCAGAATTGATCGAAAACACTGCAAAGTACAAATTATGGACTGTCTATGGAGTCTTGACCGTCACTAGAGGGCTTTTTCGCGGACACTGACTGAGTAGTACACAGTAGTACACTGGTTCTAAACTTGGACTGGCAAAGAGGGAAGACCGAGATTCCATAGGTCATCAAGGCAAGAAGTTTCAAACCTATTTTAGCTGTGCACTCTGCTTTTTATTTATGATGCCAATTGATTGGAAAGTTTTAGCGGTGAGATAAGTAAAATGATCCTAAATGCCACTTAGCCCAGCTGGAGTCTTTTGTGATGAGCAGATGTGTTTTATTAATTTTTATGTTTCTTATACATTACTGTTACAGGTATTACACAAACGACACAACATGGAATAACGAAACAGCTCTTCCGCAGAATCCCAATGAAGTAGTGCCTGGCGGAAAATGTAAAGAGTCAATCTCTGCAGCATACGAACATCAATTAAAAGAATTAAAAGAGAACTGACTTGGTTGTCCCAATGGTTTATCTTTGCCGGCTTAATTATTTTTCCCACTGATTTTATTTTGTGTGTGTGTATGTGTGTGTGTAGGTACCCTGAGTACTCTAATCTCTAAAATGTCTTGCAAAAGCACTATTCACCAGCTTTGTAAAAGTGTACATCGGTAGCTCGGACAATGATAAATCTGTAACTGCGACACGAATAACATCAGGATTAGCTAATTTCCCTGTCTTTTTAGTTAATTTGTCAAGAAAAACCTACTTCCTTAATTAGTCCCTAAGAATACAACTAAAAAATACTTTTTATGTAAACGAGATTTTTTATCGCAAATTGAAGTTTGAATACAATGCAAACAACATTGCAAGGTTTATAGTTTAGTCGAATTGTATATATTTTAAAGCCAAGGAATCTTTTTGTAAACATAGAAGCAGTAGTTTTGCAACCTTGCATTATGAAATAAGGTTTGATGACTCAATTAAGTCAAATAAAAGCCTAGCGAAACCAACTTGTCCTAACTCCAAACTAGCCCAGTTGTAAACTAAAGGTTATTTCATTCTATAATGTTCATGCCTGAGCATAGGTTAGTATGTTAGTATAGAAGAGTAGTATTTGCTTTAAGTATCCACCTAAAATGCAAAGATTTGGTGGTCCAGTTTTCAGTAGCAAAGTGCTTTGAGTAGGAAAACTAATTTTAGTAGTTCGAAAAGCATGTCGCGTATCCGAGAAGGTCGCACATGGAAGTTTGATTGTAATCTGTATATATGTAATCTCACTAGGTTTTTAAAAATAAAGCGTATTTGACAAAGCAAATTCGTGTTTATCCTTAATTATCTATTTGCTCTTTAACAAAAAGTATTTCCTATAATATCAGAGAGATTTAGCATCCATTCAGGTCAAACGGCAACGTCAATGTTTACGTGACCAAAGTATCATTCTAAAAAAATAAATAAATAAAGTTTTAATTTGTAGCTTGTTTTCCCACGGAGCACTTAGAAGTTGTTAAGAACTCTCTTAAACGTGTCCGTGCGTTGCGGATCGATTTCGAATTTGGAAAGGTTGGTTTTTGGTGAGAGGGGAAAACCGGAACACCCAGAGATAAACCTCTCGGCAAGGAAGAGAACCAACAACAAACCTATCCTTTCATATACCTGAAGCAAGAAAAAGGTAACCCTTTCGGTCGGAGCCTCCTTATAAAGGCCATTATAGGGAGTACCCACCCCTCCCCGGGGAAAGGAGGCAAGTGCCCTCACCACTGCGCCACCCTTGCGCAGTTTTCGTCATAAGCCGATTCAGTTGTTGTATCTACACAAAAAGTTAGTAGTTTCATGTCGATCAGTCTAATCCATACCAATTATTTTGCAAAGTTTGTACCTGTTCATTTCCTAATTCAAGAAAATGTCACCTTGGATATACTGTTTGCCGTTTGCCTTAAACGCGACCCTAAATCTCTCGATTTTCCTCTCAACGACTAGAATCCATAAATTTGGTCTCGCGAAAGTTACTGCCACGATCACTCCTGTCGATTCGGAATCGTAGAATTACGTTAACGGCAAAGTCGAAACATCAAGTATTTATTACAATTACACAAGTTAGGAAATCAACAGATAAAGACTGAGAAGATTATCCTTATAAACCTGGCATGTATGTCTTTATTTTTGAGTAGCAAAGATAAACATTAAATGATAAATAAAGAGGAAGCTTAGCAACATGTTTTAAAATGGCGTTAACCGTAAACGTGATTCAATAAATCTCTAGACGCCTGCGTTCGCATCGAAGTTCCCCTAGGAATCAATGGGACAGGTGCTAACAATTCCTTTCTGTCCGTTTGACCATCCCTGCTTTACTTCCTAAAATCCCGAGGTGATCCTTTTTTTTTTACTGCCGTTAATGCTTTGCACAGATACCAGGAAATAAATTCAAGACTTTTTCCAGTCTTTTTTCCAAAACAATAATTTCTTTTTCCAGACTCAAGGTTATCAAATAGGTCAGTGATCAACAGAGACCTTAAAAAACGCAGGAACAAAGCTTTTTTCATGATAGATGTAGGCTGAAAACATACGGGCGAAATTGAATAAGATTTGACCAAAACGAAAAAAGTTTCACTTACTATATATTTGTTGTAGCTTTGAAAAAAAAAATCAAAATTTTTTATTATTATTTCAGCAAGAGAGGATAAAGGGGACAGAGAAGGCATCCCCCATACACACCCTATTCCATAGGTAATTCGTCTCGAGTTATTTTTAGAATCGGGATAAAGTTACCTCGCGCGCTGCGTGGATGTTTCGTGGAGGTGTCGCATGACTAAAAGCCGTGCAAAACATGTCGGGCGAAAGGCAATGAAAGCGTAAAGAGATCGAGAACATTCCTGAATATTGAAGCGAAATCAGTCGGCGCTCACCTGGGAAAAGGGAATCGCTGGACTCTTTGACAACCCGTGAAATCAGTTTAACTCGAAGTTGTCTTAACCTCAGTGCTTTAATAAAAGGGGAAATTTCGCCAGTCTATTGAAACCGGTCGTTTGTACAATAAAGCAAGTAGGACGCCAAGTGTTATTGTTGTTGAATAATAAAAGACTAATAAAAGAATAAATATCAAACCAGAAATTGCTCTCTTCAAACTGTAAATTATAAATGATCCTGAGAGAATATTCAGTGTGTTAAGGATTTCCCTGCTGTACTGTTAGCTCTATACAAGAGAGGAAGGGCGATTCTTTTTTAATTTCCGTTTCGCTGACTCAGCTTTAGCAGAAATCTCTCTGTAGTCGTTTTCGTCGACAAAACGAATAGCAATATCGCTCTCCGCGTCTTCCGCCATTTTGTTCTGCGTCAATTCGTGAAGGACGCGTGCCTCTGAGCGTGGGTCATCCACGCGGAACACATTCGTGCTATGTGATTGGCTGTTGTCTAATCCCCCTTGAGATCTGTGGTGTTAAAAATAACTCGAGACGAATTACCTATAGTCCAGTCAAATTGTGGTTTAGCATCAAAGTAATTGCAACAGAATTTTTTTCAACGCCATTTAATTGTTTGATGGTTATTTAACAACGTACTAAAAATCCGCCAAAACCGGTTCGGTGAAATATGAGAAAAATTGGCAATAAAGATTTTAAACTTTCACCACAGGAAACCCAATTTCAGGAAGATCACACTTCGGACAAAACATCTGATAATTGTGTTTTTTTTTTCTCAAGATAGAACATCGCTAATGTATTTTGGGTAGTTTTGTTTTAAAAAACGCCGAATAAATGTGTGAGAAACACGTGGGCCAGTGTTTCTTCTTGAGGGCTGTGCACAGGTTACCCAGCCACTCGTTTGTCTTCACATTCTGTTTTCCAAGCTTTAATTTTTTTCTATGACGGTATTTAAAATGGAAATTATTAGTCAGTCTGTGTTAACATGGTTAAAAATATCAGTAACTGTTTTTTTAGCGCAATATCAGAAATGCAGTAAGTATTTTAGTAGTTTTACAGGCTTGTAATTTTTTTTATATCCTGCAGCATGGATGCAAATTTAGTAGGTGACTGATGGTGAAAAATTTGATTTGATATTTTGTTCTCCTTCAGTCAGCTACTGAATTTTAATCCATGCTACAAGATACGTGCGATTAAATGTTTGCAACGGACGATAGCTTTGTATCAGTACAAACTGCTTAAACTATTCCCATTTTCTGTAATCGAGTTTTGAGAGGTAAATACGTTCAAACCTTGGACAATATGTGTAATCGAAAGCAGGGATTCTTTTTTTTCTCGCGATATGCGCAACCTCTTTTAGGATTATGACTCCGTACTTTACAATGTGAGTGAATTAATATTCTGCTAAGGACTCCGTCTATTTGGTTTTTGCTAGATCGTAAAGCTCTGCGCTTTTCATTACACCTGGCCAAATCTGTAGTAAGGGAAATCCGGAAAACCAAGCGAAGTGTAATTGTTTGTTTGTTTGGTTTTTTTTTCAATCTTCTTCTTGTAGCGAGCGAGTCTCAGAATTTGTTTAGAGTATCTGTGTGTTCAGTTTGTATTTTCTTCGGCAGCCCTTCATTTCTTAGTAAGATGAATAAGTAGATTAATCGCTCTGTGGTTTAAAGGCGTTTATATTCCCTCCTTGCATTTTTTTTGTGAGAACAAGCCTGAACCTTGACCAGTTTTTTCTCGTCCACTGGCAAATGAAGACCTCTTTTTCTAAACGATCATGGGATCCTATACCTCTGAAAATAATTGCAGTGGTCAATGAAGGCGCGAAAGTACTGGGAATATGTACAACATTAATGGGCTTGCCTGACTTAGCTTCTGATGGCTCACCTCTTTTTACGGAACCTATATTATAGATATGTTTCTCTTCGGAAGAGCGTTGTGTAACACTTCAACTTACTGTATGCATGTTAACCTTCTGACTGAGTTGCGTGAATTATACTCTGCGTGCGGAATTTTCATTACTCCATAGACTCTTACAAGATATTTTTACATACGCATTGTTTCGACTACCCAGAGTTTGTCTTTCCCTTAAATAGCGGCTTCCCTATTATACTATTTCGTTTTCTTGAAACAAACGTTTGCTGGAACCAAAGTTCTTATGCGATGAATGTTCCGTTAACCTTTACAATTTTTTTGCGAAGGTAACAACACTTTTCCTTAAATGAAAACGACGCATTTCCTTCTTGTCAAATTCATAGGCGTTGGAGCTTAACCTGCTCAAAAACTCTACATTGGTGTGCATCGTAAAGGATTAGTTAAACTATCCTCCCCTCCTCTCCATTCACTTTCAACAAGGAGAAAACGAAAAGCTTCAAAAAAGTGAAACTTGTATATTTGAGGATGACGGTACGTTAACAAAAATTAATGTATAGGTAATCGTAAAAGCCAAAGCATTATCTTGCTGGATTTTTGAGAACGTACTGAACGGAAATTGCAGTCTTTTGACTGAGAAAAAGACCAAAAGCAGAAGGCAAAATGAGCCCGAAAATCCTCCTAGAAAAGAACAAGGAAAGGGAAAATGGAGTGAGCGAAGAGAAAGAAAGGAGGAGAAGCAAAAAAAAAAGCAATGGCTGCACTTCTAGTTTTTATGTTGACTTCTGTTTGATGGGAGGGCTCTATTTTGGCTGTAACGTTATTCAAAAATCCAGTTCTGGTGACTTACCCTTGTGCCTAACAGAAATCTGATTTTAAAGGGGATATATTTTAAAATCTAACGGTTAAGTAACGGCTTTAATTTTTCAGATTTACAGCCTTACGACTAAATTTGTTATAGTTTTACAGCCAACAGGTCACTCTATTACTCTGTAAGCCTCCTGTTATTTTGGGGTTCCTTGAGCGAAACATGGGCTTCCTGTGCAAAAGCCAACGGTGTTAAATATGTATCCTTTTTGAAATAAAGAAACACGTCGTTTTTATCACCGAAAACTAGGTAGCAGTTATTCTTTCTTCTTTAACTTTTCCATAAAAGTAATAACCACATTTTGAGCATTTTTTGTTTGTACGTATAATTTCAACTAACGTGGGCTCCCTGTGTTAAAAGCTCAAAATGTTTAACGCTTAATTTTGACATGTTCCACCGAACGGATTTTGGCGGATTTTTAGTATGTTGCTAGATAGGCCACCCTTACTTAACTGGCGTTGAAAACAATTCTGTTGCAATTAGTTTGATGTTGAGCCTCAAAAATGCCCAGAATGACTGGACTACTATGGAATAGGGTGTGTGTGGGGGATGCCTTCTCTGTCCACTTTATCCTCTCTTGTATTTCAGCCTACATCACCATTTTCCAGACTTTTAAAATTTTTTGAAGGGAAGAGGGGAAATGGTAAAAATTTCTGAAGGGAAGAAGAGGGGATGCTAATTTTTTCAGATGCCATTGAAAGATTAAGTATTTGTAACATTATTGAAAACCACTGCACAAGTGAAGTTCCTTATTTTTTAGTTCAATGAAGCTGGGATGTTTTTATTATTAATGCACTAAACTTTCATGTCTTTTACTTTTCGCAGTAATCAGCTCTATCTACATAATCATTATCTCTTTTACTTTTATCTTGCTTTTATAACGTCACCGATTGTTTTCATTGTCATCGATATCATTATCATCATCATCACCATCCTTAGTATGTCTAATCAAACGGTGACGAGTGAAATTATTCCCTAATCTCACGAGTATACCATTACCTATTAATATCATGGGTGACGAATTACGTTAGCAATCGTGAATTTTTGACATGTTTATCCTGGATTGTATCGATCGAGAACTCCACTCACTCAAATGTTTAGACCTTAACATTTTTTGACAAAATATCTGTTAGAATCCTTCTTGATGTGCTCTTTCGTGTGTTCAGGTTTTCTAAAGCGTCTTTTTGTGCCCTGACATCTTCATTCACGGCATTTTAAAACTTCGTCGCCATCTTGATACTGAGACGTACGGAAGGTTACCATGGCAATTTTGTAATTTCACATGTGAAATTACAAATTAACGCTTAAATTTCGCACCAAAATGAAGGAGTAATTCGTCACCTTTGATATTATCATAGACTGCAAGACAGTCCGTATTTTTGCGTATTCAAGTACGCGCGAGCAGTCAAACAAAAGGTCTGGAACGAGGCTGAAAACAGAGAGCGAGACTGGGGTTACGGGCGTGTGAGGCTCGCGAGCTTCGCGTCCAAGACTCTTACGCCACGCTTTACCGATTTCTTTACTGATTTTGAGAAAAAACCCCGACTATTTTGCAGTCTAACATTAACCCACCTTTCCCACTATCAAAGGTTTTAAAGTTATGATTACGTCCTCAGCTTCTATGTACGCAAGATTTAAATCAACTTTCGCAGCTCAGAAGCAGTGAAAATGATCAGTAATAATTGGTTTGTTGGCTCTGCAGTTACGCTGCAATCAGAATGATTACTTGACTACAGGTTGTGCACCCTTCTATAATAAGACGTGATCATATGCAAATTCTCATCAAGTTGGCGGCAAATCTTTAGGGAGCTTCTTTG
This sequence comes from Porites lutea, assembly GCF_958299795.1. Taxonomy (NCBI): domain Eukaryota; kingdom Metazoa; phylum Cnidaria; class Anthozoa; order Scleractinia; family Poritidae; genus Porites; species Porites lutea. The sequence goes on along the minus strand of NC_133203.1, from coordinate 9,269,441 downwards.
ATTTACATCCAGGATGGAATTTCTTAGGATAGAAATTTCTTACGATTGCGCTGTCATTAAAGGATATCGAACGACGACTACAATGTCTGAAGAAAGCTTTTCCTCCATTAAGCCACATTCGGAGGCTGGCTGAGAATATGTTTGTTTGAGAAAAGACTCAAATTATATTTTCCATTTGTAAAAACTCATTTTCATAGTCCTTACAATTCCCAGGTAAAAGAAAAATAGAATTGAACCAAGGTAAATTTTGACCCGATGCATAACAAATATCATGTTCAGTTTTTTCTCTTTTGATGCAATACTCTATCTTGCAATTTTAATCAAAAATAGTGAATTAACTTCCATCTCCTCTTTTGGAGAGATTTGTATTTCACTGAGTGTAAAGTATGTGGACCTTTCTTCAGAGGTAGGCTGACTTGCGATTCCCTTTTCTTTTTCTGCTTAACTGATCTGATCAGGCCATTCAATCGTCGCTCCACAGAGTAACCAAGAAAGGACAGATGGTAAGCCATCCTGCCTTTACTCAGTTTGAAAAACCAACTGAAACTTGGAAAGTAGTAAAGTTATCATTAAAAAGTGCTTTACCAGTGAACACCAGGTTCATTTGTGCATGAACCGAGACGTCTGTTACTGAACGTTCCGTTAGTTCTTTTCTTTAGACACAGGGAGAAATGAGGACCTTTTGCCTGAGGTTCCAACAACACAGTTAACAGTCGTAAGATATGAAGGCTCTGGTGAAGAGCTCTGGGGGTCGAGATTGGTAAAACCTTTACCAAACGGTAATAATTAGGCACTTGAACAAGAGCTTCTCCCCCTTTATTTCTTCCCTGACCCAGCCCCCCCCCCCTCCCGCAGAGCTTGCTCGTAGTCTAGATGATTGCAGAAGTTCAACCTGTTATTTACACATAATTACCGGTACAACAACTTTTTAAAGGTTCCACTACTCTGAAAGTTAACGACGCAACTGATACAGATAATCGTCAATTACAACTTGTTTTACTTAATTACAAAAAAGGAAAATATATAATAAATAATATTCCTCTTTAGTTTAAAAACGTAACTATGTTTTATCAATACTCTTGACTATTACAAACAGTGGTAGCTATTAAGTTCTGACATTCTTTTTACTCATATATATATATATATATATATATTTTTTAATTTATTTATTAAACGTAATTCAACGTAACATTACAATAAACTTTACAATAACAGGGCGGAAGAAAGGAGGCAAAACAGTAAAAAAAAAAAACAAACAAAAAAAAGCCAAATACCAAAGTTCAAAAGATTAACAACAACAAGAAGAACAAATAGAAAAATAATAATATATCATGGTGCGCGTTTGCTAGATTACTATAAATCAACACTTGTCAGAAACAGGGTAACTCAGGGTGGTCCACTTATTTCTGTATTTGTTAAGATTTCTGTTTGTTATTGCAATTTCTCTTTCGCACTGGATTTTAATTTCCAGGAGAACAATGAAAACCTCCAGTTCTGGGGTCTCAAACTTGTTTCTAGCTACGTAAACGTAATATCTAGCAATTAAGAGAGAATGGTTAAAAGTATGAAAGCTGTTAGATTCAGGTTTGTATCCATAAAGAACTTCCGTTAGATTGGGATTTACGTCTTCAGAACTTTTACGATTCCACCAATCTATTTTTTCCCAAAAAATTTTGGCGGCAGGACACTCCTAAAATATATGGCTAATAGTTTCACAAGGTGCATCACATTGTTCGCATTTTGGAGAAGATTTAACATTCATTTTCCAAAGGCATTGGTTGTTTGGAAGAATATTGTGGATGAGTTTGAACTGAAAACTTCTTAGCTCATTTTCAATGGTGATTTTGAATGGAAGCTCATATACGGCACTTGGAGTGAATGTTCGTTCTCTTAAATAGGATTCAGTTAATGGAGGACAGAAAGATTTCTCAGCAAACATTAGCCGAGCATATTTTGCTGAAACATTCCCAACGGTTAGTTGTGTCACCGTTGGTTCGTCGGTGTGTGCCTGATTGCCATGTAAGATAGCATTTTTCCAATCTTTATAGGAATCGCGGCCAGAAGACCACCGTAATCAAGAAAGGTACCACGAACGTCGAAAGTATCTTTGAGGTCTTGGAAAGATAGAAAGTTATCGTAAGCATTGAGGATACCTTTGATTCTTAAAATGCCTTTACCAACACATTCTTTATAAAAAAACCGTCTTTCCGCCGATCTTAATAAAGCGGTTATTCCGAAGTTTTTCCTCTTTGATTTCATTAACACTGAGCGGTACCTTGTAAGATGGATCTGCCAGACAGTTAAAGTGTTACTATAAAAAAGGGGGAGACCTTCTAGATCTAAAAATTTCAAATCGTAATTACACCGAAACAAAAACGAGCATCCGAATTTTTCAAGATGAGAGTCAAGAAGCGCACACCAATGATGACCATCCGATGAACAATAGCGATTTACCCAGGCAGCTTTAAGAGATTTTTCTACGTCCGCGAAATTGACCATGCTAAGGCCACCTTTGGAGACTGGGCCTATCAGTGTGTTTCTTTTGATTTTATCAGGCTTAAAGTTCCATATGAAAGGGAAAATGACCTTATTAACTTCTTTAGCAAAATCGGTCGGAGTATCAAGTACAGAGCAATTATAAACAAGTTTAGACAGTGCTAATGTTTTGACAATAGCAATTCGCCCCAGGATTGATAAGCGCCGACCTGACCAAAGATTTAACACCTTTTTCATTTTAACAAGCCGTTCATCAAAGTTGATTTTCTCACTAATTTGCGTTTCATAAGCGAAAACTACGCTGAGGCAGGAGACGTAATCGGGAGCTTGAGCAACAACGACGGCGAAGGCTACGAAAACGTCACTCAAAAAGTGAATTCGCGCTGCTTCAAACTTTATCCCGCTTATTCCATCTCGTTAATTTATCATATGTGGGCAAATTTTTTTTTGAAGTTGAATTCTGAAGGATTATATCAAAGTTCAGGAATAGAAAAAGGAAGTTGTCGTCTTGTGTTCCCGTCCTCGACAAAACGTGAAATTAGGCACTTTCACGTTGTAGTCGTGCAGTGACGGCAGAGAAATGTACAAAAAAGGGTGATGCACGAGCAAAGTTGTTTTTTCGCTAATCCAACCTATGACATATTTGCCGTTTCCGTTGCCGTCGCCGTCGTCGTTGCTTAAACTCGCTATTGCTTCGGCCAAGAGATTCCAAAAGGCTCGTCTTTACCTAATTTGTTTTTCCACAATCCCAGCCACAGACTATATATTATTTACTCATATATTATTTTTATCTTTAGCGAGAAAGAACCGAGGATTGGTGGATTGGAGAAAGGTCAGTTAAGCAACAACAACGGCAACAAGAACGTCAAAATCACGTGCAAGTCACCTTTTAGTACATTTCTTTGCCGTCACAGCACGACTACGAAATGAAACTTCCTATTGCCACTCAGACGACCAACTTCGAATTTTTCTTTCTTTGTATAAACTTGAAAGGGCTGTAACAATTAAACTCCAGAAAAGGTAGTCTCTATTAAAAAAAGCGAGGTAAAAAAACAAAAAACAAAAAAAAAAACGCGTGATACCACAGCTAAAAAGCGAATAAACTTGATCAGCAAGAAGACAGTTTTGTCCCATCAGTTCCTGCTAATTTAATGTACTTTTCGTATTTTATCTCTTTAAATTATCCGTTATAAATATAACGTAGTTCAACGATGGCTAACTGGCTGTCTGTCTGTTATGTCTAGCAAGAACCACCCCACCACTCTCGCGCAATTAACTGAAGTATATCCAGACAAAGGGGGAGTGTATGTGTACTGGTGTAAGACAGTTTTGTCCTATCAGCTCCTGCTAATTTAATGTACTTTTCGTATTTTATCTCTTTAAATTATCCGTTATAAATATAACGTAGTTCAACGATGGCTAACTGGCTGTCTGTCTGTTATGTCTAGCAAGAACCACCCCGCCACTCTCGCGTAATTAACTGAAGTACTTCCGGACAAAGGGGGAGTGTATGTGTGCTGGTGTAAAAAGCAAGACTTCAGTTCAGATGTGCTCCGGACCCTTGTTTCCCTCTTCGTCAAAGTTGCTGCTGCACAACTCGAAAAGGTTGTCTCTGGGCGCGGCGTTTAATGGAAGAAGTCCCATAGTAAAGCTTCTATTTTTCTTTACATAAACAGTCCACCTTAAAAGAGAAGGCAAAATAAATATGAAATCAAAACGGAAACGTACCCTCACAAATGGCCAATGACCCTTAAGCATGTTGACGTCAGACGAGCAAATTTCACCACCAAGCCTCGTATTGAAGTTGAAAAGTTGCCAAGTTTTGCATAAATAAATTCCCAAGGCAGAAAAGTTGAAAAGAATATTCACTCCCAAAGAGTGCAAATGCGAAGAGTTTTGCTTACAAACGCGACTTGGTGGTGAAATTTGCTCAACTGACGTAATCATGCATAAGGGCCATTCCAAGTTGTCGAAAGCCTCAGTTTCAAAGCGAGGCTAAGTGCAGAGCCATTGGTATGCATTCTCGTGCAAATAAAACTCATTTTCACAAGAAAGGTTTTGCACTGAGCCTCGTTTTGAAAGGGAAACTTTTTGGAAATCGGAGATGGTCTATTGCCAAAATGCAGGCCCTTTATGCGTTTTTAGTTTGTCTTACTAGAGATTTTACGAGATCGAGGTTTGGTCATCTTACCGCAAACGGCAAACCGCGGTTTGCAGTTAGCGGTTTCACTTTAGCCGTCTGCCCGTATTTGGAACTTAAGTTTTGATTCATTTGATGAAGTCTACTTTAGCTAAAAAATCGTCCTGCAAAATTAAGTTTCGATGAAAAAGAATTCGATGATTAATAAGTAACAGAGTTCTAAGAGGTACTATTTCCTCTCAAACGTGGGCTTTTGGTGTAATAGGTCACAAAAGACCTTGTGATACTTCACTTATATCAACAGCGTTGTCTAGCCATACAAACCTGAACCTCAAACCGCAAAGCTGACGGCAAGGCACTAGGCACGTGACTTCTTGACTTTCGCGGTTTGCGGGAACTCCGAAAAACATCGACTCTTAATTAAGGTCTCTATTGACATATAAACCGTACCTGTAACTTCAATGCTTGCGCCCGTGATAAAACTGCTTCTGTCAGATGCAAGGAAGGTAACCACATCAGTTACGTCTAAGGAATTCGTCAGCGAAAAAATTCATCACCAACAAAAGCTGGCAAAAGAAACAGAAAAACACGAAGGTAAGTCCTTTTGAACTGTTTCATCAACGTTTCTGAAAGCATCTCATCTCTTTTCTCCCTGAAGCAACAGAGGGTAAAGGTAGAACGCAAAAAGAACGCGTACTCAAATCCTACACAGAACAAGGATTTCGGCTCTGTTTCACAGCGTTAAGTTTCATCTGTGGCGCAGGCTGCAAAAAGCTGAGTGTACAATCAAAATTTACAGAGGTGCCCCGGGTTGAATTTAGTGGTAACTAAAACTGTCGCTAACAGAAAGCTGTCAAATAAGATGAGAGGTTAAGTGTCATTTCAGTACTACAAGGACAGATGATAAGCCATCCTAGCGGAGCTCTCGCGCGCGCGAAGAGCTCGCGGCGGAGCACCATAGGTAAGAAAATTGGGTTATCTATGTATCCAAGAAATTTTGGTTATGACGTAATCGTAAGACCTGACACCTGGACAAATTGTTTACATATTAGTCTTTTATAACATTTCATTTTCTTGGCTTCTTCCACTGGACGGTTTCCAATTTATGTTTTTGTTGCGTGACAGTGAAAACGATCTATTGTTCAGTGTCTTTTCAGTCTTTTGCATTACATAATTTCGCGATTGCATCCATCTGCAGCACCAAGAAATAACTTTGTTTGACTGGGTCAAAATTCGTCCCCCACAACACTCCCATAGCCCACCGCAGTCAAACGTGCAATAGAGTCTCGAAGGAAATTCGAAGTAGTTAAGATTAATTGCATTTCTGAAACTATATACGGGCTGTCCACTCTTGGTCCCCGGGAACCAGTGACTGGGTACCGGCACAAAATGGTGTTGTTTTCACACCTTGAGTAGCAGATATGTAACTGTGTACATAGTTACCCCATTTCACTGTGTGGGACGCCAATTTTTAAATTTGAGCTTAGTGAGCAAGTTTGTGCCCCCCACCATACAAACGTCTGTAAAATTTCGCGACTTTGAGGATCTATATCTTCGTTAGTTTTCAACAAATCACTTTCAAACTTGGCAATTTTACAGACATTTTAAGGCGCTCTTTCCAGTGGTGTCGACGGATTTTCCCTAACTTGTCCATGTCAAAAGTTGCAAAAAACCGTGAAAAGGTCCACTTTGGGGGGCAAATAAGGTGCATTATGCCGGGGAGATGTAAAAATGGCGAATCCAACTTACTTCTCTCTCTGGTACCGTTTTGTGTTGTTTCAAAAGGAAATCCAAATCATTGCCATCGCAGTATTCAAGAACTGTACAAAACCTGAAAGATCAAGGAAAAACACGTCAGTGCTGATCATAGCTGCGATGTACAAGACCTGTTATAGGGAACGTTTTAAACAGAACGTTCTGAGATTTAACATCGTTTTAAACCACCTCTTACAAAACTAACGAGATCACAACTTTTTTCTGTGATAGGCAATAATTATGACTATATACAACTGCATTAAATAGAGAGTAAACACAACAATAACTACATTACTGTCGGTGAATTTATCGCACGAGAACTAAGCCGATTGTGACCAGGAACAACTATTCTTTTACTCCAAGACTTCCATAAATGGGCCCCATAAATGCATTGTCACCTCTCACGATAAGCAGGTATTTGTATTAAGCAGACTTTTACGACTAAATGTTCGCACTGGTTAGTGCATTTATTTTCTAGCAAAAAAAGCATATACTTACGAGTGCTGTCCAATCTCAAAGACATCATAAAGATGGACAATACGCTGCAAGATAAAGAGAACGGTTACGTACCACATGTGCATGTAGTGAAGCAAGATTAGAGTCTGTCACTTATACACCTGGTGGAGTGGGGCATTGTGAGGGTAAAATGTCTTGCCCACATTACCCATAATTCACCTTGTTTAGCTCCCACAATTTTGAATAAGCATTGTTTTCGTATTCATGCAGTGGAGGTCAAAGAAATGTACCAAACTATTTGCTTCACACGTAAAATTGTTGTTTTGCCCATTAAATTCATTGTAGTTTGAATTCGAAGTTGCTGTCGTGGTTGTCGTTGCGGTTACTCCCTAAAGACCTTTTAAGACGACAACGGCAACGAGAATTTCTCTAAACTGAACAGTGCCCGCGTGTCGCCCGCGCGTGAACCAGCGTCATTTGGCGGGAAAACATGATAGCTGCCGTCATTCTGCTACGGGTTTTAGCGAGAATGTCATAGAGACGGAGACAAGTAATTAAATATTAAACGTTTTGTCACTTTGCGGTCAGGAAAGGGCTCATTAACTTCCTTCGAATAAAATAACCGTGTTAACTTTTCTGGAATAAGGCTTTCAGGAGTGTCTTTTTTTTAGAATGCGCGAAAAAAAAGACTTTATCAGTCAAATCACGTCCTCTTAGCCGTCTGTTAACCCGTAGTAACATTAATAGACGTTAGCACTTATCTCCCTACTCTAAACTGACATTTCCCTCTCAGTGGCTCTTACAAGACACTTCCCTTTTCCTACATAAAATTTCTGTCTCTTGAAATTTCTGCTTGATAAAATGTTCATGAAAGTCTGAGTCTCTTCAGTAGTTTAGGGAATAAAATTTCAGGATGGCACAGTAATATTCGATGCCGGAGCATCGGATCTACAATCTACCACCTAAACCACTAGACTACCAAGGATTTTCTGGGACGAAGTGCTTTAAGTTGGAAGTATATAGCATCAACCCTAACCCAGGGGAGGATCCAGGATTTTTTTTTAGGAGGGGGTGCACTCGTCTCTTGCTCTACTTCAACACCAATAAACCACATAGTTTTTTTTTGCAGCATACCAGTTGTATTACAAAACCGCAGGTTATCTCAGGAAGTGGGGGGGGGGGGTGCGCACCCCCTGCACCCTCCCCCTAGATCCGCCCCTGTAACCCTTAATAGAAGCTAACCGTTTTTCGAGTCAGTGCTTAACCCTAATCACTATTCTCAGGGCTTAACCCCAATCAGTATTGATAGTCAATGCGGTAATCAAGAGAGCCACTCACAGGGTGATCCAGAGTCTTGTGAATATTGTACTCCGGCAACGCATGCCTGCAACAAGAGAAAAAACAAGATGTGGACATGAGCAAAGGGAAAAGAGGAATAAGAGAAGGGGTGTAAATACAGAATAAAAGACAAAGAGAAAAAGGTTTGGGAACTACAGTGTGAAACAAAGTAAAGGCAGACGTACTTGATATAATTTGCTTTTCTATCTTCTTTCCAGTCATTACTGAGTTGATGTATTTTGCAGGCCACATATCTGTGTTCTAACAAGTCATAACCCTAAAATAATTCAAAATATAAGAAGGACGATAAATAAAAACGAAGAATGATCGCACCCGTCGAGCCGTTGATACCCCGGCCTCTTAGCTCTAACAATCAAACGAATCTAATCTCCCCTTATGATATAAGAGAGCTTTAGAGATTTTCTCAGTTCTAAGTAGTGCTCTAGCGTGAACCAACGTCACTCTGGCGGGAAAACGTGGAAGCCGTCGTCATTCTACTACGAATTTCAGCGAAAATGTTGCAGTGGTGGGAACAAGTTCGTTATCAAATGTAAGAAGTTTTATCATTTTGCTATCGGGAAAGGGCTTAACCTTCTTCAGGCTTGTACGGGATTCCGGTTAGCTTGTTAGCTCAATATAATTGTTAAGAGCGCTGCACCGGGATCACGCAGGTCGAGGGTTCGAATCCCATACAAGCCTGAATTTTTTTCAGGCTTCCTTTTCGCAACTGTAAAAGTTGTGTCTATAACAGCGATGATCTTCTTTCAAATAATTCTTCACCCAGAAGTTCTCATATATGATTTTCATATATTCATAACTTCGTAATTCACCTTATAAACTTCACTGAAGCCTCCTTTGCCCAGCAGATTCAATAACAGATATCGCTTGTTTAGAGTGGGGTGATCTTTAAATCTGAAAAGCGATTGCAGTAACAGGGGATGTTTAGCGAAAAGACAGCTACATGTGCGAGTAATCAAAGTTGTGGATGACCTAGTCGGGGACCCTAGAAAAATTACCCAGTGGTCTAAAAATCAGGTAACGAGGCTTCAATAAGTGATAACCTTGTACTGCCTCCATGAAAAGTCAGAAAAATCCTAAATTTTTACGCAAACAAACAAAAAAAAGGGCTTTTGAGAAAAAATTAAAGTAAAAGGACAAAAAAAATTGAGTAGGCAGAAATGTTTTTTTCCGCAGCAGTTCACATAATTTTTGGCCAAAAACTGTCTACCTGGCTGAAGCCAAGCTCCAGGCTACAGTCAAAGTAACTTTGTAATCCATACAAGTTACAGTAACTTAACAGGAGCAGCACATCAAAGTCGATAAAGCTGCATGTACTAAAATGAGACTTACTTTGAGCTATCTTCATTTTGTATCCTCTTTAACTCTCGTATATGCAGCATTCTTTCCCTGTCTAATTTTTCTAATTCCGTTTGGACATCTGTTTCCTCCTGGGGATAATTCAAGGTAACAAAAGTTTCTACATATGACCCGCAGCCACTATGTTGTGAGATTGGTTCGCATAAAAGTGCGATTTATTTTATTTTCAAAAATACACAATTTAACTTTTTTGAGTCCATGAACAAAAATGATTTTCTGAGGCATCCATTCAAATGAAACATCCTTGGCATTATTATTGTTCGTGGTCAGTGCAACCCCAGCATATGACTGTTAATTAGGTTATAACAATTTTATGTAAGCCGTGAGCAAGCTCACTTTTTGGGGGTATTGCGTGAGTATTTAGGTGGCAAGCTTTCCCAGCTAATGACGACTGCCCTGCTGCCAAGATGCTTGCATGATACCCCGACATGCATGCTGGCAGCTCTGCTCCCAATATAAAGGTCAGAAAACAATCTGATGTCAAATAATAATGCTCTTGATTGAAAGTCATAAAAACTATACTGTCATACTAACAAAGTCCTTCTGTACCACACTTTTGCTATTTTTTTCTTTTGCATTTTTTGGTCAATTTTTCTAATCTCCTACCACACGTGCTCCAAGAGGACCAAAAATTAAGAATACATGTTTGCACAGTATTTCAAAGCAACCAAAGGCCACAGGAAAGCCTGGCTGAAGTGATAACATGTCACTTGTCAGTGAAAACAAGAAAACAGGATATCACAATTATTAGAGAACTGGGCTGCTTCTCTAGCATGGTGTCTGGGCTCATGAAATACAACAAGCTTAAAAAAGCTGCTTTCACAAGCAATTCAAGCCATGCAACCTGTTATCAGTAAACTAAGGCTACCCGACATTCACATGGCACCAGAAAAATTTTCGACCAGCTGAAAAATTTGACTGGCCAATTTGTTCCCTCTGTTCACATGGTACTTTGAACAGCTAGACAGTTAAGGTGGTTCTGTGTGAAAAGAATACTTACACTTTCAGCTGGTCAAAATTAACGTTGCGGGTGGAATCCCTGTTTTCTTGTTTCCCGCCCTTTTAGATCACGTGATGAGTTTTTTTTTTGTAGTTTGAAGTTACTCGATATCAGTTGGAGCGATTCACACGTGGTAACAACGTTTTAACGCTTGAAAACGAATATATATCCTTGTTTTTACGGATTCGTTGGTCTTGTCCGAAGTATATATATCCTTGTTTGTACAGATTGGTTTGTTTTGTCCAACCAGTTTACGAGTGGATTTGCACCTTACAATTAATTTTGTCCAGTGCCATGAGATTGTACCCTGAGATAACACACACGAGGTGTAAATTCAATTCCATAATGATGAACAATGGGCTATTGTAATATTGTGATCATCCTGCACAATTTTCATACACGTGAATTAATTAATCTACATACCTTTTTCAAAGCCAAAGCTCTGAGTTTTAAAATTTCTTCTCTCTCATGGTATTCCATTGGTGACAGGCTGTTTTAACAGTACACACAGTCGTAAAATTATTTTGTTAGAGAAGATTAATATATATTTTTTATGTAAAGAGAATTTTTTCCAGTATCAAGTCAATACTCAAATTGAAGCTACTTCTGTCAAACTGTTCTCCATAAATATACCAAAAGGGAAAAAGAGCAATCATATTCTTGGCATACTCTTTAGCACACCTGAATATAGTGGCAGGAAAGTAACAGCAACTTTTTAATATGCAGTTCTCTGGGTTGGTACAGATTTTTGGATCCAAAATTCAAGACTTTTTCCAGACTATTCCCAAAACAATAGCTTATTAATTTTTTCAGACTCAAGGTTACCAAATAGGTAATCAATAGAGACCCTGAAAAAGGCAAGAACTAAGCTTTTTTCGTGATGCACAGCAAATGTACAGTAAACATGGTGCAATGCAGACATGCACACGTAAGAGAGTTTTTTCAAGAATTCAAGACTCTGTCTTTGTAGGAACCCTGAGTTTTTCTTGATTTAAACTACAACTAGGAAAGAAACGAGGCAGTCTTGGGTTTGAGTTGATCAGATTTTTGGCTTCATTCCAAGCACTGGACTGGATTTGCTTCTCCAAAGCCCAAGCTTGACTCCCCAAACACACTTGTACTGTAAAATACATAGCCATCAGGTTTGCCACTTGCTAATTGGGTTCTTAACCTTGTTTATTTTATTTGAATTATTTATTGCACTGATTTAATTGCTCTGTCCTGCTACAGTGTAGGGTAAATAGAGATTGTTTTTCTTTTTTTCATGTTCTAACACATGTAATTGGTCAAGTACATACACTGGTGAGCCTGGTCTTGCAAACTGACCACTCTCCCCACTGCTTGTCCTTGGAAGCTTCTTTTCTTTTGTACCTGGAAATAAAAGAAAATTAATATTAATTAATAATTAGAATTATCAAATAATTTCAAACAAGACCTTCCCGGGATTCTATTCCATCGTGCATACACAATAAATGAGGATTAGGTCCAAGAAAACAATTTCATACAAATCTCTGTAATTTTCAATTTCATTGTCAACCCAAACTGAGAGATGGTACCTTTGTTCACAATGATGCAGAAAAGAGCAATTTAGTATAATCAATTGAGAAACAAAATACTGTACAATCTCTTTTCTGTACCTTGATGTCTGCTTTAATACACAAGCTTCTTAAATGTAGATCTATGCATTTGCAAATCATGTAACAAGTGACAATGATGGTGGTACATGTACTGGTGGAATGGGGGGGGGGGGGGGGATAAAGGGGACAAGGTCCGAGCACATGCAAGCCTCTGTACACAGCCTCATACAGTGGAACCTCAATTCAATGAGGTACCAAGGGACTGGGAAAATTTGCTTGTTATATCGAGGGCTCGTTATAAATTATTGAAAACCTCGATTTCACAAATTTTTGGCAAAACAAGCAAAACGTTCATTATATTGACGTGTAGTTAATGATTAATTTCCAACGCCGAGCATTTCCGGATCTGAACAATTTCTGTAATAAACAATAACAGTAAATTTGTATAAGAAGCTATAGTCTTAGTTCAGAGCTTTACATAGCAACAGCACTAGAAACACAAGAACAGGCCAACAAAACTGCTTAAAACTACTGTACACATAAATTTTATCCTTGTTGGTCTGTTTCGCATTCATTTTTAGCTATCTTTTGGTCATATGAGGTATATTTTAAGTTTGCGTATATGGATTGTGTTAGTTACAACGAGGATAATTTTACATTAAAACAAGGTTCATTATATTGAGGGTTTTTTCCATACATTTTTTTGTAATTTTGGCTGAGCTGAAGAAAATCATTGGTTTTACCAAGCAATTCGTTAAATAGAGGTTTGTTAAATCAAGGTTCCACTGCAATAAACATTTTGTGTATTGTACTGCAAGCTGACCAGAGACAAGGGAGGGGGGATCAAAGTCAGAGTAACCCTGCCCACCACACCACCACCCCTTGTGCCTCCTTGATTATCAAGTTCAACTCGATTGTCCTTCAACTAACACCCTGTGCTTATTGTGATATTTGAATCAAATGAATGACTCACTTGAAGTGTTAGAGGGTGGCTTTTTCTTGGCCAAAGTTTTCTTTTGTTTTTCTAACTCTTCCCTTTGTTGATTTATTCTCTCTTGTTGCCTAAGACATACATAAATACATGTAAGTAAAATACATAATTAACAAATAATTATATCCTTTGTGTTTCCTTTGGACAATCAACCCTTTTTATAATACAAGGTTTTGATGTGAAGTTGTGTGTATTAGCTTATTGAAAAAAAGACATACTATTATTTTGTTAACCTCACTATGTTGAAAGAGTTTACACCAGAATTTCATTTTGAGCTACAGCAATAAAAAACATTACAAAGAAAAATTACAAGTATAATGCAATTACATGGGCTTTGTTGAAATGGTGTAATCTTGAAGTGCCCATAACCTTTAAATTATTAATTTTATTTTGTTAAATGAAAGTATACATTACCACTAGAACCTCTGCAAAATAATTTTGGAATTTGAACAAAATGCATTTTTATTTACAATTTTTTAATTCTATATTTCTTTAGTACACCGATTCCACTGATCAGGAAATGGACAGGCTCATAATAAGTGATGAAAATGAGACATTAATTTATTCTGCAACTCAAAAACTGGATTTTATGGATGCTCATCCCTTTCCAAGGGGACCATTGTTATCAGCATATTTTACTAGTTAACAGCTTTTTCATTTGTGAATTTGAAGAATAGTTAGTTTCAGCCTTTATGTGAACAGTGACATTGTTTCCTTCTATAAAAAATAGCAAAAGAAATAAATAAAGAAAAGAATAAGGTTATTACGCAGCAAGTTCCTTGAAGGCATGTCCTTCAACCCATGTTTCCACAAATGATACTCCTTGCCTGTAAAAGGAAAGTTAAACATAAGTCACTTTCAATCTGCAAAGATCTTTAACTGGCTGAAAACTGTAACTGTATTGATAATTGTAATTTGTTTACCCATGTAACACTTAGGAGTTCTTTAGTATCCAGAGAAAAACCTCTGGGAGTATGGGAGAGAACCATCAACAAACTCGACCCACATGTGATTTCAACACCAGGACTGGAACCCAGGTGACATTGGTGGGAGGCGAGTGCGCTCACCACTGTGCCACCCTTGCTAAAGGTAAGATTTTACTACTGTAAAAATTAATTATTAATTGTTACCTGACAGGAACAAACTGTCCAAGCCGCAGTCTGTTCTTCATACATCTTTCTCTCCCAGCCTTTTTTTCAAGAGTGGACTGTTCGTAAAAAAAAAAAAAACATGGGACAGGGTTAATAACATAATATTATTGTCACTGCAAAAGCCTCTACTGAATATACAGTGTAAATACAGTGAAACCTGTATTAAGTGGACTAAATTGGGGAATGCTGTACAGGATGTCCGCCTAATACAGGTTTCGATAGATAACGTCATATGAGGTGTCAAATGCCATTCAAATAAACAGTGGAAACGTTTTAGAATACTCCCAGAGACTATGACAATATACATTTGCATGAATTTCTTTATTAAAGAGGACCAATATAGTACCATAAACATAGATGGCAACTCAAATTTGAAGATTTAACTCAGATGAGTGCAACAAGCTCTATACAAACAAAACGAAATAGAAAACAATACTGTACTGTGAAACTAATCAAATAAGTTCACCAAGTTACGTTTTTTAACGTAAAAATCGAGAAATTTGTGGGTAGCAATCTTTCGCATTTGGGGACTTTGGCTACTGTCCGCTTAATAGAGGAAGTCTGCTAAATACAGTGTCCTCTTGCATGTAATACAAGTTTCTCTGTATTGATGACTTACAGATGTTATAAGTAGTTTCTTGTTGATGGCTAAACATTTCTCAAGGCTTTCTTTTGCTTTGGCAACAGCTTTCTAGAGGTTGAGAATGATAAACAGAGTAGTAGACTTTTCAGTAACCACAAATATAATGTGACCAAAAAAATACCCAATCATGTATACTTTTTGGCTGGCCTAAATAAGTGTTATAATTATTTTGTACTGAACACCATCACTGATAATAATGTCTTGTAAAACTGATAAAAAGTTCTCAAACAAAAAAATGTAATTGAGTAGGTGGAATATCAATGAACGAATGACTTTTATTTCAATATGGAAGTTTTGATAAATTTAAAACTTCTTTACGAGAAAGCTGTATTGTATGTAAAGGTCTATTTAGAGAGGCCATTAAAGTACAAAAATTAGGTTTACAAAATTAATCTCTACCTGCTGGTAATTAAAAATACTTAGAATCTGAATAAAAGGAAATTTATGGATTTGGTGACAATTTGACAGCCACCAACAGGTTCCTTTTAAAAATGCTCTTAGATTGAACTGATTTCAAGTTCTGAGGCAGAGAGTTCCGCTTTTATGCTCCCCTCTACAAAGTCAAATCTTTGTAGCATTCTGTTTTTGGAACAAGTAATATTTCAATATTCCAAATACTTGTTTGAGATTTATTGGGGTTGCTTTCGCAGCTCATTGGAAAGAGTTCCCTCCGATAATTATTCAGGCATGCCGTCTGTCCCTTCCCATGGCTATTAAGCCTGCCCCCCTCTCTAATAAGCCCCCCTTTTCAGGGGAAGAAAATTAATAACGCCTCCCCCGTCTCTTTTAAGCCCCCCTAGTCACCCTCCCTCTCATTATTCTTCACTAATCTACATGTAAATGATAGACTGCAAGGCTCAAAATAATTTCCGGAGAGCCTTCGGACACGATGACCGGCCAAATTCATTTTAACTCGGTCACTTATCGTTTCTGGCCAGTCAAATTTATGAGATAAATATCTCTTAAAACCAGGGGCAAAAAACAGCTGTGGGTTCAGATATTTCGCGGGGTCGAGGGGCCGCGAAATTTGTTAGAAATCTTATCTAATACATGTCGATACAACCTATTTGAAACTTATCTCGGCTATTATTGGGGCTGTTAATTGCCGTTGTTGTTAAAATAGAACGTGATTATCTCTTTTAAAAAACTTTAAACACGCTCGTCAAATCAGCACAAAATCAATCCATTTCTAGCGAAATTTGTCCAGAAAATTCCCACGAAATTGGCCGTTTTTATCTATTGGTTTTCAGCGAAGTTTGTCCCGAAAATTTCCGCGAAATTCCCGTGATATCAGCCGATTTTTCTGCGAATCTCTCTAAAAATCCCGCGAAACTTGACTTTTTTCTCCGGGACCGATTCAGACGCCCTTAAGTTGTTGCTTAACATATTTTTAATTTTGTGACCGAAAGCGCGTGAACCCCAATGTCTGTTTCAATGCGCGAATTGTAAACAACGGTTGTAGTTGTAGTTGTATTTCACCCAGGATTTCAGATCAACGTTTCGCAATGCACAGTGAATCGCTACATACTAATACCAATTGAAACAACTGATTTCATTTTCAATACGATCGATTGTGACCGGTCAACATGACCGGCAAGACGAAAAGTTGACTGGTCAACTCCCCAATCAGTCCGGACGTTGTCCGTTGACCGGCCGTTATTTCGAGCCCTGGACTGTATTTTAATCAATCATGACTTGGTGTGGATTGATCCAGGATGGTTTATTAACCTGTGCAGTAGTCATCTTCAAAGTCAAAGTGAGATGTATAATGCTTTTGTTAATCTTGAAACCAATCTGCCACTCATATTTTATCTAACTGCTCACCTGTTGTGCTTCAACTTGTTTTTTGTAGTCTTCAACAAGCTTAAGAAAAACGAAACAAAGTAAATCATCTGTAACAAAATAAAAGAAACCTGTACATTGTATAAAGCAGGACTGCTTGCTGATATTGTCATGTACAGCTGTAAATACAATGTAAGTCTTGGAAGGTGGGATTTGTAAAAATACATCGTACTATAATTATGTACTTCAATACACCTGTACATGTATATGTCAGAGGGTCAAGTAAGAAGAGCAAAATCAATAAGTGAAATATAATATAATATAATTTATAACATAATAATAAAACTTCACAATTCAGGTTACCCCTTTAAGCTCTTCAATCTTGCTTTCCTTTTGTTGGGAAGAGGCCACCCCTGTTGACAAAAAGGCCTCCATTTCCTACAGGAAAAAAATAACATTAACAAATACCATTGTAAGCTTTTAGAACTTGGCAAGTAGTCCTTTCACTACTGTCTTAATTTAATCAGTTTTCTGATTACAATGAGCTGAACTGATCCTAACCCTAAATTATAGTAAACTTAGCAATCAGTCATGTAAATGATAACAAAAAAGAATAAACTAACCCGAAGACTTTCAGTTGTCAATATTGTCTGCAAAGAAAAGACAAATTAAATTACTATAAACAACTATACATCATCATCATCATCCTTAGTATAATTGATACCAGGGACCTGTGTACAGCAATGGCAAATCTTGGCATTTGGGAAGAAATCTCTATGAATGTCCCGTCCACTTCGGCGGTCAAAGGATGATGATGATGATGATGATAATAATTGATACCAAGACCAATATCATCATTAACCTTTTACATGTTATAATCAACAAAATTATTACTGTAACACTAATTTAATTTTATCAGTGATGTTGCTACAAATAGTTACATGTATAGTGAGTCCTGGGACTCATCTTGTGAAAAATTTTGAGTCCCAGTCCAGAACCACTGAGTCCCAGTTCAAAAAACAGTAAGTCCTAACTTGAAAAATAATGCTTGGCCCTTTATGTGACCAGGTGGATAAAGGATATTCTTTTGTAAAGCACAACAAAGTCTTTAGGAATTGTGCATTTTTCAACAATGGCCACAAGAATAGCCACAGAAATCATACGAACAGAATATCCTACAATAAACATCGTCAGATCGATCAATTGATCTTTGCGTCCTACATGGGACTCTGCCATATCCGTTTGTGCATTTTAGGGGATTTTTATGGATTTTTTAGGATGCAGGACGAAGACGTACATGTAACAAAATCACTGTATTAATATTTTTCATTATCATCATGATCATTGTTTTGCTGGTAGAAGCAAAATCTCACATGAGAGGCACAAATGAAATACATTCCATATACATGTGCTTAATTCAACCACCAATTTAACATTCATAAATCATACCTTCGACTGTAAGAGTGAAGTTGTAGTTTTGATAGGAAAGAGTTATGATCTTAATAGAGTAACTTACAAGAATGGCTTCAAAAGGGAACATTTTTTGCCAAAGGCCACTTATCCCTTTTATTGTGAAAATTGGATTTTACCATTTGCTGCGTTTTGTTTGTGCATTCTGACTTGTAATGACATTTCTACTCACATTTTTAGGTTTTGAAGGCATTGTAGTGCAACTTTGATAATCATGCACAGAGTGAATTACTGAGTAATACAACATGCAGCAAAATCTCCAATATTAAAAACATAAATAACGAACCTGTGTTGACTCATGAACAAATATTCCAGCTGAATCAACACCATCAGAGCCATCTGATTCCAGTTCAGGAGCCAGCGGAGCTTTTAGTGGATATGGTAAAGTGGAACTACTGTCTGCATGAAACTGAAATGCAAAATAAAGGAGTTGCCAGCAATAAACCATCCCTAAAACTCATTAGGAACCTTTGTTAACCCTTTAAGTGCCAATAGTGACCAACAACAATTTTCTCCTAATAATATCCATACATTGTTAAGAGATAAAGTCATGAGAATTAATAAAATGATCACCAAAGGGAAAATGCCTTGATCTTTTATCAAATTCTCTTAACTAGTTCTTTAAGAAAATGTATAGAGATCAGTTTGGAGAATTTGTATGTGGATATTAGGACTTAAAGGTTTAAGATCCAACGATGGGAACAACAGCCAAAATGTTGCCCAAAAGTAAAGTTACATTCTTTTAATCTTCATCACGATTATTCCAATTCACTTGCTTTGCCATTAATGTAGGCAAACTCTCCTGGAATTCAATTTCTAAGAACCATTATTCATGTTCAGAAAAAGAAAGAAAATTTTATTGCTGCTTTTTTACATTTTCCATAAAACCAAAAAATTAGAGATTTTTATGTCGTACTCATGCAGTGACAGCCAAGAAATAACAAAAAAGCATGATTCACATGCAAAATTGTTACCTGGGATGTAAATGATGGCATTAGATTCAGAGGGCTTTTGCGTGAAGCAGAAGCATCATTCCGTAACAGAAAAACAAAAAAAGGAGAGTAAGAGTAGTTTCTCTGAAGAAAACTTAATTGTACTGAGTGTTCATTACATGTACATTAAAGTAAGAACTAAAAACACTGACATCCATTGTGAAAAAGTTTTAAAAAGAAAGCATACCTTAAAGTACTCTGTAATTTTTGCTTCAGAACGTCCACTCTTACTCAGAACACCTTCAAAAAAAAAACAAAATGATTTAAAAAACATTATGTAAAAAAATTTCCAACTTAAGTTATGATTATTGATGGGTACAATAACATGAATATTATTTCAAATCCTCCTAAATGTGCATGTAGTTATGGGGCACCATTTGTAAACTTGCCTGTGAATAAAACCTTTCAGCGATATATAAATTATACATACATACAGCCACCGTACTGTACACATGTAACTCAACTTGAGTTATCAAAAATTAATGCAAGCTCTGTAAAGAGCAGTCTATTAATTCTTATTATAAACAATGCTTGTTTCGACAACTGTATGTAGTTACGTTGTTCTCATTGTTTATTTCTATTAGTCACTATAGTCACCGGTAGAAGTCCAAAGCTTTTAAAGTATTCATGATCAAAATCATTGCATCTATGAATAAATCAAATTATTATCAGTACTTGGAGAGTCTCCATCCTGGGCTGCTTTTCGTTTTCGTCCCGAGTGCTTTTCACTTCTCTGACTGGGTGTGATGCTCTAACAAGAGGATTATACAATGTACAACAGTTTGTTGACTCATTATGACAATACTTTTTCTGATTATGTAAATCGGGTCTCATAAAAGACTGCCATGCATCAAATAATGTGAAAACTGACCAGTAATAGACCAATTTCGATACGTTACTGTGTAAAATTCATACTTGGCTACTACGCTTGGGGAGAGAAAACAAAAGAATAGCAAATAACGAAGCCAAATACGAATTTTAATACATTGAAATTGGTCTATCATGAGAATGAACATAACCCTTACAGTCTCTGGCAATCCTAGTACAGCTTGTAGCTTGTGTTGTATGTGTATGACCCCCGCAATAAATTGAAAACTAGACTCCAAGCATCATAAAAATACTTAATTATGTCCAAAAGATGTCATTATTGAATGACTTTTTTGAATTATGAAATGAAAATTGCTCATTTTAATTGAATCAGCACAGACAAAATTCATCATAGAACTTGAGCAAAGATGTTTTTTTACGAGGCATATCAACTGGAAGTTACAAGTAGGTCCTTTGAATTCCCTTTTCCAACACTACCGAATTTTCATTGCTATCAGAGAGTGTCTTAGCTCTTATAGAGAGGATCTGCCAAAATTAGGTAAAAACCCAACCCAAGAAGGCAAAAAGCCCACTTCTGTATGATGTATTGTTCAAAAAATTAATGTCTTTGCTGAAGACCCGTATTAGGAATTATTGACAGTTGCTGCTTAGACGATTGTATGACTTCCTGTATACCTCCAACTCTTTATCGCTTCCAGTTGAGGAAATACTTGCATTACTATGCTGAGAATCTTGATTTATACTCTGGGGAATAAAATGGAGAAAACATCACTTCATCATTACAAGAAATCAATAACAAAAACAATTTTGTGGTACATGTAGACAAACATTGTAAAAATACAGTGTTGCACAGAAGAAGTCACCTGATGAAAGCAACATCTTTCTTATTAAAGTATGTCCTATTGGTAAAGACAAACTAACCACTATAAGTCAGTACTTTATAACCCAAATCACCATTGTCAGTACTTAACCTTAATCACTCTCATCAGGCCTGCAGACACAGATGTATTTCTGGTCGTCGCTTCTCTTCATCTAAAAGTAACATAAGTTACTTATTGGGTGGAGAGAAGCGCCAACTGGAAATACGTCTGTGTCTGCAGGCTGTGCTTAACCCTAATCATGATATAAACAGATCAGTGGGTCTAACTCAAACAGGGCGAACATTAGGGAGGGCAAAACCCCCTGTTTTCCCCTTTCCAGTCTTCCTACAGTGTATCTCTTTTTTCCCCATGCAACCATGGCCATACCCTCCACCGAGGGGACTATGGGGGTTTATGGTATTGCGGTATTGAGCTTTTTTCAAGCATTATTTTGGTATCATCTAACCCTGCAGTTTGCAGTTTTTCATCCTTTTGGCCAGTGATGGTATTCGGTGAAAGGAGATCCTTCACATTATTGCAGTACTGTTCATGTTCACTCTCCTGTCTAATGCAGGTCAATATTTTTTAAGACTTTAGACTTGGTGGTAAATGATTACAAAATTTCTGACAGTTAATCTATGATGAAATTGGTAAGGAATCCGAGACCATCCAATGATCAGGCTTTTAGATACTTGTACCAATCACTACAAGGTCTTCACACGTTTTCTAGCAAGGGCTGGGGTTGATTACTGGTGCATACCATGCTTGCAATAACTAGACACGCGAGGTGACTGATCATAAATGTGGTATGGGTACTTTGCAGATTTTCTGCACGGTATATCAGTATTTGCCACTTTTTCTTATGGTATTGCAGTATAGAGTACCCCCATTCGGACACTGGAGTGCAGTGCGATGGAAGAGCGCGAGAGAAAAATAACTAGAGGGAAAAGAAGGAGGAAAGGGAGAGATGAGCCCGGGAACACCTGTGAGATTTGTTTTCAAAAGGTCATTCCACCCACTTTATCGGCTAATAATCTGAACATAGTTTCCAGTGTTAAAAGTTGTCAATCAAGCAACGAGCGACATACTGCACTGTTTACTGAATTTTGAATGCCTGTTTTCAAACAAAACATTCCCAGTGGAGAGGAACAAGGCCAAAGTGAAACGGCTGTATTCGCAGGCTAAACAAAGACTCATATCAAAAGATGGTTCATGCACGTATTTAATATTCCTCAAGAGATCTGAAAGGAAAGAGCTTGTTTAAAAGCCAATAAAT
Organism: Porites lutea; assembly: GCF_958299795.1. Lineage (NCBI taxonomy): Eukaryota > Metazoa > Cnidaria > Anthozoa > Scleractinia > Poritidae > Porites > Porites lutea. The sequence continues at coordinate 9,247,309 of NC_133203.1, read as the reverse complement.
GGTAAAATCTGGAAGCCCTGCACTCTCTTGACAAGATCCAGCCTCAGAACAATAAATTTCTCCTGTTCTTTAGAGATGATATTCCACATTAACCATGTTGCTTATTTCGAATCACTTCACCACGCTTCCAAGATAACCTGATGTGTAACCTCATTGCTAGCGCATCACATTTCCAATCAACGTAATGAACCTCAAAGTGCTGACAAGAGCTGTCAAAATAGACCAATCATAGGGTATACCAGAATCTGGTATACGGGAACGAGCTTTTGTTAAAAAGTCTTACAGGCGTTCCCTCGCTCTCAACCCTAACCCACCCTCTCTTTGTTTTTTTTTTCTGCTCACATCTCTTTGGGCTATCAGGCTACCCTCCCCACCCCTCACACCTCCCAATCTGGTCTCCTTATAAGCTGCCAGGCACTTCCCTAAAATTAATATACATTACATTAATTGCAAGAAATACTAATGAAATTTAAAGCTTATTACTGAAGTTTATGACCACCATGCCAGGATATAAATCAGTGACTAGAAGCAAACAAAATGGCGTCCATTTATAATCAGAGAAAAGCTGTTCTGAAATACCTAATTTTAAAACCACCAGGCAAATATCTACCATGAAACATTTGAGGTTAATTTATTTTAACGCACCCGAGGAGTGTGAAATCTCGCCTCTAGAAGTTCACGTTTCTGTGGGTCGAGTGCTTCAAGGCGCGAAAACTGTATTTCGGTAAGTATTTCTCCCTCGCCGTTCCGCGAGTCATTTGCTGTTGCCACTGAAACAATACAATGGAAAGAAGTTTCAGTTGGAATATGTACAACCAGAACAATGCCAATAACAGTTTAGTTTCGAAGTGTGACACGACAGGCAGGCCAGAACACGCAGATGGGCTTACTTGAATTTCTCTGGCTCATCTGCGAAGTTTCACTTCCCTCCAGATGCAACTGAAATACAACGCTGCTAGCTTTTCCCGAGCCAGTAGGCTCCACCATATTTCAAGACATCGTCTGAGGCTGATCGAGATGGAAAACGCATGGTCTAACAGTTCGAATTCCTCGCAGAACTCATTTCAATATTTCATGTTTTGCATGCACGTCTCGCAGTTCTCGAGAAACGCAAAGCCTGGTTACCAAGATTTTGCCACCGGCTGAGGAGTGGGGAGGGGAAAGGGGAGACAGGGGAGGGGACAGTGGAGGGGAGGGAGTCAGTAGGGAAAGAATTTCTAGAGACCCTACTGATAGAACGTTGCCCGCGTTGACATGAAAAGCTTAGACGTCGCCCCACAGCTAACCAAGAAAGAACAGATGGTAAGCCATCCTGCCTTTACTCAGTTTCAAAAACCAACTGAAACTTGGAAAGCATTAAGGTAATTATTAAAAAGTGCTTTACTAGTGTGCACCAGGTTCATTTGTGCATAGACTGAGACGCATGTATCGTTCAGTTATTTCTTCTCTTTAGGCACAAGGAGAAATGAGAACCTTTTGCCCGAGGTTCTAACCCCAGGAGGGATTCTCCAGATCTCAAGTGACCGCAGGAGCCTCACCCGGTGACAGGGATGATCGGAGGATTTTTTTGCGTGGGAAAATTTTGGCAAGTATTTTTTGGGGTAGTTAATTCAAGTAGGGAGTTTTTTGGGTGTTCAAAACAATCGGAAGATTCGTGCAGTTCCCGCGTATCCCGGCCGCTTAGTTCCTCTGGAAATTTTCGGGCTCGGAAATTCGACATGGGATTTTTTGGGGTTTAAATTTTGGTCCAGGGATTTTTTTGGGTTTCGTTTGAAGCCCTAGAGATTTGTTTGGCTGATTTTTGCCCCAATCGATCATCCCTGCCACTTCGATTCAAAACCGGAGTACCCCCCGGGGGTTCCAACAACACAGTTAACAGTCATAAGATCTTAGTGAAGGCTCTGGTGAAGAGCTCTGGAGTCGAGATTGGTAAAACCTGTAACAAACGGTAATAATTGGACACTTGTATCAGTCTCCAAAGTTGACCGGTTTTTACTAGTTTGATTGTCAAAGAACACCACAAGAAAGTATACAGGTCAAAAGCTTCTATTCATTTATTCAGAGCGAGGCGAGGCGCGAAGCGCTGAGCGGACTGAGTTCATAACCTCGTCGCGCGCGCAGTACGTGGACTGCGCGTGGATCCTAGCGAGCTGCAAACCGATCGTGTCCGCCATGACGTCATACAGTAGTTTGACGTCACGACGCATTTTTAGTTTCTGGGCAATTCCACTGAAAGCGATTTTCCATCAATGTCCAAGGTGCTTGGTTGTTTTGCGGTCGTTTTAGGAGTCGGTAAGTGCTTTTTGCGATGAATTTCGAAAGCAAAAGTATTTTTAAGAGCTAATGGAAGCGATTTTGGATAATTAGCCCTAAGATATGAGCGAAACTTGATGTAACACTGAAGACTCAGGCAAAACACGTTTTGTTCGCAGGCGAGTTTATACCGTATCGGCTTAGTTGGGCATCTGTTTTTTAAATGCGATGAAATGTGTTTAAGTTAGGTTTTCACCGTCAAAAAAGCAGACATTCTTCTCAAAAGTGTCGCTGATCTCTTGTTTGATGGAGCTCGATCAACTTTATACAAGGTGCGCTGACGGAAGTTCTAGGGAAAAGGCTGTTAATAAAATATTATCAACGTCTTCGCAATATGTTTCAAGTTGCATAGTGTCATAGTGGTAACGCGTGCAGGAAGTCCCGAGTTCGATTCCAGGCAGGACCTGTTGTTCTGCCTCTCTTCTTTACTTTTGCTCTTTTCCTTGACGTCACGTCTTCTTTTCAGTTATTGTAGTTTTGTTTTGTTTCTTTACATAGCTTTCTTTCCTATTGCCTTATTTCCCTTTTAACTTCTTGCCGTTCTCCCGTAGTCCTTCGCGAGGTCCTGCGATTCACGGCCAAACTGGCCGATATATCCGCAAACTGCGCCGAGCACTTTATCAAGTACGAATGTCTTGATTACAGCTTGTCAGTGGTCCAGGCAGCATAGGTTATATGCATGGGTTGGTGGGTATCACGCGACGCCAAGGCGATGAAATATTGGCGAAGGGGCAATTATACTCCTTACATATGCTTGTGCAGGTTAAATCGATCATGCGCATATCCTCGCTATATGGATGCAATTGTGACATAAACGACTATGTCTGGCGGGAGAACAGAGAACTGCTTACAAATATGGCTGAACTTCCTGTGATTCAACTGAGATTTGGTGATACAGGGTAAGCTGGAGACTATAAACGAGGCTACCACACCCTTGGAAAACTGAAGTGTTATGGCATAAATCGAGAGTGTTGCAAGTTATATAGACAAGTACCAATGAAAGACAGAGTGCATCAAGGCAAAAAATCAAACGTCTTTTACATCTGTTAAGAAACTAACATCGACGGTACTTAGGTATCAACTACCTTACTCGCTTAAATTGAACATAGCTAGCTTATTAGATGAAAGATGATCATCGCAGTTACAGACGCAACTTGTGCCGTTGCGAAAAGAAAGCCTGAAAAAAATTTAGGCTTGCACGGGATTCGAACCCTTGACCTCTGCGATAGCGGTGCAGCGCTCTGACCAATTCAGCCAACAAGCCAACTGGGAGCAGGTCGTTGAATTGGTTCGTTACAAACCGTGAAATGATGATGATGAGAGTTATGAATATATGAAAATCATATATGTGAACTGCAGGGTGAAGAATTAGATGAAATATGATCATCGCAGTTTAATACAGACGCAACTTTTGCAGTTGCGAAAAGAAAGCCTCCCCGACAATTCTTGAACGGATAAACATAAACAACACTAACACCAGAAGGCTAGCTGTGATTACTGAACTCGTTTTGTGGTCTTTGAACTATAATTGTGTCTTCTCTGAACTACACTTACTGAAAAAAATAAAATTGAAGCAAATGGATGTGGATACTTAGAAAAGATCGTTCCAATACTATGTCAGCAAGCTGACGTTAAATCAAGTCCGGTGCATAGATTGACTGGCCTGGCTTATTAGTTCTTAACTGAAGACGTAAAAGGAACTAAAAGAAGTCAAATGATGAAGCGATTTTATAGAGTATGTAAACTTAATACCAGATGAAAATGAAAGAAATCGCATCTGTTTCGCACACAAAATGAGATTTTAAGGCGTTACTATTTTACTTTCAACTAACCACCAACTGGATCAATTAACTATTGGCACTCACTGAGTCTTGAAATTTCAAAATGGCTGTAATAAAATGGTAATTGAACTTGTCGTGTCGTGCAATTTTGGTCTGAAATCATGCTTGTGATATCAAATCGAACTCTCCCTGTGCACGCATCTGATTTTAAAATCACGTGTATGATTTCAGACCAAATTCACTCCACTTATATTTATAATTACCCGTTTAGTTTTATTGCTGGTTTTCAGTGTCACGCTAGCAAAAATAAAAATAAAACGATAAATTCCGGAATCTGAGAAATGAAATGAGGTTGATATAGAAAGACCCTCGCCAAGATTCAGGTCAGTACGATTTTTCACACGCGAAACATTTTAAGAAATTGTTTACCCAAAATAATAGAGCGCTTTCTGTGAAGGCGCCATGTTGGTGCCCATCCGGATGGGCACCAACATGGCCACCGAAAACTAACAGAAACATCTGTCACTGAGTTTTGCTATTAAAGGGTGAATTCATCTCTCAAGGAACTCATAAACATTAAAGCAGTACCTTTCCTAATACAGTCAACTCCCGCCTTGCGGACACCTCGTTATTACGGACACCCCGCTATTACGGACAGCAGCAAAATCCCCGGCGAAAGTTACAGACGTTTGACTGAAATAAACTCCCGCTATTACGGACTCTCGCTACTACGGACTTACGGACACTTTATTCGGTCCCAACGTCACAATTTTATTGTTTTCTCTCTCGTTATAGCGGACACCGAGCAGCATCTTGGAATATTTGCACACATATCAAGTGTATTTTTTCTGCTTTTTGAGACTGTCTTTGTCTTTTATGGTCGATTTCCGCTTCTTCTGTCCATCAGTCAAAATTCCCTCATCTTTTTCTCTTAAGGCCCACTTTGCAGTCTCGCTGCCATGAATAAGTTCGTCTAGTCTGTCCAAATGTATCCTTCCGCCGTAAATCTTATAAATAACTGGAAG
>NC_133203.1:8977190-9239690 GCF_958299795.1 Porites lutea | reverse complement strand
AAAATATGATATAAACTCTATATGGAATAATTATTGTTATTTTAGGTTGTACTTATGGCATTTTCTTACATAAGAAATAAGATGCAACGTGACTTGAAGTATGTGATATTACACGTGAATCCGCATGAAACATAAAAATCGTGGATCAATTTAAGGCTTCTGGGAAACTGCCCACCTACCCTTCCCCTATGCCAACATTAACACTTACTTCTTACTTAGGGCAAAATGATGGCGTAGGGGAGGGGTAGGTGGGCAGTTTCCCGGAAACCAAAATTGATCCAAAATCCTATTTGTGCCAAATAGAGCGATTTTCGCATGACCTTGAAATGAAAACGCGCGAGCAAAACAGAAAAAACAAACGAACGGAAATAGAGCGATTTGATTGGTTTATCGAACGGATACAAACGCGCGTGGCTTTTGGTTGATTAAGCGAACGCTCGGCTGAAAAAACGTCATGCCCGAAGAACTTTCTAGAACTCAATCAATACTTCGCTTTGACATCATACTGCAACACGATTGGCCAATCGAACAATGCCTTCTCCATATTAGGATTTTTAGGCAGGAAAACGAAGAGTCAATGTTTTGATCTTTTCATCCATTGGCTGATAAAACAAATAACGATCATTTACCGAAACCATTTTTCAAGGTCATAAGAAAATCGCTTTATTCAATTTAATAAACCTGTTGCTTTTTCTAGGAAAACGAAGAGTCAATGTTTTGATCTTTTCATCCATTGGCTGATAAAACAAATAACGATCACTTACCGAAACCATTTTTCAAGGTCATACGAAAATCGCTTTATTCAATTTAATAAACCTGTTGCTTTTTCTAGTTTAGTGGCCGATCCATGGAGAAGGGGTCGGAGGAGTCCCGACCCTAATATATCCATTAGATAACTGCTTTGAAACTGAAATAATAACCACCGAACATGCTTGTATTTTTAAACATCGTAGTTTTAAAACTTCACTAGTGTCGCACGTTTTAATAAAGGCACTCGTTGAAATTAAAGAAAAATGCATGGCCGGTGGGGAGTGGGGGGTCTCTCCTCTCCTCCAGAAAAGCAACTTCTGCGAACCGAAAAGGCCAAACAATTTCTGTAACGTAAATCGACGTGATGTTGATAGGCTGTCAAACAATGATCAATTGTTTCGTTTTCGAACATTGACGTCATGCTATGCTATGCTACGCTATGCTTTGCTATTTTTATCCCTACTTCAAGCACAGGCTATGCCTCCATAACCGTGCTTCCAAAACACTCGTTCTCCGGCCATTCCGGTAGACATATACGCAGCTCCGTGACAACAATTTGGTTTCTATTCCTTATAATTTATAGTTTTTAAAACCTTACCATAACCGGAAATTTATCACATTTATTTTAAAACCAGTGATGAATTGTTTCATTTTCGAACGCAGGTGTCATACCATATATTTCGTCACTTGAAGCATACCCCTCAACTGGGCTCTCATGAACTAGCTTACACAACTCCACTGGACACATTAAGATTCCTGTGAGTACAGATTTCTTTTCTTTTCCTTATCATTTATAGATATTTAAGCATAACTTACTTTGTATCTGGTTAAAATGTATGTGGTTAAAATTGGGCGACAAAAAGCAATAAACAACTGAGGATTAAATGGATGAAGGGTACAACAGTGATTGTTGCAATTGTTCTATATAATTGTAAACTGTTTTATTTAAATAGCGTAATTTCTACTAAAATTCCAGTCATTATATAATCTCGAAAATCACGATAATTGCATTCAGTTTCCACAGAATTATGGTGAATGTCCTCCTGATTATGATCAATATTTTATTTCACAGAAAATGAAATATGGAGTAAAAACGCCGAGCAGGCACGATATCGCGTCAATCGCCTCCTTCAAGCGTTAAGTTTCTTTCAGGTTTGTTTACAATTTTAAATTTTTTTACATCCTAAAGCATTTAAAATTCAAACTCACAGAGGAGAAATATCAGGCTTCAGTAGAGTTTTACTCTGACGTGCTGTCACAACTCGACTCTAACCAAGGCACAACAACAACATTTTTTTTTGTACCCAACAGTATACACAAATATAGAGGAGCGACAGTGCCCCGAATAACCATAGGAGCTAAAGAAAAGTGGCAGCCATACTTAGGTGATTTATCTATAATGATTTGGGTCAGATACCACACACACACACACACACCCAAACACAAAACTCACACACGCCCATGCGCAATCAACACCAAAAGAAAGAAAATAAAGAAAGTTAAGGATGTCATAGTAAACAAACAAACAAAAAAAAAAAAAACGGAGCCAGAGGAATTATGGTGTTAATATACCTTACATTTTTTAGTAGTTTTCAAGAAGAATTAGCTTGAGTTTTTTCTTAAAGCTTTAGAGAGGAAGAAGCTTTACATAAATAATGCAAGTTGGAGGATGATAATGTCAAACAACTCAAGCATGTTAAGGCACGGCTCAATTTTTGGTCTCGACCCCCCCCCCCCCCCCTCCCCTCCCAAAGATAAAGCTGTTCTTCTTCGACGGCCACCCATTTTAATTCTAAAAGTTGCAAAAAACTTTCGACAAACTTTCTTTCGAGGCGTTGAATTAATTAGGATTGAAGTGATGTAGTCACTTGAAACGTGACGTCATGATGATATTCAAAAAGAAATTCAAAATAGGGTAGGACTGGTTGATTACAACTAAGTTTGAACCATGTGTAAATGTTTGTTTTACCGTACGAATTTTTTCTGTGGCCGGAACGGAGAGAATGTTTAATTTCTTAAAAAGATATCAAGAGGTAAAAAGTGTCACGTGACCTATTTTGCATAATTACTAATTAAATAAAAACGCGAGTCAACCATTCCGGCCAGATTCAAGAGAGAAACGATGATACAATAAAAAAAATACTGTTTTTAATATATACTGTGTGGCATCTTGCCACCCCATTTTTAGTTGTCTTTTTTTTCCTGGACTCGACCATAAGTGGTCACGTGACACAGACATCTGATTTCTTACGTTACAGGAGAATGAAGGTTACCGATTTTTCCGAGGTTGCCAAACTTTGGAAGGTTCTGATAAATTTTCACAAAGTTATGACCATTATAAGATTTTATGCAAATTAGCCTCAGGCCATGCCTTAACATGCTTGAGAACTTGACAACATTTAGATCTTTAAATAAAGGACTTCAATGTTCATTATAAATAGTGAAAGTATATTCTTAATCGAAATTATTCTTAATAAGGCAAAAAAAAACCTAAGGCAAAATTTTAAAAAAAATTAGTTTGATATTGAGGTTAGTTATAAAAAACACCAAACCTCGTTACCACCAAGGTCCGGAAGGCATTGGATCCAGTTTGGTTGTGGTTTGCGGCTTTTGATGAAACCCGCTGCTCAGTACATTCTTAATAATCAAAATCAAGGTTCGTAATAAGCTGTAATGGGACCTACAAGTTTTCATGATGCTATAAGTGGCTGAGTTCTCATTGTACAAGTTATTTTTGCATGAGTCCTAAAGAAAGTATCTAGTGAGTCATTCAGGCTCATGAGCGAATGATTTCGTCACATGCGGCTCAAACTGACTTTCTGCAAATACTGTTGTGAACATAGAGATGTGTGGCTTCCAATATTGAACTCATGAACGGTTTGGCCCCACGATATATAACCAATGCCACGTTTTCCTGTTATCTACGACATGCAGAAGATATATTACAATTTTGGGTTTACAAAAGGAAAGCAAACAATAACCAGTTGAAGACCGGGTTTTAGGGCTAAACGAAGTAACACTACTGGGAAGTTCAATACAAGAAAGGGTACAACAATGATTGTTGCAATTTTCTATATAATTTTAAACTGTTTTATTTAAATTGCGTAAGTTCTACAAAAATTTCAGACATTATATAATCTCTAAAATCATGATAATTGCATTCAGTTTCCACAGAATTATGGTGAATGTCCTCCTGATTATGATCAATATTTTATTCACTGAAACTGAAATATCGAGTAAAAACGCCGAGCAGGCACAATATCGCGTCAATCGCCTCCTTCAAGCGTTCAGTTTCTTTCAGGTTTGTTTACCATTTTAATTTTTTTACATCCTAAAGCATTTAAAATTCAAACTCTCAGAGGAGAATCAGGCTTCAGTAGAGTTATACGCTGACGTGCTTTCACAACTCGACTCTGACCAGGGCATCAACACCAACAACAACAACAACATTTGTACCCAACAGTATAGGGAAATACTGGCGAAGAGTACAGGCTGCCCCAAATAATCATAGGAGCTAAACAAAAGTGGCAGCCATACTTAGGTGATCATGATCTATAATCATTTCGGTCAGATATCACGCACACACACACACAAACGCAAACACACACGCGCGCATGGGCACTTAATGCTAAAACAAACAATAACCAGTTGAAGACCGGGTTTTAGGGATAAACAAAGTAACTCGGGGAAGTTCAATACAAGAAAGGGTACAACAATGATTGTTGCAATTGTTCCATATAATTTTAAACTGTTTTATTTAAATTGCGTAAGTTCTACAAAAATTTCAGACATTATATAATCTCGAAAATCATGATCATTGCATTCAGTTTCCACAGAATTCTAGTGAATGTCCTCCTGATTATGATCAATATTTTATTTCACAGAAACTGAAATATCGAGCAAAAACGCCGAGCAGGCACCATATCGCGTCAATCGCCTCCTTCAAGCGTTAAGTTTCTTTCAGGTTTGTTCACAATTTTAAATTTTTTACATCCTAAAGCATTTAAAATTCAAACTCACAGAGGAGAATCAGGCTTCAGTAGAGTTATACCCTGACGTGCTGTAGACAACTCGACTCTGACCAAGGCGTCCATAACAACAACAACAACTTTATTTGTACCCAACAGTATGCAGAAATATTGGCGGAGTACAGGCTGCCCTTAATAACCGTAGAAGCTAAAAAAAAGTGGCAGCCATACTTAGGTGATTTATCCATAATCATTTTTGTCATCAGATATCACACAACACACACAAACACAAAACACACATGCGCGCATGCGCACTTAGCACTAAAACATACAAAATAAAGAAAGTTAAGGATGTCAAAGTAAAAAAAAAAACAATAACAAAAAGCCAGATGAATTATGGTGTTAAAATACTTTACAATTTTTAGTAGCCTTTAAGAAGAATTAGCTTGAGGTTTTTCTTAAAGCGTTCAGAGAGGAAGAAGCTTTACGTAAATAATGCAAGTTGAAGGGTGATAATGTCAAACAACTTGACAACATTTAAATCTTTAAATAAAGGACTTCAATGTTCATTATAAATAGTGAAAGTAATTATTCTTAATAGAAATTATTCTTAATAAGGCAAAAAAAATTTAAGGCAAAAATTTTAAAAATGTCAGTTTGATATTGAGGTCAGTTATAAAAAACACCAAACCTCATTACCACCGTGGTCCGGAAGGCATTGGATCCAGTTTGGTTGTGGCTTGCGGCTTTTGATGAAACCCACTGCTCAGTACATTCTTGATAACCAAAATCAGTGTTCGTAATAAGCTGTAATGGGACCTAAAAGTTTTCATGATGCTATAAGTGGCTGAGTTCTCATTGTACAACTTATTTTTGCATGAGCCCTAGAGAAAGTATCTAGTGAGTCATTCAGGCTCATGAGCGAATGATTTCGTCACATGCGGCTCAAACTAGCTTTCTGCAAATACTGTTGTGAACATAGATAGAGATGTGTGGCCTCCAATATTGAACTCATGAACGGTTTAGCCCCACGATATATAACCAACGCCACCTTTTCCTGTTTTCTACGACATGCAGAAGATATATTACAATCTTGGGTTTACTAAACTAAAGCAAACAATAACCAGTTGAAGGCCGGGTTTTAGGGATAAACGAAGTAACACGAGAAAGTTCAATACATTTTCAAGACTGTTTTGAATTAAATCGCCTGCTTAAACAAAAGTCAGTTTGCATAGAACAGGGGCACCCAGAGACTGGTTTCTCCCAAGTAACTTAAAACTTGTGTAAGGTCATCCAGACTGCTAATTTAAGCTTAACCATACATTCTAAAATAGCCAGCTTTATTAACGTTTTTTCTGTACGGTTATCCCGGGCAAATTTAACTTTTGAAATTTATTAGGGTTTCCCATTATTACGTTTTGCGTCCTGATCACTTAGCTATTGTTATAGTAACGTTTTACGAAAACGAGGGATTTTCTGATACCTCTTTCCGTGACTATTCTCGAAACCAAAATTTAGGTGTTCTTTCTAGCAAACATGCTGGCCACATCTGGAAAGTGATATGTCAACTTCCGAAAATCGTATATCCCTTGATGTTGAAAAAAATTGGTTAAAAACGTATATAGATGAATGGAACAATCATCTAGAAATTTTCAGCCTTTCTTAAGCCATAGAAATTGCAAGGCAATATTTTTTCTTTTCCAAAAGATGTTTTACAAAATACATTCGTTGGGTTCCTATGAAAGAATCCTGCTGAAAGCCTTTCAGTTCGTATCAATCGTTTATTTCACAGAAACTGAAATATCGAGTAGAAAACACCAAGCAGGCACAATGTTCGTCATCCGCCTCAAGATAACTGCGGCCTACCAACAGTTAGAATTAGATCTGAATTTCTCTATCAACATCCTGTAAAAACCATACTTCTCTTACGGAACTGCTCACGCCCTCCGCGTTTCAAAAATAGTATAAAAGCATGGTCCAATTAAAATGTGGAAAAGCAAAAAAGGGAGGAGAGAAAGTGAAAAATTGTTTTTCGTGGTAGAAAGAGCTATTTTGCCTTTTTTCCTCATTAAATATGCACGATTTACGAGCCAAGAATCAATGAGCCAGGATTTGAACAATTTGTTGGACAATAAAAGCGGCAGCCAATAGAACTTGCATAATGACGTAACGACTCAGTGACCCTATATATAAACCAATGAATACTTTTGTTAGTTTTTAGTCAAAATACAAAAAGCAACTGGCCTCCATCGACCTAGAAATTACCAGAAAACCTGTCCAACGGGTTGAGTCACCTGACATAGCGCATGACCTTATCTCAATGAAATTCCTCGGCGTTTTACTCATGGGATAAAGACAAAAGGTTGTGACGTCATCAGCGTTACTGCATTGCTCCGCAAGTGAATGCGATTTCTCCACAAAAAGGGGTTCATTTCATCTCTACTATACTACTGATTATATCGCAGAGAGGAGACGTTAGGCTTGCACGAGCTATTTTGAATGCTTTAGTGTAATCGTATCAACAATCTACCTTTTTAATCCTTAATGTAGACTATATTTTTTGTGCGAAATTTAGTATTGTTGTACATTAATGAAAACGTGAAACGCTAGGCACAGCTGAGTCGATCCTCATACAACAGATTCACTTTTCTTAGTCTTTCCTTCGGACATCTGGTGCAAAATAAACAAATTGTTAAAGTACTATGATAATCAACCCACCAAACGTTGCTCAGAGGGAAGACTCAAAAGTTTCAAGGTTTCTTCATGGTGTCTTCAGATAAGATCGTTGAATACCGAATAGCTAAGAAATGTCACGATTTTCAAAATTGTTGTAGTTGGTTGCATCATCATTATTCACGAGGTTGTCACGTGTGATTCTACTTAAGCAATAGACCACACTTTCTATGGGTTTACCGGCGTGATAACCCACGCGGGATGTTGGGAGAACACGAGAAAAGCTTGTAAATCACGAGCCGAAGACGAGTGATTTACAAGCTTTTCAAGTGGTTTCCCAATATTCCGAGTGGGTTATCACGCCGGTAAACCCATAGAAAGTGTGGTCTATTGCTTTTATAAAATAACTTTTAGTAGAATGGAGTCTTTTAGGTAAAAAATATGGTTTAAGTACCGTGATCAAGTCATGTCCTCTCTCTAAAGTCATCATAAGCCAATCATGACTCATGATTTAATAGCCCGGAACTTTCTCAAAACTCAGTTCAGTCAAACAACAAACTGCAGCAGTTCAAAACACGAGTTTTTGCACTCATTACATGATAACTTATGAAAGCTGTTTTACAGTTTATTCATGCGAACGTACAATGAAAGAATACGTTCATGGTTTGTTTACTACAGAAGTAGAAATTAATTGAACATCGGACTGTACGCCGCTGCATTTTGTTGAGTCGATCCGTAAGAATCTCGTGCTTACAGACGGCACTGGCAGCTATTGTAATGGAGGACTTCATTCACATTTTACAAGCCGCAGTGGTTTAAGATCTGTTTTCTAGACTTTATTATGATTTACAAATGCTGCGGTAACGACGTGACTGCATTTGCGAAGTTGTCGCATGTAACTTTATATGCACGTACAGCGACCGATGGAAATATGTCAGTGGTGGAGAAAGGTTTCTTTGCCACAGCCACATATTGGCATTAATATTTGTCGATTTGTAAAGTCAGGTGGTTTGAGGTAGGTTATGGCATCGATATAACTGAATAATTTGTGCAAATGTTGGAAAAACCAGCATGAAACTCTGACGTCTTTCATCATCGTTGGCAGCTTGTTTACAACCAACAGCGGCCGATTTTGTACCATATCTTGATCAGAGATCTCTTTTTGGAACAATTTCTTTCATTAAGGAATTTAATTTTGACATAAAATAAATCAAGAATGCTAAAACTATCCGTTTTGTTGCTGGTTGGCACATGGTTAAGTTTTCCTGGAGACTTTCTACACCAGAAATTCACACAGTTGTTGTCTTTCTCTGCGATTTGGCATCGGCGTGAAATGTAAACTGCTTTCCAGCTTTGTACTTTATTACTTCTAAAGCTATGGCAGTAATAAAATGTGGAAACCAACGCTTTTGATATTTGAGAAGGGCTGGGTAAGTAACTTGTTCTGTTTTTTAGCCTTTCTAAAATCATTGTTTGCACATCAATAGCCAGTTTTGTTTATGGCTCGTGGTCTGGGTGCCTTTTTCTATGGGTTTACCGGTATAATAAACCATAGGTTTTTGACCAATCAGATCACGCGTACTATCTCAGTTATTTTATAATTTAAAATGAAACAGTCGTTAACTCTAACTACTTGATTCTAAAAGTGTTATAAGCCTTAACTTAAGGCACTAGTTACAAAGCTAAAGAGGTCTTAATTTGTTCAAGTTACTATTATTACTATTATTACAGTTTGCACGTGAAAGTTTTGTACTTTGCCCCTTTCATGGTTCGCACGTGAGAGAATTCGTTTTATCACATAACAATCCAGTAAGCAGGATTATAAAAAAATTACTCATGCACAGAATTTGCACGTGAAGATATTGCACTGTGTCCCTTTTACAATTCGTACATGAAATTGTTTACTGGAAAATTTGCTCAAATGATTTTAAGAAATTACCTCGGCTTTACAACATCTGCAATTAAATCATGCTTCATGCAACGTTAAGGTCGATAGCCTAACATTTATTTACTTCCCATAACATTATCAAACTGCCGAAATATATTTCTACTAATATCATGTTATTCCACTTAATAAAACAATACCTAATAATTTTGTCAACTAGCTTCTTCCAATTTTTATTCCCTAACGCTTTTATTTCTACTCAAGTTACGCATCTTTACTGAATAAAATACGTTTCAGTAACTATAATGACTCTTAAGCAGCAAGCATGTATCATGTTGTTCACTTAATTCATGTTTTTTTGCTGGAACGAAGAAGGTCTGTTGAACTTTGTAAGCGAGAGAATAAAGCTTTTTTACAGGATTAACTTACTCGCATCCTCGGAGACCGTGGGGCAGATAGTGGGGGCGAGGGAAAGTCTAAACAGGCGTAAAACTATGGCACAAAAGAAAAGTAAAGAACGGCTAGAAGAGCCCCTGGGGACAATGTCTTACCAGACCAGTTCCAAACGGTCGCCGCCGTTCTGGCTTCTGATTGGTGCCAGAAAAACACAAGTTTTCTGGCACCAATCAGAAGCCAGAACGGCGGCGACCGTTTGGAACTGGTCTGGTAAGACATTGTCCCCAGGGGCTCTTGTCGCCGTTCTTTACTTTTCTTCGTGCCTTATTTTTCCGCCCGTTTACTCAGGCATGTTAAGGCATGGGTCACCTTCTAATTTGCATAATTTGGCAAAGTGGCATTTGAAACGGATTGTTTTGATCAGTCGTCATGAAACTTGGCAAGAAGTTTTAGCTCGGTGGCCTTAACAATATGTGACATATTCATTGTTGAAATGTTAGTCACGTGACCTGCAAATGATCGTTAACGTTCAAAGTTTTCGAATTTAAACGGGGGAAAGGAAATGAAAGAGCAGCAAATATTCTTAGGTACCAGTGTTTTTCCCATGGCCTGGATATTATGAACTAGCCCTGCATGTATGCCTAAGTGGAGTAAAGATTACGAAATAAGGAAAAACAGGTCACGTGACTTATAAAATACTTTAATAACTCTTAATAAAAATGCTTTAATCCACCTTGCAAGGCTAATTGACAATCCAGACAGTTTCGCTGACAATTTGATGACAAGTATTTTTAGGCTGAAGCTTAACAACCTTGCCCCGTTTGAGAAAACAGATTTTGTGACGTCATGGTCTAAGGAATGTCACGTGATGCTTAGAATGAATTTTCCAAAACTATTTTAGTGAGATATGTCTTATCATATCTTTGTGGAAACCTTTACTTGGATCCTTCTGTGTCATTAAAGAGGATCTTTGCATTCTCTGTGGGGGGTCTTTTAAGCCTTTCAACCCATGCCTTAACTTGCCTGAGTGGACTTTCCCTCGCCCTCACTATATACCCCTGGGTCTCCGAGGATGACTTAGTCGGAGCTTTCAAACAAAAAAATAAACTGCCTTTTAAACTTCTAAAACAACAATTTATAGGCCGCACACATGTACTTCTGAATTTAGGTCCATATCTAAATATCAGAACTTTGAAAAAATATATGATCTTTTATACTATATGAAGCAGGTGAAACAGAACTCATAAATTATGAAATACGTGCGTTGTACCGTTCGCAATAGCCGAATTAGGTCAGAAATGTCTTGAAGCAGCACCCACATGTACGAAAATACTGGAACCCTTAAACCGAGCTGCATCACTGTACTGAGTGTTTTAATCATGGAGATATTTAAATGTTATGCTACTGAAACACCTTTAGCCGTAATAAAAGTCGAAAACATGGTGAAGAATCAAGATGGCGATCTCAAAGTGCTCTTGTTTGACCTTTAGCAATGTCATGTTTAATGCCAAAATCTCATTGGTTCCTAGCATCAACTGATAGTATCTTCAACCTTATTGGTCCCTGCAACACACACCCAAACACACAAAGCCACAAAGACACATATGCTCAGACCACTGACATGAGCTATTTTTTCAAAAAAGTTCAATAATGGCATGTGTATGTGTAGTTGACCATTATCACATAAGAGTAGAGATTCACCAGATGGCGCAAACTCATAAGAAGATAAATAAAATATACTCAGTGGAAATTCGAAGCTTGACGACAGACGCCTGCGTACACATGAAAAGGACTCATCACCCTCCTCTGACCACACCACTTAGTACTTTAAACTCTTGGGCATCATTTTCACCTGAATGATTCCATCATCTGATCGCACAAGGGGATGCTCGATTCACCTTACTCAAAACATTGGCATCATCTTTAATACATCGTCACAAGGCGAGCTATCCTATCGTGCATCAAGCTTACACGTAGCCTTCACAGCGCAGAAGGTGATACTGACCATTCTCTGGTGTGGAGCAAAGTGAAACTACAGGCAAAGAGAATCTACCACACAAAGACTGTGTGAAAACCATGCCTTGACGTCAGCAAGACCCCCGATGGACAGAAAGTGGAGGATCGAGTTCATAACTACGCTTGAGAAATCTCTCCCCCAGCCTCTCTATTGGAAAAGTCCAATAAAGATTGGATTACTTCAGAGATGCAGTCCATGGATCAGCCATGCTCAACTTCGTTAAGAAGAAAAACAAATCTGCAATACAAGAAAAGAGAAAAGTGATAACTGGATAAAAGACCTGCCCAAGTGAACAAACTGTCTACAGGCTCTAGAGGCAGCACGTAGTCATGTGCAACGATGCAACAGACCCTGTGCAAATCAATACTGGCCTGAAATCTGTGCTAGTATTCATTCTGCTGTTGAGACAGCTATTATCAAGGCCATATGTACGATGAAATCAAGCAGACACTTGGTCCTTCTCAGAAAAAACAGCCCCCTGTAATTTTGCTACAGGGGAGATAATCCAGGACCGAGCGCAACAGATGGAGCGGTGGGTAGTACATGATTACTCTGAGCTGTCTGCCAGAGAGAATATGGTGTCTTTGGAAGCACTGAAGCCATAGATTGCTTACCTGTTCTGGAGGACCTGGATAGTGGTGACCTACTGAGTGGAACTGAAAGAGGCCCTGGGCTACCTGCACCTGGAAAAGCGCGCGGCCAGGATGGTAATACTCTGCCTGTGGTAGAGCGAGAGAAGGTACCACAATGATAAGAGACGCAAACATTGTCATTCTATAGAAAAACAAGGGGGTCAGAAGAGCCTATAACAATTATCAGCTATGAAGCTGTTTGCTCCAGTTGTTCTGAGGCGTCTCCAACTGCTTGCAGAGAAATTTTATCCTGAGTCATCGTGTGGTTAATCCCTGCCAAACGATCAACACTATTAGGGCTGATGGCTTGTTGGCCGAAGCTTCGTCGCAATGGCGCATAAGCATTAACTTCAATTAAACCATCTTTTTGGGAGCCACTTTCTAGCTGACCTACTTTTTTTCCTTTTCCGAGCAAAACAGAGCCATTTAGGCTTACATAATCATATCACTTCAACAATGTAACTTGCAATCCGTTGTAGATCGACGCGCTCTTTACATCCCGATAGCCTTCAAGGAAGGCTGCCGTCTTTGCTTCGAACTGTTTAAATGGGGGGTTCGAGGCGAATAATTTTTTGCACGACTTGACTTTACAACTGACTTTGAGCTGAGCCGGCCTTCCGAATGAGTTATCCCAGATATATAACGATCATTACTGACGGTGGAATAAAGGAACATTTGATTTAAGCTCTTTCGGAATTAAGCTAAGTGTTACGTGTTGGTACATGAAAAAAGAGCTGGCCCCGGTTGTTCAAAAGGTGGATAGCGCTATCAACTGCATAAATCTCTATCAACAGGGATAATGCGATTGTTTTTCTCCGCCGGATATTGATTTATCTGATAGAGAGCAACAACCGGGATCTGGTGTTTATATTACATTCCCCCTTTAATAAATGAGCGATTTTGTAAAATTTACACACGAACAATTTCGTCTCTGTTACTTTACTTGAATCTTTCAGGCAACCTGAGTTTAGGATGCGTACTAAGAACTGAATCAGATTTTTCTAAATCTTAAGACTAGATTAGTCAGTCGTTGGCAACTCGTGACGTAGTTAGATACTTTTGCAGTTGTAACCCCCAATCACAAACTCCTCAAGCATGTTAAGAGTGAGTCCATGGGTGCACTAGGCAGGTGTGCTACATGCTATCTCTCCGATTTCGATGAAACTTGGCCAGTTTAAAGGGTCTACCCCAAAAACTCAAAATGACAAACTGGTTCATAGTTTGGATCTTTATGGTGGGAGATAGCCCACCCAACTGGTTTAATTAGATTTTTTACCAGTAAAAGTGCATTAATAACAGGCAAAAGTAGGAAGCTCTCAGAACAACTGTTTTTAACCTTTGACTATGAGGGTTTGTATATATGTTGATGCATCGTTGACAAATGTAAGGATGTAAGTTTCAGTCAATTTGATTGACAGCTTGTCAATCACCGGCCTTGAATATGGGACCACCTCTTCAGCCATTCAAATATTTGCTGATTTTGAGATCAAATATCTCTCCTTGCCAGAAAGCTATGACAATAATTTTGCTATTCCCTGTTTACCAACCCTTTGGTATATAATAAACATAAAAAACATTTCTGGGCTCTGCCTTTTTTGGGTGTCAGATGCCAATTGAAAACTGCACCTAAAACAAGCTTATTTCCACTACACCTGTTCTATAATTCAGCAATTAAGGGCCGCTGAAGTTACTAAACCGACACTTTCCAGCCCGTTATACAAGAATAATAATCGAGGAGTTCAATGCATGCCTAAAACGCTCGAGATTTTGCGAGAAATTTAAAGATTTCACACTGATTAGTAATGCATGTCACCAAAGTATCGAAAGCAAAATCGTAATGTTTGTGACCTCGTTTTGATTTTCTCGCAAAATCAAAGATTATTCTTCTTACGAGTTAAACTATACAGAAGTCCTTCATTCAAGTGTTTATGGTCTTTACTGTGACAAGACCAAGCTGTTTTTAATTTCCTGGGCAGAATTTTCAAGGCCACATGGCGCGTGGTTGTTGACAAGCTTTGAATCACGCTAGTATATGTATTACCGCGTGAGATTCGTTCTATTACAGATCTAGGGATTTTTAAGCGCCATCTGAAAACGTACCTCTTTAGGGAAGCTTTTTATTAATTTATTAATTTTTAATTTTTATCACGATAATTACTAGTATTTTAACATATGTTGTATATTTTAATTTTATCATAGTATATTTTAAATAATTAGTAGTTACATACCCTTTATTAAGTTTTTATAGATAGAAATCATGTAATGCGCGCTTGATCATTTCATGGAAAGCGCGCAATATAAGAATTAAATTATTATTATTATTAGTTATAGAGCAAGGTCAACTCGCACATCTAAAAACAACATTCAATGATCAGAAATTCTTCCTTCTAGCAATAAAGAAATTACGCCCTTAAAAAGTTAATTAAGTTTAGGCTACAACTTAAAAAAGAATACGACATCGACATCGACATCGACATCCTTGCAGATTTTGCTGAGCAGAGATGTGAGAAGGTTTTGGATGCCATCATGTCTTTGTGCAACAAAACCCGTCTTCTTACAAGACAGGGCGTGGCTGACTGTGAATCAATCTCCACACGCGCAATGGCTCGGCAAGTCCACTAGTTACAGATTGTAATGCAAGAGTAGAGAGTCCCTAAATTGTTGCCTATTCAATGTCAGGTCCTGCTCTTCAAGGGCTACGGCGTTGAGCCACGAGCTTGCACCATTGTCTCTGGCCTGCATTGTTGATCTTAGCGAGTCTAGCTTCTACCTGCGGTGCTATCATTAACTTTGAGGCAGCGTACTGCTGTGAGACTTCAGCTTTCAGGTCTGGTATACCCAGACCCCCAGGGCAAATAGTTCTCGCAACTCATCAGGGAGGGGCTCCGTCTGGCGAAAAAGAACTGGAAGGAAAATATCATTGATCGCTTCCTCAATTGGTTCCATATAGTCTTTAAAAGACTCAGTTGTACGCATAAAATATGGATTTTTCTATTTGTAGCCCTTTGTGAAGGCGACGTAGGCGGCATGTGGTTGACTCTTTACAATCTCAGCCAGCAACTCGATGTTTTCCCTCCAACCCTGTACTTTTCCACTACACCATTGGTCTTTGTATTCCTGTGATCCAGTGACTGTTCCTAGGTGTCGTTGACCTTCTGTTGTTATAATTCTGACCTCATTTTCAAACATCAACTCGGCCTCGTCTGCTAGATCTTGTGTCTGTACTACCTGGGTTTACCATTAGCCAACTTTTGGAGCCATTGATTAGGTAGCCAAATTTCTTTCCCTCTTGACTAAAAAGTTTATACCAGTTGTATAACAGTTCCATTAGGCTGCCTCCTGCCGAGTCATCAACCAGCCATACTTGCTTAACTTCAGGTATACGTGCTCTTAGGCTTGGAATCAAGATGGATGTGTTGATCGCATACCATGGCATGGCTAGAGGGTCACCCTATGTTGTCCCTTCGTGGGATAAGATCGGGGCGGGGGGGGGGGGGTACTTTAGGAATTTCTGGGTGGGGATGTGCTGCTGGGACCCTGGAACCCTTAACCTATACCAGAGCTAGTTCAGCTGAATTTTGCTACCTTATACTAGAGTAAACTCCCCAAATCCCCCTATCCTAGAGTAGCTGTTTCCCTAGTCTAGATAAAATCTTCCACCAACTGATCAGTTTCCTGAAAAATGATACCCAAACGCTCTGATTTATATAGCCTATCCTAGAGTAAACTGTTTGAAAACCATACCCTTCACAGTGGCACATACCTATCAGTAGCACATATGTGGGAGTGCCCCCCCCCCTCCCCGGGGGGATAAGATCTCTACTCCTCCACAGGTGAACAATCTCGAGGGACTTCTGTACGTGTTGATGATGTACATGGAAGTTTCCGGACAAGTTATTTGGATGTTGCTGGCGTCAACCAAAAGGATTTCGTCTGTACGATCATCATCTAAAATCTGGGCCATGGCATGTATGGCGACCTCGGCACCCGCACTGTAGCCAATGCAATTTTGCAGGAGGCCAGCTGCCAGCATGATCTCCTCCTTTAAGGCCCTGTTTACAAGGGGGAGGGTAACCATGGTGCTAGGGTTACCCTAGCAAGAGGGTTACCCTGGCACTCGCACCTTTCTTCTTTTTCACACGACGCGTTTACAAGGCAGGTAGGGTTACCCTGGCAAGCGGGTTACCCTACCTGCTTTATAAACGCTCTGCTAGGGATAACTCGCCTACCCTGGACAACTTTCCTCCGCTGACCCGAGTGATAGGGTAACCCTGCCTGTGAACTGAGGTAAAAGATAGGGAGGGGCCGGGGCGAAGGGAAGAAGGCAGAAAACCCTGAGTTCAGCTTTCGTGTGGCTGTATATTTTTCTGTACGAACTACAAAAGGCGCCAAAAAACAGCCCGCATTTTTAGTATGATAATGAAAAGGAGTAACAAAAAAATATTGTAGCTAGATTACAGAAGCTGAACACGTGAATACGCGAAGCGTGTTTTCATAAGTACATATTTTTTCTTGGCTATATTATTTTACCCTAAAATAAATGTTATATTTTATCGCATGGCTTCCCTGTTTTCAAGAAAAAGTGTCCACTAGTTCCCCATAGTTATTATTTTAACTAAAACTTAAGGAAGGCAAATTTCTTGTAAACCAGAGCTAACCGTTACCACGCTTCCTAGGGTAACCCTCTCTTCTTGTAAACAGGCCCTAAGAAGGTGGATATGGTCTCATTTGTCTGACTCCTATTGATCGAATTCCTGGGTTCTTATCCAGTGGAATGAGCCTGAAGGAAGTGTAGCTTTCCAACAGAGAAGGTTGCTAACTTGATTTCAGCAGATTTCTGGTCAACGCGGCTATTTCTTTTAGGCTTTTTTTTTTTGATCCTCTCCTCTAGTTTAGACAACCCAAAATTTTTTAGAATGTATTTAAATTACCGGGAAGGCGCGGGAAATTCGCTGGTCAAAACAGTGCAGGCTCTTTCTTTTTGTCATGTAATACTTGGCTGTAAATAATCTTGATTGAGAGTGACAAAGATCTTCGAACCACTTGCATTTGAACAAAAAATGAAGATAGTAGGAGATAAATTAGTTATAGAGATAAGTAGAAAATTCTGAAAGGCTTTGGAAGGCAAAGAAGTGGATTCTAAACAAAGATTGTCTAGTCACGCAGCATGCAATGCATGATAGTTAGGCGTAGATCGACAAATTAGTTCGACGGCGGTAAGTAAAATTAACATTATTCTTTTTCTGAGGTTGTAGCCTAAACTTAATGAACTTTTTAAGGGCGTAATTTCTTTATCGCTAGAAGGAAGAATTTCTGATCATTGAATGTTGTTTTTAGATGTGCGAGTTGACCTTGCTTTATGACTGGCATATACTAGCGTGATTCAAAGCTTGTCAACAACCACGCGCCATGTGGCCTTGAAAATTCTGCCCAGGAAATTAAAAGCAGCTTGGTTTTGTCACAGTAAAGACCATAAACACTTGAATGAAGGACTTCTGTATAGTTAACTCGTAAGAAGAACAATCTTTGATTTTGCGAGAAAGTCAAAACGAGGTCACAAACATTACGATTTTGCCTTCGATATTTTGGTGACGTGCATTACTAATCAGTGTGAAATCTTTAAATTTCTCGCAAAATCTGGAAGGTTTAAGCATTCATTAAACTCCTCGATTATTATTCTTGTATAACGGGCTGGAAAGTGTCGGTTTAGTAACTTCAGCGGCCCTTAATAGCTGAATTATAGAACAGGTGAAGTGGAAATAAGCTTGTTTTAGGTGCAGTTTTCAATTGGCATCTGACGCCCAAAAAAGGCAGAGCCCAGAAATGTTTTTTTATGTTTATTATAGACCAAAATTATTGTCATAGCTTTCTGGCAAGGAGAGATATTTGATCTCAAAATCAGCCAATATTTGAATGGCTGAAAAGGTGGTCCCATATTCAAGGCCGGTGATTGACAAGCTGTCAATCAAATTGACTGAAACTTACATTCTTACATTCGCCAACGATGCATCGACATATATACAAACCCTCATAGTCAAAGGTTAAAAACAGTTGTTCTGAGAGCTTCCTACTTTTGCCTGTTATTAATGCACTTTTATTGGTAAAAAATCTAATTAAACCAGTTGGGTGGGCTATCTCCCACCATAAAGATCCAAACTATGAACCAGTTTGTCATTTTGAGTTTTTGGGGTAGACCCTTTAAACTGGCCAAGTTTCATCGAAATCGGAGAGATAGCATGTAGCACACCTGCCTAGTGCACCCATGGACTCACTCTTAAGGCATGGCTCAATTTTTGTTTTCGACCCCCCGCGAAGATAAACTTGTTTTTCTTCTACGGCCACGCATTTTAATTCTAAAAGTTGCAAAACTCTTTCGAGAAACCTTCTTTCGAGGTGTTGAATTAGTAAGGGTTAAAGTGATGTAGTCACGTTAAACGTGACGTCATAATGATATTCAAAAACAAATTCAAAATGGGGTAGGAATGGTTGATTACAACTAAGTTTAAACCATGTGTAAATGTTTATTTTAGCGTACGAATTTTTTCCGTGGCCGGAACGGAGAGAATTTTTTATTTCTTTAAAAGATATTAACAGGTGAAAAGTGTCACGTGACCTATTTTGCTTAATTACTAATTAATTAAAAACGTAAGTCAACCATTCCGGCCAAATTCAAGCGAGAAATGATGATACAATAACATAAATACTGTATTTAATACATACTGTGTGGCATTTCGCCACCCCATTTTTAGTTTTCTTTTCTTTCCTGGACTCGACAATGAGTGGTCACGTGACACAGACATCTACCGGTTTTATCTGAGGTTGCCAAATTCTGTAAGGTTCTGATAAATTTTCACAAAGTTATGACCATTATAAGATTTTATGCAAATTAGCCTCAGGCCATGCGTTAATATGCTTGAGTCTGTCCGAGGACCCTCAAGCGACGATGAAATGTGATCTTCATGCAAGATATAATAAGGCAAGTGCTTAGCTCCTCGTGCGTTCAAAATAATTTGTGGACTTCCCACGTTCGAGTTTATAACCTCCTTTTTTCAAACCAAATTATCTATAGAAAGTTCCCTCTTTCTTAAACTTAATCGTAATATATTCCTATACATAATTATTTGCTTTCTACTGATAGGTTTTCTTTATAGTCTTAAATCATTATGTATGTATTTTTATTTTATTCGCGCATTATTGTAAAAGCTAATATAATGTACATTTGGTATTTGTAGCTATACATGATCGGGAGATCTCAGCAAGCTCTGCTGAGCCTTTCAGGGGAGATTCCCAACTTTACTTATCAATTAAATTACTAACATATTGTTTGCCACTTAATATTACAATATAAACTCTATCGAATTTCAATGAAATGATACAAGCTTATCAATGTTAGGAATTTTAATGTACTGTCATATGCCTTTCAATCTTTTAGACGTTCTTTTAATTCTTCCAATATAGTTGTTCCTAACTTAAAATTCTACAAGAGAAACCACCTTTTTCAAAAATGCAAAGAAACCTAAAAACTAAAAGATTTCTTGTAATTACAAGACTGCATGCAGATACATGTTCTATAGACTTAGATTTCAACAAACAGAACTCATGATCATTTACTTCAACAAGTTAACTGCTTTTAAATGTAAGTAGCTTTATTCTGACGATCCGGGTAACTGAAATCTTTCGTAACTTTGTATTCCTGGGTAAGTCCATTTAACCGAAACAGAATGTTTCGTGGAATCACAGCTACGATAGCATCAGTTTAATTTACAATTTTAAATGACACCTGACCAGACCACAAAGTCGTTACGTATAAGAAAAAGCTTTACATTTTGAAGAAAACCTTACTGTTTTCGTAGCTATTTCTTAAGCCAAAAGCTTATTATTATTAACGTTTCTAACTGGCTTGCTTATTTTTTTTTATTTAAGATTAACTCTATTTCCGTAGAACTATTTGCTAATTATTCTGGTCTTGTTTTTTTACCTGTTTATGTTTCAGAAAAGACCCAAATGGGCACTGTTCAAGAAGCTATTCACCATGGCATGATTGCCGCCGATTTTCTTTGGACCACTAAACGAGTTGTCCAGGCTATCGAGCTGTGGAACGAGTGCTTAACACTACTAAACAACAAAATCTTAGAAAACGAACATGAACTTGCCACAATAGTGCGTATAGCGCTAAACAAGAGGCTGTTTTATGGAAATGCTGCTATTACGAAACTTTCACCAGCTATAGAATCTGGCAAAAAGCTTTTAGCCCTACTTCGTAATCTTAGGAGAAAAAAAGAAGAAGCTAACAC
Organism: Porites lutea; assembly: GCF_958299795.1. Taxonomy (NCBI): domain Eukaryota; kingdom Metazoa; phylum Cnidaria; class Anthozoa; order Scleractinia; family Poritidae; genus Porites; species Porites lutea. The sequence goes on along the minus strand of NC_133203.1, from coordinate 9,219,075 downwards.
AGCCTTGATGTTATCAAAACTGTACTTCCACAAAATTGAATACCAGGAAGCACAAGCAGTCCTCAAAATTGCACTCTGCGTTTACAAAGAAATCGAAAACAAACACGGAGAAGCGTCCTGCTACGTAAACCTAGGAGCTGTGTTTCTTTCTGTCGGAGAATATGCCAAAGCTGAAGAATATCTTCATAAAGCACCTACCATCAAGACAGAAATTGGGGACAGAAACGGAGAAGCGTCATGCTACGTAAACCTAGGAAATGTGTTTCAATCTGTCGGAGAATATGCCAAGGCTGAAGAATATCTTCATAAAGCACTTACCATCAACACAGAAATTGGCGACAGAAACGGAGAAGCGTTATGCTACGTAACCCTAGGAAATGTGTTTCAATCTGTCGGAGAATATGCCAAGGCTGAAGAATATCTTCATAAAGCACTCACCATCAACACAGAAATTGGCGACAGAAAGGGAGAAGCGGCATGCTACGGAAACCTAGGAGCTGTGTTTGGAAATGTAGGAGAATATGCCAAGGCTAAAGAATATTTTCATAAAGCACTTACCATCAACACAGAAATTGGCGACAGAAACGGAGAAGCGACATGCTACGTAAACCTAGGAAATGTGTTTCAATCTGTCGGAGAATATGCCAAGGCTGAAGAATATATTCATAAAGCACTTACCATCAAGACAGAAATTGGCGACAGAAACGGAGAAGCGTCATGCTACGTAAACCTAGGAAATGTGTTTCAATCTGTCGGAGAATATGCCAAGGCTGAAGAATATCTTCATAAAGCACTTACCATCAACACAGAAATTGGCGACAGAAAGGGAGAAGCGACATGCTACGGAAACCTAGGAGCTGTGTTTCAATCTGTCGGAGAATATGCCAAAGCTGAAGAATATCTTCATAAAGCACTTACCATCAACACAGAAATTGGCGACAGAAACGGAGAAGCGTCATGCTACGGAAACCTAGGAAATGTGTTTCAATCTGTCGGAGAATATGCCAAAGCTGAAGAATATCTTCAAAGAGCACTTACCATCAAGACAGAAATTGGCGACAGAAACGGAGAAGCGTCATGCTACGTAATCCTAGGAAATGTGTTTCTTTCTGTCGGAGAATATGCCAAGGCTGAAGAATATCTTCATAAAGCACTTACCATCAAGACAGAAATTGGCGACAGAAAGGGAGAAGCGACATGCTACGCAAACCTAGGAGCTGTGTTTCAATCTGTCGCAGAATATGCCAAAGCTGAAGAATATCTTCATAAAGCACTTACCATCAACACAGAAATTGGCGACAGAAACGGAGAAGCGTCATGCTACGGAAACCTAGGAAATGTGTTTAAATCTGTCGGAGAATATGCCAAAGCTGAAGAATATCTTCATAAAGCACTTACCATCAACACAGAAATTGGCGACAGAAACAGAGAAGCGTCATGCTACGTAAACCTAGGAAATGTGTTTAAATCTGTCGGAGAATATGCCAAGGCTGAAGAATATCTTCATAAAGCACTTACCATCAAGACAGAAATTGGCGACAGAAACGGAGAAGCGTCATGCTACGTAAACCTAGGAAATGTGTTTCAATCTGTCGGAGAATATGCCAAGGCTGAAGAATATCTTCATAAAGCACTTACCATCAACACAGAAATTGGCGACAGAAACGGAGAAGCGACATGCTACGGAAACCTAGGAAATGTGTTTGCAAATGTAGGAGAATATGCCAAGGCTGAAGAATATCTTCATAAAGCACTTACCATCAACACAGAAATTGGCGACAGAAAGGGAGAAGCGACATGCTACGGAAACCTAGGAAATGTGTTTCAATCTGTCGCAGAATATGCCAAAGCTGAAGAATATCTTCATAAAGCACTTACCATCAACACAGAAATTGGCGACAGAAACGGAGAAGCGACATGCTACGCAAACCTAGGGAATGTGTTTCAATCTGTCGCAGAATATGCCAAAGCTGAAGAATATCTTCATAAAGCACTTACCATCAAGACAGAAATTGGCGACAGAAACGGAGAAGCGTCATGCTACGTAATCCTAGGAAATGTGTTTGCAAATGTAGGAGAATATGCCAAGGCTGAAGAATATTTTCATAAAGCACTTACCATCAACACAGAAATTGGCGACAGAAACGGAGAAGCGACATGCTACGGAAACCTAGGAAATGTGTTTGCAAATGTAGGAGAATATGCCAAGGCTGAAGAATATCTTCATAAAGCACTTACCATCAACACAGAAATTGGCGACAGAAACGGAGAAGCGACATGCTACGGAAACCTAGGAGCTGTGTTTCTTTCTGTCGGAGAATATGCCAAAGCTGAAGAATATCTTCATAAAGCACTTACCATCAACACAGAAATTGGCGACAGAAAGGGAGAAGCGTCATGCTACGTAAACCTAGGAGCTGTGTTTCAATCTTTCGGAGAATATGCCGAGGCTGAAGAATATATTCATAAAGCACTTACCATCAACACAGAAATTGGCGACAGAAAGGAAGAAGCGACATGCTACGGAAACCTAGGAAAAGTGTTTGCAAATGTAGGAGAATATGCCAAGGCTGAAGAATATTTTCATAAAGCACTTACCATCAACACAGAAATTGGCGACAGAAACGGAGAAGCGACATGCTACGGACACCTAGGAACTCTGTTTGTACATGTGGGAGAATATGGCAAGGCTGAAGACAATCTTCATACAGCACTTACCACCAACACAGAAATTGGCGACAAAGACGGAGAAGCGTCTCGCTACCTAAAGCTAGCAAACATATCTCAAGCCTTATCGGATCTCTGGTCAAGCATTCAAATTTACGAAAAAATGCTTACTTCTCTAGGAAGCAAAGATAGCCACAATATATCATTTTTTGACAAGAACGCGTCTCCCTATCGGCTGTTTTGCTCATTGAGTTGTTCTTGTGGGAAACCCTATGAAGCTTTACACGCTGCTGAACTTGGACGGGCCAGAGCTCTAGCAGAACTTATGTCAAATCGCTACTCCATTGAAAAAGAAATATCCATCAACCCACAATCGTTTGTTGGCATCGCGGAAGTAATTAAGAAAAATGGCGACAGCACCTGCCTCTACATCTCCTATGACTACGATGACAATATATTTTTGTGGGTTTTGAAACAAAACAAACCGGTAGCTTTCCGAAGAACGAAACTTTGTGAAAGCTATGTTAGCAAGCATGGCAAAATCTCTGTGTATGACCTGTTTGGAAACGAAAGCTTATTAAGAAAATTTCACGTTTTACCTCAAGAGCAATGCGAAGACCGATCACTCTTCTCTTCATTCGCCAACCAACTTACAAACGAATCAAATCTGGAAGATAGTCTCTCAACCTTGCGTCCTCTTTTAGATGAGGGAGAAGTATACACGGACCCTGAACCGCCAACACTTTTTCAGGTCTACAACATGTTGATTGCTCCCGTGAGTGACTTGCTAGAAGGATCTGAAATCATTGTTGTTCCTGATCGCTGCTTCTTCCAAGTTCCGTTTGCAGCATTACACGATGAAAGTAGCCGCTATTTATCAGATTCTTTCAGGATACGAATTGTCCCTTCTTTGACGACTCTCAAGCTTATTCTGGACAGTCCAGCCGACTCTCACAGCGAAACTGGTGCATTGATTGTGGGTGAGCCAAGAGTGACGGATGTGTATTTCAAGGGAGTGTTAAGGTATCTCTGTCCATTGCCTGGCGCGAAAGGAGAAGCAGAGATGATTGCGAGACTACTACCTGAATCTCACCTTTTAATAGGAGAGCAAGCAACAAAGCAGGCTGTTCTTCAGAGAATACCCTCAGTGAGCCTCGTACATTTCGCTGCTCATGGTGATGCCGAAAGAGGAGAAATTGCTCTTACCCCCGCTGACTCCACAGTGGAGTTTCCACACGAAGCAGACTACTTACTGTCAATGACCGACATTTCAAAAGTTAGACTGTCAGCCAAACTGGTGGTCCTTAGTTGTTGCCATACCGCACGTGGACAGATCAAAACAGAAGGCGTTGTTGGAATCGCTCGAGCATTCTTAGGATCGGGTGCACGCTCAGTGTTGGTGGCATTGTGGGCCTTACAAGACAGTGCAACAGAGGAGTTCATGGGAAGATTCTACGAAAACCTTGTCCAAGGGAAAAGTGCAAGTGAATGTCTTCACCGGGCCATGAGGTGGATGCGAAATAACGGTTTCTCAGAAGTGAGGCAGTGGGCACCTTTCATGCTGATTGGGGATGACGTGTCATTTCACTTTGGTGAAGAAAAGTGAAGGTAATTGTTTTCTGACAATTAGGGCCATACGAAGTCTGCCAGGTCTTTTTGTATTACAGTTTTATCAACTTGGGTGCATTTGGTACTTTTGAGTACTAAATAGAAAGCAGTATTTACCCTTAAAAGCCACATTATTGAATACACCTGAAGTTAGCTTTTACTTTTACTACTAACATCGAAGATACTAAACACCACAATTATTCGACCACACTTCTGTATTTATCAATCTAAATTACAACCCGTGCATATGTGGGGCTTTGCATTTGAAAAAAAAAACACTAAAGCCCCGAATCCCTACAGTAGCAAAGAATGATTTAATTCTTTTCTTTCTTTCCTGATATATAAGGCACAAATAATTGAATATTCTTTTATTTGCTACGGTTCAATATGATCGTGAGGGTTTGCTGACAAACTTTTTCTTTCTGAATATAATAGGAAGAGAATTCCAGTTATGAATCCGAACCAAACAGCCCAGGGAAGGTTTTTGTTTGATATAAAGATAATCGGATCAAAAATATTATGGCGGAGATCTACAATGAGGGACAAAAGTGTTGACACACTTCCGTAAAATGGCCCCTTTTTGCATAGTGGATATACTTATCCCCTTCCCCTTTCTACCCCAACCCCTTCCCCCCAAAGTCAATGTTGAATTTTGGACCCTCAAGTCTTTTTTTTACTTCAGACAACATTGATTCGGGGGGTCGGGGGATTTACGGCGTTTAAAAGGAATGAAATAATAAATGAATTAAATGTTTGTTAAAAGCACCCGTTTTAAACAAGTGTGTCAACTACTTTTGTCCCTGATTGTCTGAAATATGTATCTGTGTTTTCCGGCTAGATTTTTGACGCTGCTGAATTTTTGTGCGATGACGTTACTCTATGGGCCAAATTGTTTGTTTTTAAACATCAATTTATAGAGTTTCGTCCTGATTTGTAGTATACGTAGAGTCAAATGTACGAAGCGTATGTCATTACTTAATCTTGTACCCCCGCGCGCGTTCCTGATACCCTGTCGGGTCGAGACGAAATGATTTGTGTTGTGATCAATGCCGTTGCTGCGGATGTAATGTTTTCACAAGTATTATCAATAGTGGAAAAAGGATGGAGACATTAAGGTACAATGAAAATTGTTCTGGTAAATGGTTAACTTAAGCGAATGAAGTACTGCAGAGTAACAGAGGGGACATGCAATATTTTTCTGACATTGACCTTTGCCATTAGTGAAAGGACGTGAACAATATACAGGTTATGAACCTCATAAATGATGGGCCAGCCGTTTGTGCTGTGCCCTATATATAGATGTGTGTTTTTTTTTTGAGACCTTTTCTAACCTAACTGATCCAAACCTTTAGCGTAGGTAGGCGTCGAGGTTAGGAATGTACTTTTGTAATGATTTTACATGACCGCCTGCCATTTATTCAGTGGCATGATTGTTTATTGATGTTGGACGGACAACTATTTCATTTCCCAGCTCGTAAATCGCATAAAGCCAAAGAAATTGTTTTCAAAATAGACACACCAGTTTGTATCATCGCCAAAACAGCAATTATTTTGGCCCAGAAGTTCACCTGATGACAAGCAAAGCGGGATAACACGTGATCGATGACGGCCGTGCGCTGGAAAATTTTCCTTTTTTATGCGCTAATTCCTCACAAAAGGCAAAAGAAGATTCCGCTATGTAAAAAGTGCTTCGCAATACGTATTCTTGACGACAAAAATTCCAGCGATGTGGCGCAAATAAGTAGTTTCAACGGTTAACCACGAGAATACATATCGACATTAAGAGGTCATAACAGACTAATGTTACTTTCCCTTTGCCGAAACGTGGTTAACCGTTGTAACACGAAGGAAGCAGTGTTTTCCTCAGTTTGAGCTGTCGTTTTCTTTGAGAGTCAAATACCAGTTCATGTTTCAAAGCTCTCTTTTCATTTTCTCTGCCGACAATACACAAAAACACAGGGTTTCGCTTGAGAAATGCAGTCGAAATACACAGACATATGCGCTTATGTCACGCTATTTGCGTTGCGTTATCATGTCACACAGGGTGTCACGAGGTGGGATTGAAAGTAATTGTTTTCGTGTACACTTGCAATGTTTGCTACGCTGTCCTTAGTTTTTTATTGAATTGGCCATGAATTTACCTTCACTTTTCCGTAGTTTCGATATTGAACGCAGTGACGGCCGCTCCTCACTAACGCTCCATATTTCCGTGGCCGGCCAGTGACTATCCCCACTACGTGTCAATCTTTACCCTATCCGTGATTGTTTGGGCCTTAACAATAGGATAAAGTGAAGAACGAGAAATATCCACTTTATTAAAAATATTTTCAGTACGCACCCCCTTGAAATTCATCAAAAATTGTACATAGGCGCGAGTTTCAGCGTCAGTTTTTAGCTTGTAAACCATATCGCCGGTAATTCTGGATATCGCAGCCCTTTTATTACGTCATCGCGTAATTCGAATTGGCCCTATAATTCGGTCGTGAATAAGTCTATGTCACCCCCACCACCAATAACATAATTATGTCATTGATTCCTTTAATTTCAGTTAAAATCAGTGTTATGCACGGCTCAACTTGTGTGCAGTAGCACAATTTTGCATTCAGACAATGAGGGACAAAAGTGTTGACACACTTCCGTAAAATGGCCCCTTTTTGCATAGTGGATATACTTATCCCCTTCCCCTTTCTACCCCAACCCCTTCCCCCCAAAATCAATGTTGAATTTTGGACCCTCAAGTCTTTTTTTTACTTCAGACAACATTGATTCGGGGGGTCGGGGGATTTACGGCGTTTAAAAGGAATGAAATAATAAATGAATTAAATGTTTGTTAAAAGCACCCGTTTTAAACAAGTGTGTCAACTACTTTTGTCCCTGATTGTCTGAAATATGTATCTGTGTTTTCCGGCTAGATTTTTGACGCTGCTGAATTTTTGTGCGATGACGTTACTCTATGGGCCAAATTGTTTGTTTTTAAACATCAATTTATAGAGTTTCGTCCTGATTTGTAGTATACGTAGAGTCAAATGTACGAAGCGTATGTCATTACTTAATCTTGTACCCCCGCGCGCGTTCCTGATACCCTGTCGGGTCGAGACGAAATGATTTGTGTTGTGATCAATGCCGTTGCTGCGGATGTAATGTTTTCACAAGTATTATCAATAGTGGAAAAAGGATGGAGACATTAAGGTACAATGAAAATTGTTCTGGTAAATGGTTAACTTAAGCGAATGAAGTACTGCAGAGTAACAGAGGGGACATGCAATATTTTTCTGACATTGACCTTTGCCATTAGTGAAAGGACGTGAACAATATACAGGTTATGAACCTCATAAATGATGGGCCAGCCGTTTGTGCTGTGCCCTATATATAGATGTGTGTTTTTTTTTTGAGACCTTTTCTAACCTAACTGATCCAAACCTTTAGCGTAGGTAGGCGTCGAGGTTAGGAATGTACTTTTGTAATGATTTTACATGACCGCCTGCCATTTATTCAGTGGCATGATTGTTTATTGATGTTGGACGGACAACTATTTCATTTCCCAGCTCGTAAATCGCATAAAGCCAAAGAAATTGTTTTCAAAATAGACACACCAGTTTGTATCATCGCCAAAACAGCAATTATTTTGGCCCAGAAGTTCACCTGATGACAAGCAAAGCGGGATAACACGTGATCGATGACGGCCGTGCGCTGGAAAATTTTCCTTTTTTATGCGCTAATTCCTCACAAAAGGCAAAAGAAGATTCCGCTATGTAAAAAGTGCTTCGCAATACGTATTCTTGACGACAAAAATTCCAGCGATGTGGCGCAAATAAGTAGTTTCAACGGTTAACCACGAGAATACATATCGACATTAAGAGGTCATAACAGACTAATGTTACTTTCCCTTTGCCGAAACGTGGTTAACCGTTGTAACACGAAGGAAGCAGTGTTTTCCTCAGTTTGAGCTGTCGTTTTCTTTGAGAGTCAAATACCAGTTCATGTTTCAAAGCTCTCTTTTCATTTTCTCTGCCGACAATACACAAAAACACAGGGTTTCGCTTGAGAAATGCAGTCGAAATACACAGACATATGCGCTTATGTCACGCTATTTGCGTTGCGTTATCATGTCACACAGGGTGTCACGAGGTGGGATTGAAAGTAATTGTTTTCGTGTACACTTGCAATGTTTGCTACGCTGTCCTTAGTTTTTTATTGAATTGGCCATGAATTTACCTTCACTTTTCCGTAGTTTCGATATTGAACGCAGTGACGGCCGCTCCTCACTAACGCTCCATATTTCCGTGGCCGGCCAGTGACTATCCCCACTACGTGTCAATCTTTACCCTATCCGTGATTGTTTGGGCCTTAACAATAGGATAAAGTGAAGAACGAGAAATATCCACTTTATTAAAAATATTTTCAGTACGCACCCCCTTGAAATTCATCAAAAATTGTACATAGGCGCGAGTTTCAGCGTCAGTTTTTAGCTTGTAAACCATATCGCCGGTAATTCTGGATATCGCAGCCCTTTTATTACGTCATCGCGTAATTCGAATTGGCCCTATAATTCGGTCGTGAATAAGTCTATGTCACCCCCACCACCAATAACATAATTATGTCATTGATTCCTTTAATTTCAGTTAAAATCAGTGTTATGCACGGCTCAACTTGTGTGCAGTAGCACAATTTTGCATTCAGACAATGAGGGACAAAAGTGTTGACACACTTCCGTAAAATGGCCCCTTTTTGCATAGTGGATATACTTATCCCCTTCCCCTTTCTACCCCAACCCCTTCCCCCCAAAATCAATGTTGAATTTTGGACCCTCAAGTCTTTTTTTTACTTCAGACAACATTGATTCGGGGGGGCGGGGGATTTACGGCGTTTAAAAGAAATGAAATAATAAATGAATTAAATGTTTGTTAAAAGCACCCGTTTTAAACAAGTGTGTCAACTACTTTTGTCCCTGATTGTAGATCTCAGAATTGATCGAAAACACTGCAAAGTACAAATTATGGACTATTTATGGAGTCTTGACCGTAACTAGAGGGCTTTTCGCTGACACTGACTGAATTACAGAAGCACACTGGTTCTAAACTTGGACCAAAGAGGGAAGACCGAGATTTCATAGGTCATCAAGGCAAGAAGTTTCAAACCTATTTTAGCTGTACACCCTACATTTCATTTGTGATGCCAATTGATTGGAAATTTTTGGCGGTGAGATAAACTTAAATAAGTAAACCTCTTCCTCCACGATAAAGCCGGAGGATCCCTCTTCCATGTAAAATGAACCTAAATGCCATTTAGCCCAGCTGGAGTCTTTTGTGATGAGTAGATGTGTTTTATTAATTTTTATGTTTCTTATACATTACTGTTGCAGGTGTTACACTAACAAGACACCATGGAATAACGAAACAGCCCTTCCGCAGAATTCCAATGAGGTAATCCCTGGCGAAAAATGTAAAGGGTCAACTCTGCAGCATACGGACATTAATTAAAAGAATTAAAAGAGAACTGACTTGCTTAGCCCAGCTGTTCATCTTTGCCGACTTAATTATTTTTCCCGCTAATTTTATTTTGTGTGTGTGTGTGTGCGTAGGAGGTACCTCGAGTACTCTAATCTCTAAAATGTCTTGCAAAAGCAAAAATCACCAGCTTTTGTAAAAGTGTACATCGGTAGCTCGGACAATGATAAAACTGTAATAGCGACACGAAGAACAACAGTTTAGCTAATTTCCCTGTCTTTTTAGGTAATTTGCAAAAAAAACCTACTTTCTTAATTAGTCCCTAAGGCTACAAATAAAAAATACCTTTTATGTAAACGAGCTTTTTTTTATCGCAAATTGAAGTTTGATTACAATGCAAACAACATTGCAAGGTTTATAGTTTAGTAGAATTGTATACATTTTAGAGCCAATCTTTTCGTGAACATAGAAGCAGTAGTTTTGCAACCTTGCATTACGAAATAAGGTTTGACGACTCAATTAAGTCAAATAAAAGCCTAGCGAAACCAACTTGTCCTAACTCCAAACTAGTCCAGTTGTAAACTAAAGGTTATTTCATTGCATAATGTTCATGCCTGAGCATAGGTTAGTATGTTAGTATAGAAGAGTAGTATTTGCTTTAAGTATCCACCTAAAATGCAAAGATTTGGTGGTCCAGTTTCCAGTAGAAAAGTGCTTTGAGTAGGAAAACTAATTTTACTGGTTCGAACAGCATGTCGCGTATCCGAGAAGGTTGCACATGGAGGTTTGATTGTAATCTGTATATTGCTCCAAACTAGCCCAGTTGTAAAGTAAAGGTTATTTCATTGCATAATGTTCATGCCTGAGCATAGGTTAGTATATATGTTAGTATAGAAGAGTAGTATTTGCTTTAAGTATCCACCTAAAATGCAAAGATTTGGTGGTCCAGTTTTCAGTAGAAAAGTGCTTTGAGTAGGAAAACTAATTTTAGTAGTTCGAACAGCATGTCGCGTATCCGAGAAGGTCGCACATGGAGGTTTGATTGTAATCTGTATATATGTAATCTCACCAGGTTTTTTAAAATAAAGCGTATTTGACATAGCAAGTTCAACGACGAAACTTTATTGAGCCTTTCGTTATTAAGACCACTAGTGTTTATCCTTAATTATTTATTTGCTCCTTAACAAAAAATATTTGCTATAATATCAGAGAGATTTTTAATCCATTCAGGTCAAACGGCAACGTCAATTTGTAGGTGACCAAGGTATCAGTCTTAAAAAATAAATAACTAAAATTGTAATTTGTAATTTGTTTTCCCACGGACCACTAAGAAGTTGTTAAGAATTCGCTTAAACGTATCAGTGCGTTGCGGATCGATTTAGAATTTGGAAAGGTTAGTTTTTGGAGAGAGGGGAAAACTGAAGCACCCAGAGAAAAACTTCTCGGCAAGGAAGAGAACCAACAACAAAACTTCGAACAAAACTTTTTCCAGACTTGTTTCCAAAACAATAATTTCTTTTTCCAGACTCAAGGTTATGAAATACGTCAGTGATCAATAGAGGTCCGTGCACACTTCGGCCAATCTAATTTTTCATTTTTCCAACAAAAACGGAAACAGGAAATATTACTTATCCTTGTCATATTTACATATTTAAAAGTACAGAAAAAAATAGAAAAAAAGAAAATGGTCAGGAAAATTGATCATTTTTTCATTTTTTCTTATTTTGAAGTCCGCTTCAAAAATACAAAAAATGCGGTAAACGGCTAAAAGCGATATTTTGCTATTTTTTTATTTTCCTGCTATTGTAAGAAAATGAGAAAAATGAAATAACGTCCGTTTCCTAACTCATTTTTCTATTTTTCCGTTTTTCGCCAAAAATAGAAAAACAGAAAAATGAAAAAAAAAAACATATTTATTCCCACCATTTTTTCATTTTTTCCATTTTGTTCAAAAAATGAAAAAATGAAAAAATGGAAAACTAGCATACCTATCGCCCAATTTTCCATAATTCCATTTTAATAAGAAAAATGAAAAAATGACAAGTGTTGCGAGCAATTTTCTATTTTTTTTATTTATTTAATAAATAGTAAAACTTTAAAACGATACATCCTTTCAGACAGTTTTTCACTTTTTATTTTATTGAAAAATGGCGCAGAAAAGTGAGAAGTTATGAATATTTTAACGGTGAAGAAGAGACTCGCTAATTTGGTTAGAGGATTTACCCAGGGTCGGCGGAGATGTGGGGGAATTTGGGGGGGGGGGGGGGGGGGCTCAGTTTTCGAGATGCGGACGTAGTTCCATTCACTTTTGATCTCGATTTCCCTGAAGGTTTGAGTTGTCGGGGGTCGACTGTGGATGAAAGCGGCGGGAAAACCGTACCGTACCGGCCGTGGAAATGAAGAATATTAGAAAGGGTACGAGGGGGGAGGAGAAGGCGGGGAAATTGGTACGGGAAAAGGAGGGGGGGGGTAACTCAACGGTTTTCATGCCAGCAACACTATGGTCCCAGAAAAAAAAAGCGGTTCGTGAGAGATATTAAGGGGAAGGAGTTAAGAAGAAGGTCGTTGAACAGTCACATGCGCAAAATAAATAAAGGGCACGCCAGTGAAGAGGTCAGACGCTTTTAAATGAAATAGATGCTCAAAAGTAGACTGCTTAGCAGGTCGAAATAACGAATCTTGCCGCAGAACGGGTCTTTTAGGATTGCAAGAGTAAAGTATATTGAATTAATATTATGGAGGAGAAACATAACGAGGCGGCTAGTATACGTTCGCGGGAGAGAACATCTTAATGATCTGGCCCCATACATTTGCTCATACATTTGTTTGAACGTTGGATAGCGACTATCCACAGGATAGGCCACTACCCAGCGGCCTGATAATTTTTTATGTATCTAATTTTAGGGAAACCAATTGCGTTATCTACTGGATAGTTATTTATTTAGCGGATAGCGTTATCCACCTTTTAAGCAACTCGATCAACCCTGGAAAGACGAGAGCAAAGATCGGTAATGTCGGGAAACCCATGCGACAAGTATGGGGAAACGTTCTACAGTTTGAATGGAACAGGAACACTTTATGGTGACGCAGTGTTAGAACAGGTCACAGAGTGAGTCCTAAGTAATGAGGTAAAGGAATCAGCTAATCAAATCCAAAAGTGAATGAAACTACGTTCGCATTCTGAGAACAGTATAAACCATGCAAGGTTGCTCCACAAACTCTACATCTTAGGAGCAAGGTTGCTCCACAAACTCTTCATCTTAGGAGCCTCACCCCCTACTGTCAAATAGTTCAAGAGCTATTTAACTGGTCGCAGGCAATACGTGAGAATTGGCTCCGCCTACTCTGACACTCTACCTATTACTCACGGAGTTCCTCAAGGCGCAATCCTATCACCATTGTTGTTCTGCATTTATCTCAACGATTTACCCACGGCACCGACGTTTTGCAACCTAGAATCGTATGTGGATGATTCAAAGCTATTCATTTCATTTCCTCTCTTTGAGCTTGATGCTGCCATTGAAAAGCTCGAACAAGACCTTCACAGTGTAGCTCAATGGTGCTGTGAGAACCATCTACTTATCAATCCCGATAAAACTAAACTCCTTTTCCTCGGTACCAGACAGATGTTAAGCAGGTTACCAGAAGACCCTAGTGTGGTATTCTTAGGTAAAACACTGAAGCCAACAGACTCTGCCAAGGACTTGGGAGTCTGTCTTGACCCCCATCTGACCTACGATCACCATATTTCATGTGTAGTGTCATCTTGTTTCGCAAAGCTTTGCCAAATAAGTAGAGTCAAAAGGAGCTTCGACAAGGAAACACTAGAGTTGTTAATAACGTCATCAGTCTTTAGTAAGATGCTTTACTGCTCATCTGTATGGTCAAATACTACACTCCAGAATATAAACAGATTACAATCTATTCAGAATTTTGCCAGCAAGATCGTAACAAACTCAAGGAAGTTTGACCACGTAACACCTTTGTTTCGAAAGCTAAACTGGCTTCCTGTTAAAGAAGAATTATTCTATAGAGACTCCGTTTTGACCTTTAAATGTCAGAACGATCTTGCGCCTCAATACTTAACGAGCAAGTTTACCAAGCGCTCAAATATACATACTCGTAACACACGTTCACGGAACTCTTTGCAGATTCCGCTATACAGAACGGCTATAGGCCAGCGCACATTTTCCTACAGAGGGGCCTACACATGGAATAACTTGCATAATGAACTTAGGCAAAGTGCCTCATTGGCATCTTTCAAGCGCGCCCTGAAAGACACACTATTGAGGCAGACATTTCCTTCATAAGCTCTAGAATTTAGTAGAATACCATCATAAATTGTGATTTCGAGTTTTTATTGTCATTTTTGCTTTTATAAATTGTAAATAGTTCCCGAAAAACCTCACGAGGATGTTACTATTAAAGTTATTTATTTATTTAACTAAAGCGCCCCCACCCGCCCTCTGCATCCCACGTCTCCCGCCAACCCTGTGTAAATCGTCTAACAAAACTAGTGAGTCTAAAGTGGATTAGGTTTTTCTTTTCTTTATTGGTAAATGTTCATGATTTATCATTTTTCTTTGCTATTTTTCATTATTTCAGTGACATAATGGACGGATTAAATTTGGAAATCTGTGATATGGCTGTATGGCCCCTGCTCACACAGTCATGCAAAATTATACTTATCAAAAGTCTGAAATAGATAACTGATGTAGCTGATTACAATAAATCTGTGCGATGGCTGTATGGCCCCTGCTCACACAGTCACCCTGAATGATACTAATAAAAAGTCTGACGTAACTCACTGATGTAACTGATTCAAATGAAAATCTGTGAGATGGCTGTATGGCCCCTGCTCACACAGTCACCCTAAATGATAATAATAAAAAGTCTGACGAAACTCACTGATGTAACTGATTCAAATGAAAATCTGTGAGATGGCTGTATGGCCCCTGCTCACACAGTCACCCTGAATGATACTAATAAAAAGTCTGACGAAACTCACTGATGTAACTGATTCAAATGAAAATCTGTGAGATGGCTGTATGGCCCCTGCTCACACAGTCACCCTGAATGATACTAATAAAAAGTCTGACGTAACTCACTGATGTAACTGATTCAAATGAAAATCTGTGAGATGGCTGTATGGCCCCTGCTCACACAGTCACCTCGAAACTATACTGTAAGCAGAAATCACCTAGGAAACTAACAGGTGAATTTAAAAGTGAAAAAATCAATATACTGTAAGATGGCCGAATGACCCTGACTCATGTGGTGAGAATTCTACATATTACAATGTCACTGCCCATATGTCCTGCACATAAGTATCAAATGACATACATGTCCTATACACTTGAGCTACATGTATACCCAATCACAATGCCCAGCAAGCCAAAGTTGCCTGAGGAAAGTTCTGCCCAAGTAGATGTACACGTAGGTGCCACATGCCAAGGGACGCAGCAGCTGCTCTTGAGTAGCCCGACACTAGAGATGCAACACCTGGAAAACTGATCAGCAGAATGTGTACAACTCTTTGGAACATTTCTTGCATACTATGTTGAACTGAATTGAGGAACCAAAGAGAATGCAGAGCTATTGACTGTCTTAAGAGAGATGCCAAGGGAAAGCTGAAGATGGTTGGATAAAGCTGGTTGGTACTCTGCTCAAGACTGGCTTCATTCAAAAGGCGTTCATGAAAGGGAGCTGCATGTGTATACCTTAGCACCTGCAGTAAAATGAAAAAACTATAAAAACAACTTCTTTAAAAAAGCCAGAATGTGCTACCATTAAAGAACAATGTGTAACCAATTAATAAATCAATCAGGATCTCCCAAACAAAACAAATAAACCGTAAATTCCTCAGAAACAACAAAGCTAAAAGCACTGATGTGACGTGGAGAGTAAAGCATAAAGCAACGTATAACAGTGTCTCATCACAATAAATGCAGGACTGTAATGTCCACACATATCAAAACAGGGGAGCCAACAAAACCGGAGATTAAAGTTAATGTAGCTGCATGTAAACCAAAATAACGGATTGCATGAATAAAGACTAAAAAATAGACAAAAAAGGCAAAAAATGTGAATAGAAATTCAAACCAAATAATATTGGCATCTGGTTACCCTAGACAAAAATACAACAACAGAACCACACACATATCACTGCAAACAAATCAAATAAGCAGTACAAACAAAGGAACAGGGGCCTAGAACAATGAGGACCAAAGCCTCAAACTGAGGAACCTAGCCTCAACATAAAATAATGAGGACGAAACCTCAATATAAAATATGAGGACAAAGCCTCAAAATAAAATATGAGGACAACGCCTCAATATAATACGAGGACGAAGCCTCAAAATAAAATATGAGGACAAAGCCTCAATATAATACGAGGCCAAAGCCTCAAAATAGAATATGAGGACAAAGCCTCAATGTAATAAATAAAAATAATGGACGAATCCACTATATAACACAATAAAAATGTGGCAGGGAAAGTCTGTCAGACATTAAGTCGACGCAAAAAACTCCCCTATAAATGCCAAAATAATAAATAATGTAATACGAGGCCAAAGCCTCAAAATAAAATATGAGGACGAAGCCTCAATATAAAAAACAAGGACAAAGCCTTGATACAACATGAGGACAAAACCTCAACAAAATGGGGTCAACGCCTCAAATACAAGTGGAGGAACAAAGCCTCACACTGAAAAAAAAACGGCCCAGAAGTAAGCACTGGCAGACAGAATGTCGCCGACAGCGACTAAAGGAAAACAACAGAACACAACGATACACAATGCAACAGGATAAAAACACAATATGCAGACAAAACTGACATATGAACAGCAAACGATAAACCTGATATGCTGATACAGTACACTGTACCTCGGAGGTAACTTTGTTAGAATGGTTGCAAGTTTTAGCCTGTAGGGTTTAATAACGCATCGTTTTGTTTGGCTTTGTTTTGTTGTTGCTGTTGCTGTTGTTTTTTTTTTTTTTTTGTATTTTTATAATACTGTAATATTAATTATACATATAAGCTGCGTCCAAAGGTCAAAAATGCTCAAATTGCATAAAGGTAAACTCAAAATAATTATAAATAAATAAAGTGTCTTTCCAAATCACAAAACAAGATCATAAACAAAGAGACCCAGCTCCAGGCAACTGAAGATCGGGCGAGTGTTACTGATTTCAAATATAGCGCCAGTTGGCACCAGCGATACAAGTAGCTGAAGAACACGAGGCACAACCGGTCTGAGGGACAACGAAACTGTGCTACGCACACCGAACGGACTAGCATACACGCCAGTGTAACTGAAAACATAAAAAATTAAAGGTCGATCGGATGTAAAATTCGATGTTACCAATAAGCAATGGCATTTCATTAGCCTAAACGACCGCAACGTGTATGAATTCCCGCAATCAACAAGACGATCATGTGCACGAACATGACTGTGGACATCAATACAGCACCGAGAGTAAGCGGTGAGCCATCGGGCAATAATCTAGTACTTATCTCAAAGAAGAGGTGATGCTCGGTAGGTAAGACCCAAGAAGAGCGAAAGAGACTGATAAATCGCAAGCATCCTGCATCTAAATCCGGTCGCCATCAAAAATGTTTCTGACTGTCTTGTAATGCGAGGAAGGAGGCCTTGTGCCTCGCTTCTGTGACCTACATGACCCGTGACATAAATGACACTTTCGTGACAAATCACCCGGATGACAGGAAACCCTCCTTTGCTGGTAGCTGGAGAAATACAATAATGATCAGTCACATTAAGCATAAAACCATTTATTTCTTTTAGAAATAAATCTCATTTTTCTTTGCTATTTTTCATTAAAACAAAAGATGAAAAATTGTCCGTTTTTGTTTGTTTGTTTTCTATTTATTGAAAAAATGGAAAAATTATTCGCAATACTTGTCATTTTTTTCTTTTTTCCCGTTAAAATGGAATTATGGAAAATTAGGCGATAGGTATGCCATTTTTTGAACAAAATGGAAAAAATGAAAAAATGGTTCGAATGAATATAATTTTTTCATTTTTCTGATTTTCGATTTTTTGGGAAAAACGGAAAAATCGAAAAATGATCTAGGACTCGGAGATTATTTTATTTTTCTCACTTTTCTAACAATATCAAGAAAATAAAAATAGCAAAATATTGCTTTTAGCCGTTAACAGTATTTTTTGTATTTTTGAATTTAACTTCAAAATTAGAAAAATGAAAAAAATGATCGATTTTCCCGACCATTTTCTTTTTTTCTCTTTTTTTCTGTACTTTGAAATATGCAAATATGATAAGGATAAGTAATATTTCCTTTTTCCGTTTTTGTTGGAAAAATAGAAAATTAGGTTGGCCGAAGTGTGCACGGACCAATAGAGACCTTAAAAAAACGCAGGACCAAAGATTTTTTCATGATAGGCTACAAACATACGGGCGAAATTAAATAAGATTTTTCCAAAACGAAAAACATCACCGCCACTCATAAAGCACTATTTGTTGTAGCTTTGAAAAAAAAAAATCAATTTTTTTTTTTACTATTTCAGACTTTATCTCCATTTTTAGGTCTCTTTTTCAGGTCTGAAAATTGCTGAAAATCGATGCTCTGTACGATCCCTCAGTTTTGTACAAGGTATTTCACTCCATAACTTGCACGTGTACACCACCATAGTGAGAGCTAGTTCGGGTCCCATCGGGGATGGATTTTGATTTTAGTCACTATCCAGATCTTGGTAGTACTTCTGATTGGTGAAAGCAAATTTTTAACCAATCAGAAGTACTACCCAGATCTGGGTAGTGACACGTCATCAGTATGGAATTTCTGCTCTCGTTCCTCAGACGTCATTTCGCAGGGGAAACCAGTGGTGGTGTCACGAAATGTCGGTTGTTTTCTCAGGCTAAGCTGGGTCAGTTACGAGTGGAAATGCCACGACATTTGATGCGCGTATCATGGCAGAAAGGCTCTACGTACACGTGACAGAAATTAATGTGCAACGATGCTAAAGTAAGGTAATGGCTAATCCTAACACTGTACTGATGAGACCTATTTGTATTGGGAACCAAGTAGCTGAGAAGACATTCAAACTACTCAGAGTAGATCATAAATGGAACTCACATGTAGACTGTATCATTGCTAAAGCCGCAAAACGTCTGATAGGATAGAATGTATTCAAAAGAGAGCGCTCAAAATTATATATCCTGAATGCACAGCTTATAATCAAGCCCTTTTAGAGGCAAAAGTCTCATCTCTAGCAAAAAGAAGGGTTTCCCTGTGTCGTCGATTTGTCTGTGACGTGGCTAGCAATCGCAATAATCATTCCTCATTCTCAAATCTGAAAGACGATCTGTCTGTTATAATTTAAGATCTGGTAGTGAAAGAACAATAAACAAATTAAGAAGAACTAAGAGAGCCGACGAATTTTTTACATCATGATTACTAGTACAACTGTATACTCCTAGCGTAGTTAAGTTGTATCTTTTGTATTGTATACATATCACTTGTTCATTCAGTATTTTTTAACTGCAAGAAAGTGAAATAAACTATATTTATTATTTATTTTTATTGGCCTCAACAGTGTGCATAAAACTTTTAGCCAGGTCAGAATGAGGGAAGAAAAAGCCTCCTTTGATATAAGCTGCTTTATAGGGTTAGCTTTTTGCCAGGGTATTTACCCAGAAAACTATGCTATAGGCTGAACATTGGCTTACAGGGGCAATGGCACGAAATGTATTATAATTCAAAAAGAGAGAGCTGCCAGCAAAGTGAGTAAAACATAAAAAAAAGCCTCAAAACACTAAGATAAGGTATGAAAACACAGCAAATACAAAAGGATTCATGGATAGACAAACAAGAAGAAGATTGAAACGGATTATAATTGTTTGCTTTAAAAAAAGGTTTTTCAAAGTTCGTCTTTGTTGTTTGCAGCGTTTGATATACATAATGCATGCTTTGGGGAGATATCTCATTGTTTGATACGAATAGGCCTTTCCAGATTCTGCTCGGCAACTTTTTAGCAACTTTTAGGATTTTGAGCAAATTTTTGTCAGAGAACAACTTCTAGCAACTCTTCGGAAAACTAGCACTTTTTTGGTAACTTTTGGGCTATTTTGAACCAAAATGCTGAATAACCCCTTTTTTTTAATAAACAAGTTAAAATTCTAAACATCTTTCTAGTAAAACTCATATTTTTACCCTTAGAATGGGTATCATGAGGACGTGGTAATTAATTACAAGAATTGGGTTTGGCTAGCCTCAACCTCGTTCCCAGGGCTTTTCCTTCCTCGCGGGGGGCGAAAAAGCACGAAAACAACAGTTAGCTTTTGTAGATTTGTAAACCAGATTGTTACACTTACTGTCTAACTTTTTGTAACTATCCACTTAGATTCAACTAAAGGTTGCCTAATTTGTTGTAACTAGTTACTTAGTTGTACCTTAATGTTGATTACAAAGCAATTGCTACTAAAATTAGACATGCTGTCTTAAAAATATTCGAGCAACTTTACAAAATTTTTGAGCAGCTTTTTCAATTTTTAGCAACTTTTGCCGGAGTAACTTTTTGGCATATTTCTTAGCAACTTTTTAGCTTTTTCGGAGCAGAATCTGGAAAGGCCTAGATACGAAGCTGTGAACTTGTCATTTTCAGGAAAACCCTGGTTGTAACGTCAAGTTTCTATAAAGCGTTGTAGACAAAAACAGCCCAATGAACTACCTTATTTTTACTTAATTTTGCGAGTATTAAACTTCGCTAAAGATCATGAGCCATATTTCTCAAGTATTTAATTTCGCGATTGTTAGTAAAAGATACAAGGATAGGATAGGATAGGATAGGATAGGATAGGATAGGAGTGCACAGTTAAAGTTCGCGATTTTTCTATTCTTTCACATGTAAAGCGTAATTTTGACCTCAGAACAGACTGAAAGTAACAACAGAATTAATAATTTTATCGTAAACAACAGCAAATAAGGACAATTACAAAGAACCAACAGATGGAACGTTTGACGACTTCACAAGGGAGAATTTGAAGAATTTAACAACGGAGGACGGTTCGGACAGCGAGAGTGTTGCGGTGGAAGGCTGATGGACAAAATCAAACCAAAAGCTCTTAACTGAAAAATGTTGAAATAACTAATAAAACAACACTGAATTTCGTTATTTTCTGGATATGCATATGTCTGGTATTAAAATTTCGCGATTTTTCCCAAATCGCGAAAATTAGCGAAATTTTATACTCGCGAAATTTTAAGACTGCATTCATTATGTATACCACAAGGAGGCGGGGTGGGGGGTGGTTGGGTTTGGGGTAGGCAGAAAATTTTTTGAAGGGAAAAGGAAGGATGGTAAAAATTTCTGAGGGCAGGAGAGGGGATGCTAATTTTTTTAGATGCCATTGAAAGATTAAGTATTTGTAACATTATTGAAAACCAGTACACAAGTGAAATTCCTTATTTTTAGTTCAATGAAGCTGGGATGTTTTCATTATTAACGCACTAAACTGTAATGTCTTTTACTTTGTGCAGTAACCAGCTCTGTCTACATAATCATTATCTCCTTTACTTTTATCCTGCTTTTATAACGTCACCGATTGTTTTCATTGTCATCAATATCATTATTATCATCATCACCATCGTTAGTATGTGTAATCAAATGGTGACGAGTGAAATTAGGGAATAATTTCACGCGCGTTTTGTCCAAATCCTAATAATTTCCCGAGCATTTAGGCTCCCTAATCTCACGAGTATACCATTTGATTACCTATTAATATCATGGGTGACGAATTACGTTTAACTCAGCAATCGTGAATTTTTTACATGTTTATCCTGGATCGTATCGATCGAGAACTCCACTCAGTCACATGTTTAGACCTTAAATTTGGCTTAAGTTCAGAATTTTCAAAATTTTTTGACAAAATACCTGTTAGAATCCTTCTTGATGTGCTCTTTCGTGTGTTCAGGTTTTCTAAAGCGTCTTTTTGTGCCATGACATCTTCATTCACGGCATTTTAAAACTTCGTCGCCATCTTGATACTAAGACGTACCGTGGAAGGTTGCCATGGCAATTTTGTATTAACGCAGTTCTACTACTACATTTACTACAGAAATTTCTGCAATCTGATTGGCTTAGAGCAGTGGTATTTTAGCTTGAAATACCTACATGTGAAAATTTACAAACCTTTTGCGGGTAGTAGTATAAACAAATAATAGCATGATTCGTACGTGATATTTGGCATAAATACCGCTCGTGATATGTCGAAATTGTCTCAAATTTCACTCGCCTAACGGTTTGTGAAATTACGTATAACAATTTTAAAATATCACTCCTGGTATTTATGCATCGTCAAATATCACTACAAATCATGCGATTACCTATTCGAATTTCGCGCCAAAATTAAGGAGTAATTCGTCACTTATGATATTATCATGACAATTAACCCACCTTTCTCACTATTAAAGCTGTTAAAGTTATGATTAAGTCCTCAGCTTTTATGTACGCAAGATTTAAATCAACTTTCGCAGCTTAGAAGGAGTGAAAATGATCAGTAATAATTGGTTTGTTTGCTCTGCAGTTACGCTGCAATCAGAATGATTACTTGACTACAGGTTGTGCACCCTTCTATAATCAGAAGTAATCATATGCAAATTCCCATCAAGTTGGTTTCTTTGATTTGCATCAAGCATGGAATTTCTTAGGATAGAAATTTATTACGATTGCGGTGTCTTTAAAGGATATCGAACGAGGACTACAAAATCTGAAGAAAGCTTTTCTTCTATTAAGCCATCACATTAGGAAGCTGGTTGAGAATATGCTTGTTTGAGTCAAAAGACCAAATAGTTTTCAGTACGGAACCTGAAGCTTTCCGTGGAGTAGGCAGTGCCACTAATCTCAAATTATATTTTCCTCTTGTGTAAACTCATTTTCATAGTCCTTACAATTCCCTGGTAAAAGAAAAATAAAATTGAACCAAGGTGAATTTTGGCTAATTTTATTCTTTATTTGCTATTCTGCTGGTCAGAGAAATTGAAGCATAAAAATAATAGTATAAACTTTCTTGTAACTGCACTGCAATCAAGCACTGTCATCCTGCTGCTCCAAGTATTTCTTACATCATCAATCCTGATGGTAGTGAAGGCCTGGCCCCCTTTGTTGTCTCTTATAACATAACAGACAAGAAACGAGTTGTTGTGACAGTTTTCAGTCACGCTAGTGCAAACAGACTGCTGGTTGACTGGTTTGTGCCAGCCGGATGTTACGTGCGCAATATAAGCTACCTCTCAGGAAGTATATAGTAACGAGTGTTCAAAAACTGGCCAAACTGGCCAATATATCCGCACACTGCGAGTACTTTGTCAAGTACGAATGTCTTGACTCACAGCTCTTCAATGGTCTAGGCAGCATAGGTTATTCCTCGCGAAGCGCCGTGAGGTTTATAATCTCGTCGCGCGCGAAGCGCGCTTGTATCACACAAGCATCGCAAGGCCACCGTGATTTCCTCTTGGCTATAAATCTATCGAGTTTGGTTGGTATCCGCCTTGACGTCATCCAGAGTAGTGACGTCAAAGCGCATTATGGGTGTCCAGGCAACCGATTGCCATCGACGACAAAGCTCTGGGTTTTATTCATGAAGACGGTTTTTTTTCATCTCTGAATTATAACAATGTTTACGGTCGGTAAATCACCCAATATCTCAGGTAAATAAAAGAGAACAGCAAACTCAACAGCAGTGGATTCAACAAGTGGCTGGAAATCCTCGCTGGGAAAGACTTATAAACAAAACTCCGCAAAAGCGAGGACGTCGACTTTAAATTCAGCGCAAGTAACGGCACAGCGAATAATGAAGGCAAACACTGTCAACTAGAGACAGAGGTTATACAGCGACCACAAATATGTAAAGAGTTACAATGAACAGTTTACAACACCGATAATGTGTGACATGTAGGGAAGCGTTACATTTTGTAAACAAAATCCTTACTGAGGAGACTTTTTCGTTTAAGCAGTGATTATGTTTGCACTTTACTGTTACAAACAATAGTTGTCAAGCGTGATTATGTACCAAAAAAAGTGCAAACACTTTTATAGCTATAGTTCGCCGAACAATGATTTTTTTCTCCAATTAGCAGCATTTAGTTGTTGTTTATCTCCTAGAATTGCCATCCACTCACTTCTACTGACACATTTCACAAATAATTATTGCACTTAAGGGTGAGTTTTTATTAAGCAAATGCAACTGAATATTAGCCGGCAGTTATCCACTATCACCCCCATTTCCTTTTGACCATAATTACACACATGTAGGAGGGTCAAATGGAGTGAACATGGGCGGATGGGACCTATGCAGCATTCGCTAACAACAGTAACCCCATTTAAATCTCAGAAGATCCTTTTTAATCCACGGGAGATTAATTACATCTCAGCTTCCAATATTAGATCCACCCTGCCCAGTTACATGATTTACTTCATTTCTCTCCTGTCCTCCCACCCCTTATGGGCTCCCCGCCCCCCGAGCTTCACGAGGTTCTGCGATACACGTATTTATAGTCTTAAAGGAGGAAAGGGATCGAGAGTTGATGACTTCGTTGTCAAGTGAACGTTTTTCCTTTGGGAAAAAAAATAGACTGAAGACTTCCTAATGTTCGTTCTACAATAGGGTAGACGATAGGCCTGGGAGTTTCCAGTATTGTAAGGGTGGAATTGATTTGGGAGAAATTTCTATAAAACCTTAGAGGTTATTAAAAAAATTTTTGCAAGAAAACATAAATTAACCTAGTTGAGGCGAATGGATACGGATACTTAGAAAAGGTCATTCCCTCTCAACGCTGCTCTCCTTGTTACAATATCATTCCAGTCAGGAAAGTACCTGAATTTGAACCAAATAATAACACTACTATTAACAATACCTATAAGATTAAAACTGAATAAAACCCTACCCCGTTATTTATAAAAAGAAATAAGTAAACATTTATGCGACGTATATGGAGTAAGAGCTCTCTATCAAAATAGATCAAACAAGATGCCGATGACTACAAATTCAAGGGTGTAGGCCTCAAGCACCCCTAATGATTAGAACATACAAAACAGTAACGAGACTATAAACAGGGGAAGGATGAAGACAATGGATGGCAGGAGTTGGCATGGAGAAAGAAGACCATCCATGATCATGGCCAAGCGTAAGCGGGACTTCTTCTAAAAAATCTGTGGCCAGAGAACTGGCATTGAAGTTAAAAGGAAAAAAAGAAGGCCCCAGGGCAAAAACATAGATAAACTTGTACAACAGCACTAAAATGGCTGGCAGCGATTAGATCTTATTACAATGCCGTGCAATAGAGAGGGAACGAAGAACTATGACAAACCGTAATAAGAAGACAATGTCTAAATGATATGCTGAGATGAAAATGTGACCACTGCCTCATGGCCTTAACACCCCTCCCCCCTCTCTCTAATAATTACCAACAACTTTTAAGCAACTGTGGTGTTTTTTATCCATTGCTGTGATTATTAAACTGCTGTGTGGTCATTGAACTGATGTATGTTCACAGGGCTGTAGCCAGTATGAGGCAAACTGAGGCACTTGCGTCAGTCATTTTGAGCCCGTTATCCCAGTGTTCGGTTTTACAGTGTAGTCATCATTAAAACCCTAAATAAATAGGAAAAGAATTTAACCATGGGCATTGCGTTGGTCATAATTTTTTTCTGGCTACGGCCCTGCAACTTGATCTGCTGTGTTTTTTTCCTCCCCCTCAATACTTGAATGAATAAACATAAACAACACTAACACCAGAAGGCTGTGATTACTGAACTCATTTTGTCGTCTTTGAAATATTGTGTCTTCTCTGAACTAAACTTATTCACTGAAAAGAAAATTGAAGCAAATGGATATGGATACTTAGAAAAAGTCGTTCCAACAATATGTCAGTAATCTGTTAAACTACGTCAGGTGCTTAGATTGACTGGCCTGGATCATTAGTTCTTAAGGGAAGACGTTAAAGGAACTGAAAGAAGTCAAATGATGGAGCGAGTTCATAGAGGACGTAAACTTAATACCAGATGAAAATGAAAGAAATCGCATCATTTCTGTTTCGCACACAAAATGAGATTTTAAGGCATCACGATTTTAATTTAATCTGGCCACCTACTGGATCAATTAAATATTGGCAGTCACTGAGTTTTTGAAATTTTCAAAATGGCTGTAATAAAGTTGTAATTGAACTTCGCGTCGTGCAATTTTGGTCTGAAATCATGCTTGCCATTTCAAATCAAACTCTCGCTGTACACTCATCTGATTCTAAAATCACGCGTATGATTTCAGACCAAATTCACTCCACTTACACGTTTAGATTAAAAATTGATGGTTTTCACTGTCACGCCATCAAAAATTAAAAATAAAACGATAAATTCCAGAATCTAAGAATTGAAATAAGGTTAATATAGAAAGACCCTCGCCTAGATTCAGGTCAGTGTGATTTTTCATATGCGGAACATTCCAAGAAATTATTTACCCAAATTAATAGAGCTTTCTATGGAGACGCCATGTTGGTGCCCATCCGAATGGGCACCAACATGGCGGCCGGAAACCAGCGGAAGCTTCTGTCACTGAGTTTTGCTATGAAAGCGTGAATTCATCTCTCAAGGAACTCATAAACATTAAATTAGTACCTTTCCTAATAAAATGACTGTTTAAATAGCAAAATCCCTCAAAATAAATCACTCTTTTAACCTACATGACAGCTCTGTCGCCCGTCATCTAGATCCTGCGTCACGGAAAACCTTAGTCAAGCGTACTGTATCACAAAACGAAGAGCCTTTTCGAAGTGAAAATTTGTGTAAATTTCATTTTTTAACTGCTCTAGTACTTCATGAAAGTAAAAAACTTAAAAGGATCGATAGCCAAATGGGTCTATAAAACGCGGCCCGCCCTAGTCGACTGATTGGGCGTCGCCCAGACTAGTACAAAACATGAGGTAAACTCTATATGGAATAATTATTGTTATCATAGGTTGTACTTATGCCATTTTCTTCCATAAGAGATAAGATGCAACATGACTTGAAGTTTGTGATATTACACGTGAATCGGCATGAAACATAAAAATCCTGGATCAATTTAGGTTCCTGGGAAACTGCCCACCTACCCCTCCCCTATGCCAACGTTAACACTTACTTCTTACTTGGGGCAAAATGATGGCTTAGGGGAGGGGTAGGTGGGCAGTTTCCCAGAAACCTAAATTGATCCAAAATCCTATTTGTGCCAAATAGAGCGATGTTCGCATGACCTTGAAATGAAAACGAGAAAACAAAACACAAAAAACACAAACGAACGGAAATAGAGCGATTTGATTGGTTTATCGAACGGATACAAACGCGCGTGGCTGAAAAAACTTCATGCCCGAGGAACTTTCTAGAACTCAATCAATACTTCGCTTTGACATCATACTGCAACACGATTGGCCAATCGAACAATGCCTTCTCCCGTTAGGATATTTTTTGGCGGGAAAACGAAAAGTCCATGTTTTGATCTTTTCATCCAATGGTTGATAAAACAAATAACGATCACTTACCGAAACCATTTTTCAAGGTCATACGAAAATCGCTTTATTCAATTTATTAAACCTGTTGCTTTTTCTAGTTTAGTGGTAGACCCATGGAGAAGGGGTCGGAGGGGTCCCGACCCTAATATATCCATTAGATAACTGCTTTGAAACTGAAATAATAACCACCGAACATGCTTGTATTTTTAAATATTGCAGTTTTAAAACTACACTTGTGTCGCACGTTTTAATAAAGGCACTTGTTGAAATTAAAGAAAAATCATATTCCATGGCCGGTGGGGGGTGGAGGGTCGCTCCTCTCCTCCAGAAAAACAAATTCTGCGAACCGAGAAGGCCAAGCAATTTCGGTAACGTAAATCGACGATGAACAATGATCAATTGTTTCGTTTTCGAACATTGACGTCATGCTATCCTATGCCATGCTTTGCTATATTTATCCCTACTTCAAACATAGGCTATTCCCCCATAACTATGCTTCCAAAACACTCGTTCTCCGGCCGTTCCGGTAGACATATACGCATTTCTGTGACAACAATTTGGTTTCTATTCCTTATAATTTATAGTTTTTAAAACCTTACCATAACCGGAAATTTATCACATTTATTTTAAAACCAATGATGAATTGTTTCATTTTCGAGCGCTGGTGTCATACCATATATTTCCTCACTTGAAGCAATGCTAGGCCACACCCCTCAACTGAGCTCTCATGAACTAGCACACACAACTCTAGTGGACACATTAAGATTTCTGTGAGTACAGATTTCTTTTCTTTTCCTTATCATTTACAGATACTTAAGCATATGTGGTTAACCTTTGTACTGCGTAAGTGGTCGACAAAAAACAAAAACCAACTGAGGATTAAATGGATGAAGGGTAGAACAATGATTGTTGCAATTGTTCTATATAATTTTAAACTGTTTTATTTAAATTGCGTAATTTCTAAAAAAATTCCAGTCGTTATATAATCTCGAAAATCGTGATAATTGCATTCAGTTTCCACAGAATTATGGTGAATGTTCTCCTGATTATGATCAATATTTTATTTCACAGAAACTGAAATATGGAGTAAAAACGCCGAGCAGGCACGATATCGAGTCAATCGCCTCCTTCAAGCGTTAAGTTTCTTTCAGGTTTGTTTACAATTTTAATATTTTTTACATCCAAAGGCATTTAAAATTCAAACTCACGCAGGAAAATATTACGCTTCAGTAGAGTTTTACTCTGACGTGCTGTCACAACTCGACTTTGACCAGGGCATCATCAACAACAACAACAATTTTATTAGTACCCAACAGTGCACAGAAATATTGGCGAGGCGTACAGGCTGCCCCAAATAACCATAGGAGATAAAGAAAAGTGGCAGCCATACTTAGGTGATTTATCTATAATCATTTGGGTCAGATACATCCTCGGATCGGAGACCCAGGGGCAGATAAAAGGGAGCGAGGGAAAGTCTAAACGGGTGGAAAAATATATATGGAACGAAGAAAAGTAAAGAACGGCGAGAAGAGCCCCTGGGGACAATGTCTTACTAGACCAGTTCCAAACGGTCGCCGCCGTTCTGGCTTCTGATTGGTGCCAGAAAAACACAAGTTTTCTGGCACCAATCAGAAGCCAGAACGGCGGCGACCGTTTGGAACTGGTCTGGTAAGACATCGTCCCCAGGGGCTCTTCTCGCCGTTCTTTACTTTTCATCGTGCCATATTTTTCCGCCCGTTTAGACTTTCCCTCGTTCCCACTATCTCCCCCTGGGTCTCCGAGGATGGGTCAGATATCACACAACACACACAAACACAAAACACACACGCGCGCATGCGTACTTAGCACTAAAACAAACAAAATATTAAAAGAAAGTTAAGGAAGTCAAAGTAAAAACAAAAACAACGAAAAGCCAGATGAATTATGGTGTTAAAATCCTTAACAATTTTTAGTAGCTTTTAAAAACAATTAGCTTGAGGTTTTTCTTAAAGCGTTAGAGAGGAAGAAGCTTTACATAAATAATGCAAGTTGAAGGGTGATAATGTCAAACAACGTGACAACATTTAGATCTTTAAATAAAGGACTTCAATGTTCATTATAAATAGTGAAAGTAATTATTCTTAATAGGTATTATTCTTAATAAGGCAAAAAAAAAACTAAAGGCAAAAATTTTAAAAAAACCAGTTTGATATTGAGGTCAGAAAAAACACCAAACCTCGTTACCACCAAGGTCCGGAAGGCATTGGATCCAGTTTGGTTGTGGTTTGCGGCTTTTGATGAAACCCACTGCTCAGTACATTCTTGATAATCAAAATCAGTGTTCGTAATAAGCTGTAATGGGACCTAAAAGTTTTCATGATGCTATAAGTGGCCGAGTTCTCATTGTACAACTTATTTTTGTATAAGCCCTAGAGAAAGTATCAAGTGAGTCATTCAGGCTCATGAGCGAATGATTTCGTCACATGCGGCTCAAACTGACTTTCTGCAAATACTGTTGTGAACATAGATAGAGATGTCTGGCCTCCAATACTGAACTCATGAACGGTTTGGCCCCACCACATATATATAACCAATGCCACGTTTTCCTGTTTTCTACGAGGTGCAGAAGATATATTACAATTTTGGGTTTACAAAACGAAAGCAAACAACAATCATTTGAAGACCGGGTTTTAGGGCTAAACGAAGTAACACGGGGAAGTTCAATACAAGAAAGGGTACAACAATGATTGTTGCAATTGTTCTATATAATTTTAAACTGTTTTATTTAAATTGCGTAATTTCTAAAAAAATTTCAGTCATTATACAATCACGAAAATCATGATAATTGCATTCAGTTTCCACAAAATTGTGGTGAATATCCTGCTGATTACGATCAATATTTTATTTCACAGAAACTGAAATATGGAGTAAAAAGGCCGAGCAGGCACAATATCGCGTCAATCGCCTCCTTCAAGCGTCAAGTTTCTTTCAGGTTTGTTTACCATTTCAGTTTGCATAGACCAGGGGCACCCAGATACTGGTTTCTCCCAAATACCTTAAAACTTGTGTAAGACCATCAAGACTGCTAAGTTAATCTTAACCATACATTCTAAAATAGCCAGCTTTATTAACGTTTTTTCTGTACGGTTATCCCGGACAAATTTAGCTTTTGAAATTTATTAGGGTTTCTCATTATTACGTTTTGGTTCCTGATCACTTAACTGTTGTTATGGTAACGTTTTACCAGGGACC
The DNA here is from genome assembly GCF_958299795.1 of Porites lutea. Taxonomy (NCBI): domain Eukaryota; kingdom Metazoa; phylum Cnidaria; class Anthozoa; order Scleractinia; family Poritidae; genus Porites; species Porites lutea. Next base: position 9,188,604 of record NC_133203.1, on the reverse strand, counting down.
GCGGAGCAAGGTGAAAAGTGGAAGGGCTAACAATTGAAAATAATTTTTTCATATTGAAAATGGAAAAAAGGAATAAAATCATAGTATTTGATTTTCCAAAAGTGGGGGCGGGGGCGCAAAAAAGTGGTGGGGCCGCGGCCCTACCAGCCCCTCCCCCTCCGCGGTCCCTGTTTACGAAAACGAGGGATTTTCTGATACCTCTTTCCGTGCCTATTCTCGAAACCAAAATTTAGGTGTTCTTTCTAGCAAACATGCTGGCCACATCTGGAAAGTGATATGTCAGCTTCCAAAAATCGTATATAGGGAAGTTGAAAACAATAGTTCAAAACGTATATAGATGAATGGAACAATCATCTAGAAATTTTCAGCCTTTCTTAAGCTATAGAAATTGCAAGGCAATATTTTTTCTTTTCCAAAAGATGTTTTACAAAATACAGTCGTTGGGTTCCTATGAAAGAATCCTGCTGAAAGCCTTTCAATTCGTGTCAATAGTTTATTTCACAGAAACTGGAATATCGAGTAGAAAACACCAAGCAGGCACAATGTTCGTTATCCGCCTCAAGATGACTGTGGCTTACCAACAGTTAGAATTAGATCTGAATTTCTCTATCAATATCCTGTAAAAACCATACTTCTCTTACGGAACTGCTCACGCCCTCCGCGTTTCAAAAATAGTATAAAAGCATGGTCCAATTAAAATGTGGAAAAGTGAAAAAGGGAGGAGAGAAAGTGAAAAATTGTTTTTCGTGGTAGAAAGAGCTATTTTGCCTTTTTTCCTTATTAAATATGCACGATTTACGAGCCAAGAATCAATGAGCCAGATTTGAACAATTTGTTGGACAATGAAAGCGGCAGCCAGTAGAACTTGCATAATTACGTAACGACTCAGTGACACCATATATCAACCAATGAATACTTTTCTCAGTTTTTTGTCAAGAAACAAAAAGAAACTGGTCTCCATCGACCTAGAAATTACCAGAAAACCTGTCCAACGGGTTGAGTCACCTGACATAGCGCATGACGTTATCTCAATGAAATTCCTCGGTGTTTTACTAATGAGATAAAGACAAAGGGTTATGACGTCATCAGCGTTACTGCATTCCTCCACAAGTGAATGCGATTTCTCCACAAAAAGGGGTTCATTTCATCTCTACTATACTACTGATAATATCGCAGAGAGGAGACGTTAGTCTTTATTTTCTAACATAGGCACGTTTAACGTCCACGAGCTATTTTGAATGCTTTAGTGTAATCGTATCAACAATCTACTGTTTTAATCCTTAATGTAGATTATTTTTTGTGCGCAATTTGGTATTGTTGTACATTAATGAAAACGCGAAACGCTGCACACAGCTGAGTCGATCCTCATACTACAACTTCACTTTTCTTAGTCTTTCCTTCGGACATCTGGTACAAAATAAACAAATTGTTAAAGTACTATGATTATCAACTCACCAAACGTTGCTTAGAGGGAAGACTCAAAAGTCCGAATACCGAATAGCTAAGAAATGTCACGATTTTCATCATTGTTGTAGCTGGTTGCATCATGATTCTTCACGAGGTTGTCACGTGCGATTCTACTTTAACTTAAGGCACTAGTTACAAAGCTAAAGAGGTCTTCATTTGTTCAAGTTACTATTATTACTGCAAGCTGAAGCAGTATTTTGGAAAACGCCTTGCCACCACAGTTAACACAACGATAACGAAAGCACAAGAGCAGGTCATCTCCCATGTGGAGCCTTCGCACAAACAAGCAAACTGGGTATGCTGTCCTGAAATTTTGAACATTTACCCAACTGTCTATCCAGTGTGCAACAACAAAGACTGTCACAAGAAAATTAGTGAAAACCCTGGGTCCAAGATTGTTCGTTGTCTACACTGTAACAGAGCAATGCTTCTGAAGAACTGCTATATTGAAATGAACGTTAACTTTCATCTAGAAAAACAGGACAAGCACTTTTCAGTGACAGCATTTCCAAAGATTGTGGGGAACTTCCTCCAAGAAGACATCTTGCAGTACAAAGACAACATTGACGATCTAACTGAGAAATTGCTGTTGCTCGAAAATGTAGATTTTGAGCTTTCTCAGAACAACAAACTTGTTATAAGTATGAAAGCCCATGCCTCAACTTCACAGGAAAAGTGAACAGCTAACTGTCTGGTAAAAAAAAAACTGTTAAGTTGAACAGACACTAGTGAAAATTTAACAAAAGAGTACAATTTATGATATTAGAGTGATTTTGCTTGGCCCGTGAAACACTATCTGACAGTCAGTGCGTAATAGTCAAAACTTAACAAAAGAAAGCAATGGAATAAGGGTGTAATACTAACTCATAGTGTAGTAACTATTTACGGGCCAAATAAAAACACTCTGACCACAGTCGTTTCAAGTGATACCGTTAAAAAACTTAATAAGCTGATTTAACTTACCCCATGAAACAATATCTGTTAAGTGCATAATAGTCAAAATTAAACAAACAAAACAATGGAGTAGTAACTATTTCGCGGACAAAGAAAAATCACTCAAATTTGTTTTGTCCTTATTGTTAGCTTTTTTTGGTAAATTTCTGGCCTGATTAAAAAAAAAATTCTCCAAAAGGAAATAACCATGCTATTATAATACAAAATATTGTTAAAAAGAAGTAGAAGTAGATTGCATGGTTGTAGTGACTTTATATTTCTTCTTTAGGCCTAAATAGATAGATTGCAGATAATTATATTTTATACCAATACATTGTACATGGTTACAACTGATTATTGTTGTTGCAATGGTTATTGTCAGTAATGATTTTTCTCAAAAAGTCAATAACACACAAATTTATTAAGTTCCTGTTACACAAGTATTAATTGTACAATTGAAATAGATTTATATTGCCTGATTTATAGATAAATATACTGCAGATGATTATATTTTTATAGATTTATACATTGTTGCAAGTTTGGTTATTGTTGTTGTTATGGTTATTATAATGATTTTTCCCAACAATTACTCAAATTTTTAACGTACAATACATTCCTGTTACACAGAATATTAACTTTACAATTGAAATACATTTATATCAACTGATTTATGGATAATATATTGCAGGTAATTATACATACAATACGTTGCTGTTTCACAAAACAAGACTGTATGACTGTAATAGATTTCCATGTCAAATTTACAGAGAAATATGCTAACCAGTTACATGGATGTTAACTTCAATAAATATTCAAACGTTTCTTTTTTAACATTCGTATGCACAGTATTTATATCCAGTAAAAACCATATACAGGTGTTAAACAGATCTTCAAAAATATGGCCCGCCATGTGTAAAAAAATTCCGAAATCTCGGAATGGTTCCGAAAATTTCCCAATGATTCCGAAAGTTCGGAATGGTTCCCAAAATTCGGGATGGTTTGGATTTGCGAAATAATTACGAAAATGTCGTAATACTTTCGACTTTCGGAATATTTTCGAAAATCGCTCGTAATGCTGCCGAAACACCTGACTCTGAACATAAAAAGAAGACTGGAAACGACTGTGGAAACACCCACCATCTGCATTTCGCGCAACAAATTATTGCCTAATTTGTTCCTAATTTTTTTCTAGGAAAAAGTTTATTATTTTATATTGAAATTTTTATTGAAACACAGACGAAGCTATTTTTAGTTATTTTAACGTTTTAATATTTTACAAGTGCCAGCTATTACTAGGATATTCGTAATTTATCTTTTAAAATATTTGTAAAATAAGAAAAACTTCTCGGGGCGGGGGTTGGTCACAGTCAGACGCCCAACTTTTTTTTTCTTACTAATACTGGGCATCCCCACGTAAGAAACTGCCAATTAATAATAGCCTAAATACTATAAAGGGAAATTGCTCTAAACTGCTAATCATCCGCACTGAAATAAAGAAAATTAAAGGGTTATTATAAGGAACGCTTTAAATTGTAATTTTATTTGTATGGAGACTCGCTGCTACAACTTTTAATCCAAAATTGGCAGCAAGTTCCATAAGAAGCATCAAATGCTAATGCACGACTACCAAGGTGTAGAGAAACTTTTTTTTAAAACAAAGAGGATGAAGTGGGTCTCTTCCTACTCTTCCTTTAGTGCGAATTAGAGAACACCGGGATTGAGAGTGACTGCGTTTCATACCAATATTCATCCAATCTTCTGATTTTTTTGCCCCCGAGAAATAAAGAAAGGAGCGAGCAGTGACTTCGAGTAGTCCCCGTTTTTCCTCAGGGATAGTAAAGCGAGCGAAACGCGAGCCCGCGTGAAAATCACTCCACACGAGAAAGGCGAGACGCTCGCCTCTCGCTCACTGTACTATGCTCGAGGAAAAATGGAAACCACTCGTAATCTAATAAGACGGAGTTCTCTAAATTATCTCTTGAAATGTATTTAGGGGAAGGACCAGGAGAGGTGTTTGAGACCCCGCCTGTAAGATCGTTTATTGCACGGGTCGTCTAGACAAAGTTGTCAAAGTAGACAGGGAACAAGTTTTTAGAAAAATAAAAATCAATGGACAACAACACAGAGTATGGCTTTCCAAAAGAATTTATTACAAGTTAATTACAAAACCTACATGCATTTGAAGGGTTGTGACTGCATGAACCTGTACACTTTTAAAGATGATTTATCGTTTTGGATGTTCGGGGGAGGATTTCCGAGTTCTTTCTTCCAATGACTCTAAGTACGTTTGGTGAGTTATTAAAAATATTACTATTATCCAGATAATCTGGTAAACAAAATCCTCGCAGAGGTCAAATTTACAGATAGAAAGTCGGCACTTCAACAAAAACCGCAAAAAGTGAAAAACGGATTAATGCCTTTTGTCACACAGTACAATCCATCAGTGCCTAACCTTAAAAATATTTTAATGAGCAAGTGGCATTTAATCGAAAACCAACCAATGCTGAGAGAAATATACAGAGAACCACCTCTCATCTCCTACAGGAGAGGAAAATCTCTAAAAGACATACTTGTTAGAGCTAAACTCTAAAGGTCAAAGACCTATTACATCACGAAACAGCGGGAGTCGTGTTTAGCCTGTCAACCCCTTTTAACCTCATTGCGATATTTTTAGACAGTGCTCCGTCCCCCTTCGTGCTAGACTCCTACTACACAGTCTGCTAAAGTTTTCAGAGAGAAAGCAAGCTGAAATGGAATAGCTAGACATTTACATGCACATCTGTGCTATTCCGTACCTTATACTCGACATGACAAATAAGACCTTTACATCTGTAAAGCAGAAAAAACGACCTTGAAAGAAACACAACTACATTCGGATCGAAATCCCCGGTCTCCCATTGGTTTATACAAACAACCAATGGCGAGCCAGAACTTTCGATCCTCACAGCAAGTATGAATATATAAACAGCAACACGTACATTTGCCACGGAATGTTAACAGTCTTCACTGACATTCCTGAGAGACGCAACATAGAAACAACTGAAGAGATTCGCTAAAGAATCGAAACTCGAGTCTTGTTTGAGAATGAACCAAACACTCAACGAAGATGGCATGCTTGTGCCGGGACCTTCCAAATCAGGCCAAAGCAACATAGACAATAACGAGGATACGCTGTTAGCATCGGATAGCGATTTTGAAAGTGGCCAACGGCCGCCCGACCGTAAGCGCCGCCACAGAGAAGGAAGGAAAGACAACATCCCCAACAAGAGACCTCGCTATAACAGATACAGCGCCTCTACTCTGGAAAAGAAAGTTGTAAAATCCGAATCGTCTATTAAGAAACTGAAGGCACACACCGAGAAGAAAACGTGTCCTAAAGACCTGAGGTACAACGTACGAGTCAACATCGTGCCGGACGACGAATTCAAAAGTGACATCAGCCACATCCGCAGAGAAGCTGAACAGAAACTTATCGGCGCGTTGACACGCTACCACTACAGACGAGTAGAGAGCAACAAAATCAAGCTCAAACAATTGGAGCAAAGACCAAACGTAACCAGAGGAAAGAAAACGAACAATCCTGATCTAATTAAGAACCGGCCACGACCGGAAAAAGAAAACCGCACTGAGAATGCAATAGTTTTAGCTACAGAGCTAACAAACAAAATCAAGAAAGTGGAAGAAATGATGAAAGCTTTACAAAATAAAGAAAGTGAATCTTATCCCTGTGTATTTACTGACTCTTCAGTCAAAGGGAGGGAGAAAGAAAAACGAAAAATCAGAAATGAAAAAAACCACTCGCGAAGAAACAATAGGAGGCGAGACACAAACAGGATAAACACTCAGTTTAACCAAAGATACATTAAAAACCTCTCAAATTGCAAAATGACAACTGATCAGATCAACTTACTATCAAAGGGGTTGAATTTTCTCCAAACACCGGTTCTAGAAGAGAATCGCATCCGGCAACAATTGCTGCTAGACTTTAAACAGTTCGCGAGGCGAATGCGCCTCCGATATATTTTTCACAACAAGGAGAGTGAACAACACCCCTTTCACGTTAAATCAAACTGGGAACCTCCAGTTCAACAATCAGTTGCGCTAGAAACTTATTTAGAGGAAGTTAAAGTTCAACTCGCTGAGATTGAACTAATTAAGCCACGAAATAACTTGCCTTTCAAAGAGCGTAAAGCGCTTAGAGAATTAAGATCAAACTCAGAAATAATCATAAAAAAGGCAGACAAGGGCACAACAACGGTCATCATGAACAAAACAGATAAAATACAAGAGGGCCAAGTTCAGCTTGATGATAGCAAAAACTACATGCCCCTCGAAACACCAATGGTGCAAGAAACCTCTCGAAGAGTAGAAGAGATGATCAATGATCTCCACCAGGGAAATCATATAGACGCAATGACCAAGAAGTGGCTTTCTCAAACACCTAGCCCACCGCGTATACCATTATTTTACACGCTAACAAAGATTCACAAACCAGTTTTAACTGGTAGACCTATAATTTCGGGCTGCGATGGCCCAACAGAACGTATATCATCATTTTTAGACCACATCCTACAGCCTATCGCTAAAGTACAAAAATCCTACCTCAAAGATACCACACAGTTTATCAACTTTATAGAAAAGAGGAAAGTTCCAAACAACGCGATCCTAGTTTCTGTGGATGTTACCAGCCTGTACACCAATATTCCTCAAGAAGAAGGAATAAACACTGTATGAAAAGCATATGAAGCCTTCTATAAGAACGACACACCCATTCCTACAAATTCACTCAGAAGCTTGCTTAGACTTATACTACAGGAGAACTCCTTCCAGTTCAATGGAAGAAACTATCTCCAGACTCATGGTACCGCAATGGGAACAAAAGTGGCAGTTGCTTTTGCCAACATCTTTATGTCCGCGGTAGAAACAGAAATTATCAATAAAAGCAAGATAAAACCCCTCGAGTGGAAAAGATACATCGATGACGTGTTCTCCCTGTGGGACACAAACAGAGAGGAAATAGACCAATTCATTTTAGAAGCAAACAGGCACCATCCTACCATAAAATTCACGGCTGAAATATCAGAAGAGAAAACAAACTTCCTAGATACTACTATCTTTAAAGGCGAGAGATTCTACAAAGATTCAATCTTTGACATCCGTACGCACTTTAAACCGACTGAGACATTTCAATACACGCATTTTTCCTCCTGTCACGCTCCAGGCGTGAAAAAAGGATTTATCAAAGGCGAAGCCCTAAGGCTCCTTAGAACCAGCTCTTCAAAGGCAACATTTGAAGAAAACGTTAAAAATTTCAGATCACACTTGCGTGTCCGAGGCTATCCAGATAATCTGGTAAACAAAATCCTCGCAGAGGTCAAATTTACAGATAGAAAGTCGGCACTTCAACAAAAACCGCAAAAAGTGGAAAACGGATTAATGCCTTTTGTCACACAGTACAATCCATCAGTGCCTAACCTTAAAAATATTTTAATGAGCAAGTGGCATTTAATCGAAAACCAACCAATGCTGAGAGAAATATACAGAGAACCACCTCTCATCTCCTACAGGAGAGGAAAATCTCTAAAAGACATACTTGTTAGAGCTAAACTCTAAAGGTCAAAGACCTATTACATCACGAAACAGCGGGAGTCGTGTTTAGCCTGTCAACCCCTTTTAACCTTGTTTTGTAAAAAACATGGTTTTGTATAAAGTATAAATGTTTTTTGGGAAAATCACAAGCGAACTTGAACCTAGCAATAACAAAAAGTATTTAAGTTCAAAAAAAAAAGACAAGAAACCATTTGTATTCTATTGTTCCTCTTGAATGATCCTTGCAATGAATTCCCGAACTTGTAAATATATTTCAATGCCATAGTTGTTGTCTTCCATCAGAGGAGTGAAGTTCTGTGTTAAAGCAGCATTAGCCTCCTCTGATAGTTCGAAGTCTATGTTTGCGATCGCCACTCCCTCCTCATCTTCTTGAGGATCAGGCAGTGGAGCATCAGGATCATGCCCATACATGTCCATATCCTCAGGTATGGAATTGTCAGTGTCCAGAACATCACGTATACCAGCATTTGGGGAGTTGAAATTTCTGAGGCACCCGGAGGCCCACAGTTGCCGGGGTGTTCGGTTACGTTCAGTTGAGACAGAATGAAAGTTGAAGCGTTGGGTAAATCTGTCTAACAGTCTCTGCACTCTCGGAAGGAAGACATAGTGCAAGGCCAACATATCACGTTCACACATAGGGTCCAAAATGTGTCTAGCCTCCATAAACAAAAACAAAGATGTAAACACAGTCACAACACTTTCCACAACATCTCTCCAAAGGCGTTCTATCCTGGTGTTCCGTGTGCTAGGCCCTGTCAAAAAACTGCCCCGATTTTCACCTCGAAAAAAGACCATGAAATCTCTGACAGCCACATTTTCTCCTCCATTGTCGGCTCGAACTCGCGATGGGACACCCCATTCATTTGTTGACCGCTGAAACGAGGTGAGGACAGTACTTGCTCTATTGTTGTTGTGAACATCGAGGTAAATTATGCATCTCGAAAATCCGTCAATGCAGCCATGGATGCACATCCGCCAGTGACGTAATTTTAAATTACTGTCCATGTGCCACAGGAAGTTTGGATGAGGGACACTGTAAGGTCTCCTAACTATTCTCTGTCCCCACCTATTTGCACGGTTGATCGGGTCTACTCTTACTATGGCCTCTCGCACCCTCCACCTTTGAACATAGATGCCCCTCTGTCTGACGCCTGCCATAACATTTCTTTCGCCTGTCCGAGGGAAAGCATTTAGTTCATCTCTGACAAGATTGTCCAAGTCAGTGCCAGGAATATTACTGTATCCCTCAAAGACAAGAGAAAATCCAAGCTCCCTTCTCCTATTATAAATAGTTTGCCTAGAGACCCCTAAGTCGGCAGCAATCTGCGTCCAGCTGTTGAACTCACTCCGCAAACATGATAGCTGTTCTGAAGGGATGACGTACCTTGGTCTCCCAGGGCCTGGCGACGTCTCTACCTGCGGTCTGTACGAGTAGCCGTGCATTACAGGCAGCTGAACAATAAGACCATAAATTGCCCTTAAATTTTCTCTTAGCGTTTCAAGTTCTTGTACCTCCGTATGAGGAAATCCACCACTCCGGTACATGTGTTGGACAATGTCGGTAATATGCCGCAAAGCACACAACACCCGATTTGCATAAAATTCTGCTCTCCGTTGGTCGGAGCGAATGTTATCCATCTCCGTTTCCACCTCTCTCAACAGAGACATGACAGTACGGACAAACTGGGCCAAGTCATCATCTGCGGTAGATCTGGGAAAAAAGAAAAAAGCATCAGTAGATGAAAACTTTGCAGGAAAATTTGAGATATTCCAGTATAAGCTTGATTTGAAGCGATGTCTGATTCTCTCGATTGGAAGAAAGTCGACTTACCTTGAGACAGTAAAGGCCAAGACGAGAAATAAAAACATTTGAAGATGATACTTCATCATAACAGGACAATAACCACAAAATATTACAACTGTGTAAAGGATAACAAAGCTTATTTCTACTAATTTTCTTGATACAGCGTTTAACGACGAAAAGCATGAAGCGTGGATTGGGATTATGGCAAACAGACCCACGCCGTTGCACTTTGATTCCGTAACCATGGTGTCTCCATGGTATCCTTATCAATAGTCGTTTCCAGTCTCCTTTCTATGTTCAGCGTCAAGTGTTTCGGCAGCATTACGAGCGATTTTCGAAAATATTCCGAAAGTCGAAAGTATTACGACATTTTCGTAATTATTTCGCAAATCCAAACCATCCCGAATTTTGGGGACCATTCCGAACTTTCGGAATCATTGGGAAATTTTCGGAACCATTCCGAGATTTCGGAATTTTTTTACACATGGCGGGCCATACAAAAACGGGGGCAGCTCTAGTGAAAACTATTACTAGTTATAAATAGTGTCACGTTTGTAACCGATGATTTCATTTTCGCGAAAATGGAACGCACTACAAAATTACTGGACAAGAACGTGTACTCATTTATCCTTTTACGAGCCAGATATTTTGCATAAACAATGACATCATGCAAAGATTAACTTATAACGAAAAAAATCGAGATGAACTTTTACAGTATAGTGAAATCAATTTTACATCTCGGAAAAATGGCTCGAACTTCCCAATATACGATGCGATTTTTGCGATATTTGTCACGGGTGTTTTCAGCCCGCAAGAAAAATCCTTGTTACTTTGGCGATTTTTGCGATATTTGCGGACATTTCGGGGCCCGTCTTGGCTTCTTTGCTTTCTAAGTCTGGAATTTTGTTACATTTGTTATATTTGCGATATTTGCGATATTTGTCACGGGTGTTTTCAGCCCGCAAGAAAAATCCTCGTTACTTTTGCGATTTTTGCGATATTTGCGGACATTTCGGAGCCCTTCTTGGCTTCTTTGCTTTCTAAGTCTGGAATTTTGTTACATTTGTTATTTTTGCGATATTTGTCACGGGTGTTTTCAGCTAGCAAGAAAAATCCTCGTTACTTTAGCGATTTTTGCGATATTTGCTGACATTTCGGGGTCCTTCTTGGTTTCTTTTTTTTGTAAGTCTTGATTCTTGTTCGATTTGTTATTTTTGCGATTTTTGCGATATTTGTAAGTGATTTTCTTAAATAATTTTTTCTCAATAATTTCTTTTGCGACAAAGGCGAAAACAATTTGCTAGCAAATTTTTGCTAACAAGATCGATCCTGGACATAACTGGTCAACAATGCAACCATAATCTTCCACAAAATTCCAAATGAAACCTTTAATTTGAACTTAAAGTCACGTATTTCAATTCGACAGGAAGTGGAAGTAAAAATACACAGGAACCGGAAATAAAAAGAGTTTCGCTACACTGTACACACGGGATGTTTGCATAACTGCATTTTGGCGCGAAAAGCTGATTTCCCTTTCCGTTTTCTTCTCCTTTTAAAATGAATCGTGTGAACCCAAAACTATTTTTCCTTAAATTAGGTCCCTAAAAGGGATGTTTAGGCAAAATAATAAAAAATTCGATTTTTTGACGAGTGTCTTGCGATTCTCGATTTTCTCAGATAATGGCTCTTAACTGCTTTTAAATGTGAGTAGCTTTATTTTGACGATCGGCCGAGTAACCGAAATCTTCCGTAACTGTGTATTCATGGGTAAGTCTATTTAACCGAAACAGAATGTTTCATGGAATCACAGCTACGATAGCATCAGCTGAATTTACAACTTCAAATGACACCAGACCAGACTACAGAGTCGTTACGTATAAGAAAAATATTTATCATTTTGAAGAAAACCTTAATGTTTCTAACTGGCTTCCTTGTTTTTTTTATTTAAGATTAACTCTATTTCCGTAGAACTATTTGCTAATTATTCTGGTCTTGTTTTTTTACCTGTTTAAGTTTCAGGAAAAACCCATATGGTCAAGGTTCAAGAAGCTATTCACCATGGCATGATTGCCGCAGATTTTCTTTCAAACACTAAACGAGTTGTCCAGGCTATCGAGCTGTGGAACGAGTGCTTAATACTACTAAACAACACAACCTTAGAAAACGAACATGAACTTGCCACAATAGTGCGTATAGCGCTGAACAAGAGGCTGTTTTATGGAAATGCTGCTATTACGAAACTTTCACCAGCTATAGAATCTGGCAAAAAGCTTTTAGTCCTATTTCGTAATCTTAGGAGAAAAAAAGAAGAAGGTAACACAGCCTTGATGTTATAAAAACTGTACTTCCAAAAAAGTGAATACCAGGAAGCACAAGCAGTCCTCAAAATTGCACTCTGCGTTTACAAAGAAATCGAAGACAAAGACGGAGAAGCGTCATGCTACGGAAACCTAGGAAATGTGTTTCAATCTGTCGGAGAATATGCCAAGGCTGAAGAATATCTTCATAAAGCACTTACCATCAACACAGAAATTGGAAACAGAGAGGGAGAAGCGTCATGCTACGGAAACCTAGGAGCTGTGTTTGCAAATGTAGGAGAATATGGCAAGGCTGAAGAATATCTTCATAAAGCACTTACCATCAACACAGAAATTGGCGACAGAAGGGGAGAAGCGACATGCTACGGAAACCTAGGAGCTGTGTTTCAATCTGTCGGAGAATATGCCAAAGCTGAAGAATATCTTCATAAAGCACTTACCATCAACACAGAAATTGGCGACAGAAACGGAGAAGCGACATGCTACGAAAACCTAGGAGCTGTGTTTCAATCTGTCAGAGAATATGCCAAGGCTGAAGAATATCTTCATAAAGCACTTACCATCAACACAGAAATTGGCGACAGAAACGGAGAAGCGTCATGCTACGGAATCCTAGGAAATGTGTTTCAATCTGTCGGAGAATATGCCAAGGCTAAAGAATATCTTCATAAAGCACTTACCATCAACACAGAAATTGGCGACAGAAAGGGAGAAGCGACATGCTACGGAAGCCTAGGAAATGTGTTTCAATCTGTCGGAGAATATGCCAAGGCTGAAGAATATCTTCATAAAGCACTTACCATCAACACAGAAATTGGCGACAGAAGGGGAGAAGCGGCATGCTACGGAAACCTAGGAGCTGTGTTTCAATCTGTCGGAGAATATGCCAAGGCTGAAGAATATCTTCATAAAGCACTTACCATCGACACAGAAATTGGCGACAGAAGCGGAGAAGCGGCATGCTACGGAAACCTAGGAAATGTGTTTCAATCTGTCGGAGAATATGGCAAGGTTGAAGAATATCTTCATAAAGCACTTACCATCAACACAGAAATTGGCGACAGAAAGGGAGAAGCGACATGCTACGAAAACCTAGGAACTGTGTTTCTATCTGTCGGAGAATATGCCAAGGCTGAAGAATATCTTCATAAAGCACTTACCATCAACACAGAAATTGGAAACAGAGAGGGAGAAGCGTCATGCTACGGAAACCTAGGAGCTGTGTTTGCAAATGTAGGAGAATATGGCAAGGCTGAAGAATATCTTCATAAAGCACTTACCATCAACACAGAAATTGGCGACAGAAGGGGAGAAGCGACATGCTACGGAAACCTAGGAGCTGTGTTTCAATCTGTCGGAGAATATGCCAAAGCTGAAGAATATCTTCATAAAGCACTTACCATCAACACAGAAATTGGCGACAGAAACGGAGAAGCGTCATGCTACGTAAACCTAGGAAATGTGTTTCAATCTGTCGGAGAATATGCCAAGGCTGAAGAATATCTTCATAAAGCACTTACCATCAACACAGAAATTGGCGACAGAAACGGAGAAGCGTCATGCTACGGAATCCTAGGAAATGTGTTTCAATCTGTCGGAGAATATGCCAAGGCTAAAGAATATCTTCATAAAGCACTTACCATCAACACAGAAATTGGCGACAGAAAGGGAGAAGCGACATGCTACGCAAACCTAGGAAATGTGTTTCAATCTGTCGGAGAATATGCCAAGGCTGAAGAGTATCTTCATAAAGCACTTACCATCAACACAGAAATTGGCGACAGAAACGGAGAAGCGTCATGCTACGGAATCCTAGGAAATGTGTTTCAATCTGTCGGAGAATATGCCAAGGCTGAAGAATAACGTCATAAAGCACTTACCATCAACACAGAAATTGGCGACAGAAAGGGAGAAGCGACATGCTACGGAAGCCTCGGAAATGTGTTTCAATCTGTCGGAGAATATGCCAAGGCTCAAGAATATCTTCATAAAGCACGTACCATCAACACAGAAATTGGCGACAGAATGGGAGAAGCGGCATGCTACGGAAACCTAGGAGCTGTGTTTCAATCTGTCGGAGAATATGCCAAGGCTGAAGAATATCTTCATAAAGCACTTACCATCAACACAGAAATTGGCGACAGAAACGGAGAAGCGTCATGCTACGGAAACCTAGGAACTGTGTTTCGATCTGTCGGAGAATATGCCAAGACTGAAGAATATCTTCATAAAGCACTTACCATCAACACAGAAATTGGCGACAGAAACGGAGAAGCGAAATGCTACGGAAACCTAGGAAATGTCTTTCTATCTGTCGGAGAATATGGCAAGGCTGAAGAATTTCTTCATAAAGCACTTACCATCAAGACAGAAATTGGCGACAGAAACGGAGAAGCGACATGCTACGGAAGCCTAGGAACTGTGTTTCGATCTGTCGGAGAATATGCCAAGGCTGAAGAATATCTTCATAAAGCACTTACCATCAACACAGAAGTTGGCGACAGAAACGGAGAAGCGTCATGCTACGTAAACCTAGGAAATGTGTTTCAATCTGTCGGAGAATATGCCAAGGCTGAAGAATATCTTCATAAAGCACTTACCATCAACACAGAAATTGGCGACAGAAAGGGAGAAGCGACATGCTACGTAAACCTAGGAACTGTGTTTCGATCTGTCGGAGAATATGCCAAGGCTGAACAATATCTTCATAAAGCACTTACCATGAACACAGAAATTGGCGACAGAAACGGAGAAGCGACATGCTACGTAAACCTAGGCAATGTGTTTCAATCTGTCGGAGAATATGCCAAGGCTGAAAAATATCTTCATAAAGCTTTTACCATCAACACAGAAATTGGCGATAGAAACGGAGAAGCGTCATGCTACGGAAACCTAGGAACTGTGTTTCTATCTGTCGGAGAATATGCCAAGGCTGAAGAATATCTTCATAAAGCACTTACCATCAACACAGAAATTGGCGACAGAGTGGGAGAAGCGACATGCTACGTAAACCTAGGAAATGTGCTTCCATCTGTCGGAGAATATGCCAAGGCTGAAGAATATCTTCATAAAGCACTTACCATCAAGACAGAAATTGGCGACAGAAACGGAGAAGCGTCATGCTACGGAAACCTAGGAACTGTGTTTCGATCTGTCGGAGAATATGCCAAGACTGAAGAATATCTTCATAAAGCACTTACCATCAACACAGAAATTGGCGACAGAAACGGAGAAGCGACATGCTGCGGAAACCTAGGAAATGTGTTTTAATCTGTCGGAGAATATGCCAAGGCTGAAGAATATCTTCATAAAGCACTTACCATCAACACAGAAATTGGCGACAGAAACGGAAAAGCGACATGCTACGGAAACCTAGGAAATGTGTTTCAATCTGTCGGAGAATATGCCAAGGCTGAAGAATATCTTCATAAAGCACTTACCATCAACACAGAAATTGGCGACAGACAGGGAGAAGGGGCATGCTACGGAAACCTAGGAGCTCTGTTTGTACATGTAGGAGAATATGGCAAGGCTGAAGAAAATCTCCATAAAGCACTTACCACCAACACAGAAATTGGCGACAAAGACGGAGAACCGTCTCGCTACCTAAAGCTAGGAAACACATCTCAAGCCTTATCGGATCTCTGGTCAAGCATTCAAATTTACGAAAAAATGCTTACTTCTCTAGGAAGCAAAGATAGCCACAATATATCATTTTTTGACAAGAACGCGTCTCCCTATCGGCTGTTTTGTTCATTGAGTTGTTCTTGTGGGAAACCGTATGAAGCTTTACACGCTGCTGAACTTGGACGGGCCAGAGCTCTAGCAGAACTTATGTCAAATCGCTACTCCATTGAAAAAGAAATATCCATCAACCCACAATCGTTTGTTAGCATCGCGGAAGTAATTAAGAAAAATGGCAACAGCACCTGCCTCTACATCTCCTATGAATACGATGACAATATATTTTTGTGGGTTTTGAAACAAAACAAACCGGTAGCTTTCCGAAGAACGAAACTTTGTGAAAGCTATGTTAGCAAGCATGGCAAAATCTCTGTGTATGACCTGTTTGGACACGAAAGCTTATTAAGAAAATTTCACGTTTTACCTCAAGAGCAATGCGAAGACCGATCACTCTTCACTTCATTCGCCAACCAACTTACAAACGAATCAAATCTGGAAGATAGTCTCTCAACCTTGCGTCCTCTTTTAGATGAGGGAGAAGTATACACGGACCCTGAACCGCCAACACTTTTTCAGGTTTACAACATGTTGATTGCTCCCGTGAGTGACTTGCTAGAAGGATCTGAAATCATTGTTGTTCCTGATCGCTGCTTCTTCCAAGTTCCGTTTGCAGCATTACACGATGAAAGTCGCCGCTATTTATCGGATTCTTTTAGGATACGAATTGTCCCTTCTTTGACGACTCTCAAGCTCATTCTGGACAGTCCAGCCGACTCTCACAGCGAAACTGGTGCATTGATTGTGGGTGAGCCAAGAGTGACGGATGTGTATTTCAAGGGAGTGTTAAGGTATCTCTGTCCATTGCCTGGCGCGAAAGGGGAAGCAGAGATGATTGCGAGACTACCACCTGAATCTCACCTTTTAATAGGAGAGCAAGCAACAAAGCAGGCGGTTCTTCAGAGAATATCCTCGGTGAGCCTCGTACATTTCGCTGCTCATGGTGATGCCGAAAGAGGAGAAATTGCTCTTACCCCCGCTGACTCCACAGTGGAGTTTCCACACGAAGCAGACTACTTACTGTCAATGACCGACATTTCAAAAGTTAGACTGTCAGCCAAACTGGTGGTCCTTAGTTGTTGCCATACCGCACGTGGACAGATCAAAACAGAAGGCGTTGTTGGAATCGCTCGAGCATTCTTAGGATCGGGTGCACGCTCAGTGTTGGTGGCATTGTGGGCCTTACAAGACAGAGCAACAGAGGAGTTCATGGGAAGATTCTACGAAAACCTTGTCCAAGGGAAAAGTGCTTTTCTGACAATTAGGGCCATAGGAAGTCTGTCATAATAATAATAATAATAATAATAATAATAATAATAATAAAGCCTTTATTTAAAGAGGGTAGCACTTAATAGCCAAAGGCTAATAAACTTGTGGCCCTCATAAAATAAAACAACTATTTACAATCTAATAAATATAGTAAGCTAAAATATATAAACAATTAAAATAAAACAGGATTCGAATTTTATAAAAATAAAAAATTAGTAAATGATAAAATGATTTAAACATTGTTGTTCCTTAAAAATCTTGGCAAACATGTTCTTTTTAAAACATGCTACAGAACCTCGTTTCCTAATTTCAATTGGTGTACTATTCCACAGTCTTGTTGCCGAAACAGCGAAAGAGCGTCCTCCCTCTGTTTCTCTTCTATATTTAGGACAAACAGCATTAATGCTTGAATATCTAGTGTTGCGGGAGTGCCGCTTATTATTCAAAATTAAGTGTTCATTTAGATAATTCGGCAAATACCCATGAATTCGCTTATACATTATTATGCATTTATCTATCTTATGTTGCTCATAAAACGGAATCCAACCTAGCTTGTTAAACAAAGCAACTGATGGTGTCATGCGATCGGCATAAGAAATAACGCGTGCCGCACGTTTTTGCAATCTTAAGACCCTATAAACCGACTCTTTATCACAATTTGCCCAAACAACGTTAGCGTAAGACATAACAGGGCGAATAATGCTATTATAAAACTGAAGTCGCTGTTTAAGAGGTAGACAGGCTCGAATCTTACGCAGTATTGCGATTCTAGAGGCCAACGTTTTACATACTTTCTCAATATGTTCATCAAATGACAATTTGCTGTCAATTTCTACGCCTAATAAGGTAGCACAATCCACATTACTGAGCTGTTTTCCGTTTACGAAAACATCTATGTCACTTCCATTTATGTTAGCCACACATCTTTTCCCAGTGATCGTGAGTACTTTAGTCTTGTCTTCATTTAATGAGAGCTTATTCGCTGAAGCCCATAACTGAATTTCAGAGACAGACTTATTTAGTGATGAACTTAAGGTGGCTAAGTTTTTCACATCCGCAAAAGCAGTGACAGTCGTATCGTCTGCGTAAAGGTCCAACTGAGCACTTGTATACAAGAGCAGATCGTTGATAAACAAAATGAAGAATAAAGGACCTAAAATACTGCCCTGAGGGACCCCATGCAACATCAAAGCTTCGCTTGACTCACTCCCATTTACACGGACCACTTGCTTCCTATCCAACAAATAAGAGTGACACCAGGCAAGCTCCCGGTTGGCTATACCGTACAGTTCCAACTTGCGCAACAATAGCTTATGGTCTACCATGTCGAAAGCCTTTCGATAATCAACCAGGACCATGCCGCATACATGATTATTATCTAGGGCGAACAAAAGCTCGTCAACTAACTTGATTAGAGCAGTCTCGGTACTGTACATCCTACGAAACCCAGGCTGTCTAGAATACAGCAAGTTATTATCCATAAGGAAAGCATATAGAGAGTTGTGCATATGACGTTCGATTACTTTTGACACCACCGGTAGCACAGAAATTGGGCGATAATTAGAAGGATCACTGGCCGCACTTTGTTTCAATAGAGGTGTCACATTAGCAGTTTTCCAACGAGTAGGAAACTTTCCTGTGGAAAACGACATGTTGATAAGCCTTGCTATGCTTGGCGCTAAAATAGGAGCGGCAATACGCAAGAACCTGGCGCTGATTTTATCAATACCTGCAGCCTTATGAGGACTGATCCCCTTTATAATCTGAAGCACCTGAGCATTGGTTATGTCTGGAACAGAGAAAACCACATCCGGATCTTTGCAAGACTCAACAGAGTTTTCCAACTTGGACAAGTCTGATGGTGTATTTCCGAGTCCGGATCTCAGATTATCAGCGATTGAGGAAAAATATGAATTAAACTGCTCCGCAATTTCTGTAGCATTTTCAACAGCCTTGCCATCCAACTGAAGCTTACTAATCCCTTTATTCATCTTTCCGGGTCCTGTCAATGTTTTTATCGTATTCCACGTTGCTTTAGGATTGTTTCGATTTTCTTCGAATGCATTCTTGTAAAACTCACGCTTTGCTGAGCGCAATGCAGAAACAGCCTTGTTTCTCGCCTTTCGATAATTTGCCCAGTCAGAACTATTGTCCGATTTCCTAGCCACCTTCAATAAGTGATCACGAGAGTTCAATTTTTTAATAACTGCATTGATCATCCAGGGGGGCTGAGTGGTGTGTTTGATTCGCTTTTCACGCCAAGGACAATGATCATCGAGGGCAGAATTAAACATCTTCTCCCAGGCATAAACAACATCATCAATATCTTCGAACACAAACGCTGTCTCCCAAGGGATCTGCTCTAGTGTTCCCTTGAATTGATCCTCATCAAAAGATTTCATGTCACGGTACTTGATTCGAGAAGATTGTCTGTTTAGATTTTCGCGTGCATACTTACGAACTACAAAGACTGGTAGATGATCTGCTAAGCCAATGTCTGCACTGGTGACCAAATTTATTCGCTGTGGTTGATTACAGTACACATGATCAAGACAGGTTTTGCTTGCACAGCTAAAATAGGTTTGAAACTTCTTGCCTTGATGACCTATGGAATCTCGGTCTTCCCTCTTTGGTCCAAGTTTAGAACCAGTGTACTTCTGTAATTCAGTCAGTGTCAGCGAAAAGCCCTCTAGTTACGGTCAAGACTCCATACACAGTCCATAATTTGTACTTTGCAGTGTTTTCGATCAAGATTTGCTTTTTGCTTGTCAGGTCTTTTTGTATTACAGTTTTATCAACTTGGGTGCATTTGGTACTTTTAAGTACCAAATAGAAAGCAGTATTTACCCTTAAAAGCCACATTATTGACTACATCTGAAGTTAGCTTTTACTATGACTGAGGTAAAATATCAATTAACCGCTTTTTTAACATTCGACCACACCTCTGTACTTATCAGTCAACCCGTGCATATGCGGGACTTTGCATTTGAAAAAAAAAAAAAAACACTAAGCCCCGAATCCCTACAACAACACAGAATGATTTAATTCTTTTCTCTCTTTTCTGATATATGAGG
This sequence comes from Porites lutea, assembly GCF_958299795.1. Lineage (NCBI taxonomy): Eukaryota > Metazoa > Cnidaria > Anthozoa > Scleractinia > Poritidae > Porites > Porites lutea. The sequence continues at coordinate 9,168,388 of NC_133203.1, read as the reverse complement.
CACAAATAATTCAATATTTTTTTATTTGCTACGGTTCAATATGATTGTGAGGGTTTGCTGACAAAATTTTTTCTTTCTGAATATAATAGGAAGAGAATTCCAGTTATGAATCCGAACCAAACAGCCCAGGGAAGGTTTTTGTTTGATATAAAGATAATCGGATCAAAAATATTATGGCGGAGATCTAGATCTCAGAATTGATCGAAAACACTGCAAAGTACAAATTATGGACTGTGTATGGAGTCTTGACCGTAACTAGAGGGCTTTTCGCTGACACTGACTGAATTACAGAAGTACACTGGTTCTAAACTTGGACCAAAGAGGGAAGACCGAGATTCCACAGGTCATCAAGGCAAGAAGTTTCAAACCTATTTTAGCTGTGCACCCTACATTTCATTTGTGATGCCAATTGATTGGAAAGTTTTAGCGGTGAGATAAACTCAAACAAGTAAACCTCTTCCGCCACGATAAAGCCGGAGGATCCCTCTTCCATGTAAAATGAACCTAAATGCCACTTAGCCCAGCTGGAGTCTTTTGTGTTGAGTAGATGTGTTTTATTAATTTTTATGTTTCTTATACATTACTGTTGCAGGTATAACACTAACGACACACCATGGAATAACGAAACAGCCCTTCCGCAGAATTCCAATGAGGTAGTCCCTGGCGGATAATGTAAAGGATCAATCTCTGCAGAATACGAACATTGATTAAAAGAATTAAAAGAGAACTGACTTGCTTGGCCCAGCGGTTTATCTTTGCCGGCTTAATTATTTTTCCCACTAATCTTATTTTGTGTGTGTGTGTAGGTACCTTGAGTACTCTAATCTCTAAAATGTCTTGAAAAGCTCAAATCACCAGCTTTGTACATGTAGAAGTGTACATCGGTAGCTCGGACAATGATAAAACTGTAATTGTGACACGAATAACGTTAGGATTAGTTAATTTCCCTGTCTTTTTAGGTAATTTGCAAAAAAACCCTACTTCCTTAATCAGTCCCTAAGGCTACAAACAAAAAATACTTTTTATGTAAACGAGATTTTTTTTATCGCAAATTGAAGTTTTATTACAATGCAAACAACATTGCAAGGTTTATAGTTTAGTAGAATTGTATATATTTTAGAGCCAATCTTTTTGTGAACATAGAAGCAGTAGTTTTGCAACCTTGCATTATGAAATAAGGTTTGACGACTCAATTAAGTCAAATAAAAGCCTAGCGAAACCAATTTGTCCTAACTCCAAACTAGCCCAATTGTAAACTAAAGGTTATTTCATTGTATAATGCTCATACCTGAGCATAGGTTAGTATGTTAGTATAGAAGAGTAGTATTTGCTTTAAGTATGATGCAAAGATTTGGTGGTCCAGTTTTCAGTAGTGCTTTGAGTAGAAAAACTAATTTTAGTAGTTTGAACAGCATGTCGCGTATCCGAGAAGGTCGCACATGGTGGTTTGATTGTAATCTGTATATATGTAATCTCACCAGGTTTTTTAAAATAAAGCGTATTTGACATAGCAAATTCAACGACGAAACTTTATTGAGCCTTTCGTTATTAAAACCACTAGTGTTTATCCTTAATTATCCATTTGCTCTTTAACAAAAAATATTTGCTATAATATCAGAGAGATTTAGAATCCATTCAGGTCAAACGGCAACGTCAATTTTTACGTGACCAAAGGATCATTCTAAAAAATATAAATAAATAAAATTGTAATTTGTAGTTTGTTTTCCCACGGAGCAATTAGAAGTTGTTAAGAACTCGCTTAAACGTGTCCGTACGTTGCGGATCGACTTGGAATTTGAAAAGGTTGGTTTTTGGAGAGAGGGGAAAACCGGAGCACCCAGAGAAAAACCTATCGGCAAAGAAGAGAACCAACAACAAACCTATCCTTTCATATACCTGAAGGAAGAAAAAGGTACCCCTTTCGGACGGAGCCTCCCCACAAAGGCCATTATAGGGAGTAACCCCGCCCCCGCGGGGTAAGGGAGGCAAGAGCCCTCACCACTGCGCCATCCTTGCGCAGTTTTCGTCAGAAGCCGATTCAGTTGTTGTATCTGCACAAAAAAGTTAGTAGTTTCATGTCGATCAGTCTCATGAGGAGACACAAAGGGCTTGCACTGTAAGTATCCCGGAAGGCTCTATACAATCCTTATAATTTTGTTATAAGGAATTGTATGGAGCCTTCCAGGAGACTTTTCTTCATTGGCTTAGGGGCGGCGGATTTTGTCACGTATGATCAGCGCGAGGTGTTTTTCCCGACACCCTCCTGTCAGGAAAATGTCATCATATGAAAGCAAACCAGACACGATCGCGTCGGCAGGCCGAAGCCGGCAAAAATAAAAGGCTTTTCTTCTTCCATTTCAGAGGCCAGTTTTGTTTCGATGTGGTCAAAATAAATCAGGTTTGTAGGTTGTAGGTAATAAAATATTATCTTATTCAGTTCTCAAGGACCTTTAGAAAACGAGATAATTGACTAGAGAAAGAAGCGTGAAAACGCTTTTCTGGAAGAAAATATTTTTTAATTCTCGCAGCAATTTTGCTAAATCGCGAAGCGCAATATATTCAGTTTCTTCCAAAGCCGTCATGATTAAGCAGTGTAATGCCATCACAACTAAAAATGAATTTAGTTTGTATCGCAAAAGCCGCGAAAATAGAGATGAAACAAAAAATGGATCGGAAAAATTAATAAAATTACCAAAAAACCGTCTCGCGGGAGCTTTGTCAAACAAACCGTTGGTTTATTTAACCTAACCTGGAAAAGGAGACGTCTGCACGCAGAATACATTTCATACTACATGTAGTTGTGATTTCGGGAACGGACCTCGGGAGCCTCATTGCCGTAATATCTTCTACATTGCAGAAACTACAGCAGAATCGCCCTGCTCGCGTGCTAACTTTCCGTTCCAATTATGACTATACAGTACCAGTGAATTGTTTCGAAATTTAAAGGGGCGAAATTTATTTCCATCACCGCGTAGTTAGCTAGTTAAGCAATAATAACGCACAGCACTGTAAATAACACGGTTCTAGAATATCTGACGGCTTCGCGTTTTGTTCGTCGCTGCATGCGATTTAATCGCTTATAACCTAACAGAAAATGCATGAATACAAACAAGCTCGCTGTTCCACAACCCCGCACTGAATTTTAAAAGAGAAGGCTTTCTTATAACGGAAGACTGTTGTAGAACAGCTTGTCTCTGAAGGTGCGGCAATAATTATTTTAAAGGAAAATTAAAAAACCTTAATTTAGATATATGTATCTTTACACAAGGCCTAAATGTAAAGCAGGTTTTTTATTGTTATATCGTTATTATTTTAGTTTTTATCTGGTTATATTTCTATACTTGAATGTAAATATACCTAAGGGAAATACCGTGTATTACCTTACCTTACCTCTGTGATGTGTGTAAATTTGTCTTTTGCTATGGTTTTAGACAATACGACTTCTCCTGACTATCAGTTGTGCGTCAAAACAATGTATCAACCGCGCGATAAAGAAATTGTCTAAGTGCCACGGTGTAGCACTTTATGACAAAGTTTTAACTGGAAAACTTGTTGCCATCTGATCTATACCTGTATAATTTATGTTTGTAAGCTCTACCTAAAATAATCATTGGTTACACTGCACCCATGGGTGTGCCACCTAAAGTGCAGTCTATGTTTGTTAGCTCTACCTAAAGAATCACTGGGTTACACTGCACCCATGGGTGTGCCACCTAAAGTGCAGCTTATGTTTGTTAGCTCTACCTAAAGAATCACTGGATTACACTGCACCCATGGGTGTGCCACCTAAAGTGCAGCCTATGTTTGTTAGCTCTACCTAAAGAATCACTGGATTACACCGCACCCATGGGTGTGCCACCTAAAGTGCAGCTTATGTTTGTTAGCTCTACCTAAAGAAACACTTGATTACACTGCACCCATGGGTGTGCCACCTAAAGTGCAGCCTATGTTTGTTAGCTCTACCTAAAGAATCACTGGGTTACACTGCACCCATGGGTGTGCCACCTAAAGTGCAGCCTATGTTTGTTAGCTCTACCTAAAGAATCACTGGATTACACCGCACCCATGGGTGTGCCACCTAAAGTGCAGCCTATGTTTGTTAGCTCTACCTAAAGAATCACTGGGTTACCCTGCGCTCTGTGACGGACGTTTGCCTCGCGCTCTCTTCAGAGACAAAAAAGCTATAGTCTGTTTGGCCAAAAATCAACCTTTGTTCCCCCTAAAAATTTGACACCATATTGGGCCCCGAAAGACGTTAAAAGTTCCTCCACAATAGAAGAGTGTTTTGCTAGAGGTTAGAAACGTTTGGCTTACATGAGCTTCAATATAAAGGTGCAAAAATTTATCAGCATAATTATAGCACACAAAACATTGTCATCAAACTCCTGGCATGTAGCCTGAATAAGCCAAGCAAATATAAATAAAGCATATATCCAGAAATATTCGTCAAATGGTCTCGTTAAGTAAATTATACTTCAATTTGCGAAAGAAGTTTATCTCTTGTATCGGTGTTACGCATCGAAAAAGCGAGGAGTCATCGCATGACATTAGGTAACAGAGGTAATACCCACGGGTTTCACGAATTCCAATTCCACGATTTTTCGCCGAGTAACAAATTTAAAACTTCAATTCTTACCTTACAGTTGTCGGTTCATTTACCTTACATTCGCCAACACTAGTAAACATGGACAAAACGATGAAATCCGGCACTCTTCTTTCAGAATTAGCAAGCCGCATGAAGTAAAATCCACCGATATGCGCTGCATTCTCACCACAAATATAAACATTTGTTGTGGAGAAAATACGACGAGGAGGAAAAAATGCCAGCTCAGGTAAATTAAGGCATGGGTCCACAGCCATTTTCCTGTAAAAATGAGGGGGGTGGTCTATAATATGAATGGTTTATCATGAAGCAGAAAATACCAAAAAATATTACACAACACCAAAATTGATGCTTTAAAATAGACCAAAATTATGCAAATTAGGTCACGTGACCTTACAGCTCCTCAAAGTTTCAAAATATCTTTAAGAAAAAATGGGCACACTTTTTAGCTAAAGTTATCTTACTTTACTACCCTAAGAAGATACAAAATATAAGCCGCTACAAAACTGTGCTTGGCAACTTTCAAATATCTCATCTATTTTGAAAATAAACGGGTTTTTCGACTAGTACCCAGTCTCCCAATACAAATGTATCATTTTAACATGCCTTTCCTTTGAAAACTCTTGACATTGCCAAGCGCAGAAATGACATACTTAACGGCCTTAAAATTATGAAACTAGTAGAAAAATGAAGGAAACAAGAAAAAGTGTGCCCATTTAAGTTCAAGGGTTTTATGGGTGTGGCGTGTCATGTGACCTTATTTGCATAATTGGAGCATACCAAATAGATAAAAACTAGCCTTTTATGTGTCTGACAAGTTTTCAGCTTGCCACTGCTAATGTATCGAAAGATAGACCACCCCCCTACTTTTTGACTTAACACCTGGGGACCCATGCCTTAATTACCTTGAGAGATCTTCGCCTCGGCAATGTATTTCAGCTACCAAGCCGGCGTATCTCCAGAAGGTGGACTCCAAGTGGGACAAACCTTGTGATTTTTTCGGGAACGCTTTGCGCGCAAACTAATTTATTCTGGCGCGAAATGAAGATTAAAAAAATGTATCTGAAATCTAATACACGACAAGAAAATTTTCGCACTTTCGAGGAGCGCGACATATTAAATGGGATTAAGTTTGATTAGCTGCCAGCGGAGAAAACATCCCTGCGTGGGATTGTACTTCCAGTAAAAAGCCTCTGTGTCCTCTCATGTGATCCATAACAATTATTTTGCAAAGTTTGTACCTGTTCATTTCCTAATTCAAGAAATCGAAATGTCACCTTGGGTCTAATGTTTGCCGTTTGCCGTAAACGCGACTCTAAATCTCTCGATTTTCCTTTCAACGACTGGAATCCATAAATTTGGTCTCATAAAAGTTACTGCCGCGATCACTCCCGTCTATTTGGAATAGTAGAATTACGTTGACGTCAAAGTCGAAACATCAGATTCAAGTATTACAGTTACTCAAGTTAGGAAATCAACAGATAAAAACTGAGAAAATTAAATTATCATTACGGATAAACCTGGCATGAATGTCTTTATTTTGGGGTAGTAAAGATGAAGAAACAGAAAGCTTACCAACATGTTTAAAAATGGCGTTAACTGTAAACGTGATTCTAAATTTCTAGACGCCTGCGTTTGCATCGAAGTTCTCCAACGAACCAATGGGGCAGGAATGGTGACAATTCTTTTCGGTCCGTTTTACCATCCCTGCTTTACTTCCAAAAATCCCTATCTGATCGTTTTTTTTAACTACCGTTCATCCTTTGCACAGATACCAGGAAATAAATTTAAGACTTTTCCAGACTTTTTTCCAAAACAATAATTTCTTTTTCCAGACTCAAGGTTATCAAATAGGTCAGTGATCAATAGAGACCTTAAAAAAACGCAGGAACAAAGATTTTTTCATGATAGGCTGCAAACATACGGGCGAAATTAAATAAGATTTGACCAAAACGAAAAACATTTCACTAATAAAGCACTATTTTTTTGTAGCTTTGAAAAAAAAACTCAAGGTTTTTTTACTATTTTTTCAGACTTTATCTCCATTTTCGAGACTTTTTTCAGGTCTGGAAAATTGCTGAAAATTGATGCTCTGTACGATCCCTGAGTTTTGTACAAGGTATTTCACTCCATAACTTGCACGTGTACACCACCGTACAGAGAGCTACTTCGGGTCCACTCGGGGATGGATTTTGATTTTCGTCACTATCCAGATCTTGGTAGTACTTCTGATTGGTGAAGGCAAATTTTTAACCAATCAGAAGAGCACTACCCAGATATGGGTAGTGACACGTCATCAGTATGGAATTTCTGAGCTCGTTGGCCTCAGACGTCATTTCGCGGGGAAACCAGTGGTGGCGTCGCGAAATGTTGGTTGTTTTCTCAGGCTAAGCTGGGTCATTTACGAGTGGAAATGCCACACTTGATGCGCGTATCATGGCACAAAGGCTCTACGTATATACGCGTGACAGAAATTAATGTGCAACGATGCTAAAGTAAGGTGATTATTGGCCTCAACAATGTGCACAAAACCTTTTAGCTAGGTGGGAATGAGGGAAGAAAAAGCCTCCTTTGAAGCTTCATTCTTTCTGCAGGGGGTGGGGAACGAAAACTAGATTGAACACTGGCTTACAGGAGCTGTGGCACGAAAGAGAGAGAGCTGCCAGCAAAGTAAGTAAAACATAAAATAAAGCTTCAAAACACTAAGACAATGTATGAAAACACAGCAAATACAAAAGGACGCATGGATTGACAAACAAGAAGAAGATTGAAACGAAGTATAATTGTGGTTTTTCAAAACAGTTTTTCAAAGCTCGATTTTGTTGTTTGCAACGTTTGATATACATAATGCCTTTTTTTTGTGGGGATATCTCATTGTTTGATACAAAGCTGTGAATTTGTCATCTTCAGGAAAAATCCTGGCTATAATGTCAAGTTTCTATAAAGCGTTGTAGGCAAAAACAGCCGATGAACTACCTAGCTTATTTTCACCGCGAGTATTACACTGTAAATTTCGCAAAAAATCCGAACCTCAGAACAGACGAACAGTAACAACAGAATTAATAATTTTATCGCAAACAACAACAACAACAGCAAAGAAGGATCAACAGATGGAAAGTTTGACGACTTCACAAGCGAGAGTTTGAAGAATCAGTTAACAACGGAGGACGGTTCGGACAGCGAGAGTGTTGCGGTGGAAGGCTGATGGACAAAATCAAACCAAATACTCTTAACTGAGATTTGTCAGTGGAATAACTAAAAAAACAACACTAAATTTGGTTATTTTCTGGATATGCATATGTCTGGTAATAAAAATTTCGCGGGTATTAAATTTCGCGATTTTTCCCAAATCGCGAAAATCACCAAATTTAGCGAAATTTAATACTCGCGAAATTAGAAATTAAGACTGCATTAATTATGTGTACTACAAGAAGTGGGGGGAAAGGGTGAATTGGCAGAAGATTTTTTGGGGGTTTTAAAATTTTTTGAAGGGAAAAGGGGGGATGGTAAAAATTTCTGAAGGCAGGAGAGGGGGATGCTAATTTTTTTAGATGCTATTGAAATATTAAATATTTGTAACATTATTGAAAACCACTGCACAAGTGAAGTTCCTTATTTTTTAGTTCAATGAAGCTCGGATGTTTTTATTATTAATGCACTAAACTGTACTGTCTTTTACTTTGCGCGGTAATCAGCTCTATCTACATAATCATTATCTCCTTTACTTTTATCCTGCTTTTATAACGTCACCGATTGTTTTCATTGTCATGAATATCATTATTATCATCATCACCATCATTAGTAAGTCTAATCAAACGGTGACGAGTGAAATTAGTCCCTAATCTCACGAGTATACCATTACCTATTAATATCATGGGTCGCGAATTACGTTAGCAATCGTGAATTTTTGACATATTTATCCTGGATCGTATCGATCGAGAACTCCACTCACTCACATGTTTAGACCTTAAAATTTTTTGACAAAATACCTGTTAGAATCCTTCTTGATGTGCTCTTTCGTGTGTTCAGGTTTTCTAAAGCGTCTTTTTGTGCCCTGACATCTTCATTCACGGCATTTTAAAACTTCGTCGCCATCTTGATACTGAGACGTACGGAAGGCTACCAAGATGGCAATTTTGTAATTTCACATGTGAAATTACAAATTAACGCTTAAATTTCGCACCAAAATTAAGGAGTAATTCGTCACCTTTGATATTATCATCAAAATTAACCCACCTTTCTCACTATCAAAGCTGTTAAAGTTATGATTACGTCCTCAGCTTCTATGTACGCAAGATTTAAATCAACTTTCGCAGCTCAGAAGCAGAGAAAAGGATCAGGGTTTGTTGGCTCTGCAGTTTAATACGCTGCAATCAGAATGATATACTTGACTACGGACTGTGCACCCTTCTATAATCAGGAGTGATCATATGCAAATTCCCATCAAGTTGACGGCAAATCTTTAGAAAGCTTCTTCGATTTACATCAAGGATGGAATTTCTTAGGATAGAATTTTCTTACGATTGCGGTGTCATTAAAGGATGTCGAACGAGGACTACAATGTCTGAAGAAAGCTTTTCCTCCATTAAGCCACATTCGGAGGCTGGCTGAGAATATGCTTGTTTGAGTCAAAAGACTCAAATTATATTTTCCATTTGTAAAAACTCATTTTCATAGTCCTTACAATTCCCTGGTAAAAGAAAAGTAAAATTGAACCAAGGTAAATTTTGACCTGATGCATGACAAATATCATATTCAGTTTTTTCTCTTTTGACGCAATACTCTAGGTGGCAATTTGGCCTTAATAATTAAAAATAGTGAATTAACTTCCATCTCCTCTTTTGGAGAGATTTGTATTTCATTGCATTATGAATGTAAAGTATGTGGACCTTTCTTCAGAGGTAGGCCGACTTGCAATTCCCTTTTCTTTTTGTGCTTAACTGATCAGGCCATTCAATCGTCGCTCCACAGAGTAACCAAGAAAGGACAGATGGTAAGCCATCCTGCCTTTACTCAGTTTGAAAAACCAATTGAAACTTGAAAAGTAGTAAACTTATTATTAAAAAGTGTTTTATCAGTGAACACCAGGTTTATTTGTGCATGAACCGAGACGACTTTTACTGAACGTTCCGTTAGTTCTTTTCTTTAGACACAAGAAGAAATGAGGACCTTTTGCCTGAGGTTCCAACAACACAGTTAACAGTCGTAAGATATGAAGGCTCTAGTCAAGGGCTCTGGGGGTCGAGATTGGTAAAACCTGTACCAAACGGTAATAATTAGGCACTTGAACAAGAGCTTCTCCCCCTTTATTTCTTCCCCGACCCAGGGCCCCCCCGTAGAGCTTGTTCGTAGTCTAGATGAAGTTTAACCTGTTATTTACACATAATTACAACAACTTTTTAAAGGTTCCACTACTTTGAAAGTTTACGACGCAACTGATACAGATAATTAACAATTACAACTTGTTTATATTATAAATAATATTCTTCTTTAGTTTAAAAACGTAACTGTGTTTTATCAACACTCTTGACTATTACAAACAATGGTACCTATTAACTTCTAACATTCTTTTTACTCATATATTATTTTTATCTTTAGCGAGAAAGAACCGAGGATTGGTGGATTGGAGAAAGGTCAGTTAAGCAACAACAACGGCAACAAGAACGTCAAAATCAAAAAATAGTTAAGTAAGCAAAACAACAACTCTGTACGTGCAAGTCACTTTTTAGTACATTTCCTTGCCGTCACAGCACGACTACGAAATGAAACTTCCTATTGCCACTCAGACGACCAACTTCGAATTTTTCTTTCTTTGTATAAACTTGATAGGGCTGTAACACTGAACTAAACTCCAGAAAAGGTAGCCTATATTTAAAAAGCGAGGTTAAAAAACGCGATAAAACTTAAAAGCGAATAACCTTGATCAGCGACAGGACAGTTTTGTCCCATCAGCTCTTGCTCACTTAATGAACTTTTTGTATTTAACTATTTAAATTATCCGTTATAAATATAACGTAGTTCAACGCTGGCTAGCTGGCTGTCTGTCTAGCAACAACCACCCCGTCACTCTCGTGTAACTAACTGAAGTATTTCCAGACAAAGGGGGAGTATATGTGTATTGGTGGAAAAAGCAAGACTTCAGTTAAGATGTGCTCCAGGCCCTTGTTTCCCTCTTCGTCAAAGTTGCTGCTGCACAACTCGAAAAGGTTGTCTCTGGGCGCGGCGTTTAATGGAAGAAGTTCCATAGTAAAGCTTCTATTTTTCTTTACATAAACAGCCCACCTTAAAAGAGAAGGCAAAATAAATATGAAATCAAAACAGAAACGTACCCTCACAAATGGCCAATGACCCTTATTAGCATGTTTACGTCAGACGAGCAAATTTCACCACCAAGCCTCGTTTTGAAGTTGAAAAGTTGCTACGTTTTGGATAAATAAATTCCCAAGGCAGAACAGTTGAAAAGAATACCGTAAAATTCCGAAAATAAGCTTTGGGGCTTATATTTTTCAAAGGCCCTTAAAGAGGGGCCTATATTCGGAGGGGCTTATCTACGGAGAGAAAATTACGTTTCAAAATCGATTGGGCTAGCCTTTTAGTTGGAAGGAAATTTACCGTTTTTGCTTTGTATTAGGGCAATTTCCAATTACAAGCCCCCCCCCCCCCCCGGGGGGGAGGGGCTTATAGTCGGAGGGGCGATTTAACGGAAGGTTTTTTTGCGTTACGAGTTTGGGCGGCTTATTTTCGGAATTTTACTGTATTCACACCCAAAGAGTGCAAATGCGAAGAGTTTTGCTTACAAACGGGGCTTGGTGGTGAATTTTGCTCATCTGACGTAATCATACATTAGGGTCATTATCCAAGTTGTCCAAAGCCTCAGTTTCAAAGCGAGGCTAAGTGCAAAGCCATTGATATGCACTCTCGTGCAAATAAAACTCATTTTCACAAGAAAGGTTTTGCACTGAGCCTCGTTTTGAAAGGGAAACGTTTTGGAAATCGGAGATGGTCTCTTGCCAAAATGTAGGCCCTTTTGCGTTTTTAGTTTGTCTTATTAGAGATCTTACAAGATCGAGGTTTGGCCATCTTACCGCAAACGGCAAACCGCGGTTTTGAGGTTAGCGGTTTCACGTTAGCCGTCTGCCCATTTTTGGGACTTACGTTCATTCATTCGTTGACGTTTATTTCAGCTAAAAAATCGTCTTGCAAAATTATGTTTCAATGAAAAAGAATTCGGTAACTAATAAGCAAAAGAGTTCTAAAAGGCATTATGTCCTACGTTTGGCAAACATGGGCTTGTGATGTTATAGGTCACATAAGACCTTGGGATACTTCACTAACCTCAACAGCGTTGTCTCGCCGTACAAACGTGAACCTCAAACAGCGAAGCTGACGGCAAGGCACTAGTCACGTGACTTCTTGACGTTAGCGATTTGCTGGAACTACCGAAAAACCTCGAGTCTCAAGGTCTCTATTGACATATGAACCGTACCTGTAACTTCAATGCTTGCGCCGGTGATGTAACTGCTTCTGTCAGATGCAAGGAAGGTAACCACATCAGCTACGTCTAAGAAATTCATCAACGGAAAAATTCACCACCAACAAAAGCAAAAGAAATAGAAAAAAGACAAAGTTAAGTCCTTTTTGAACTGTTTCGTCAACGTTTATGAAAGCATATCATCTGTATCTCTCTCTGAACTAACAAAGGGTAAAGGTAGAACGCAAGAAGAACGCGTACTCAAATCCTACACAGAACAAGAATTTTGGCGCTGTTTCGCAGACGGACTTAACCAGAGTTTAGTTTCATCTGTGGCACAGGCTGCAAAGACCTGAGTGTACCATCAAAATTTACAGAGGTGCCCCGGGTTGAATTAAGTGGTAACTAAAACTGTCGTTGACAGAAAGTTGTCAAATAAGATGAGAGGCTCAAGTGTCATTTCAGTACTATAAGGACAGATAAGCCATCCTATACCAGTGCACCAAGTTAAGTTCATTTGTGTATGGCCTTTTATGGTCTGTAAAGTAAAACACGTGGAAACAAAGAAACTCACACATCACAAACTCTTCAAATCAAAGGTTCACTGTTCTAACCTGATGGTTGGCCAAGTCTGAACATAGGAATCTGTTTCTTTAACTAGAAAAATGAAATAGAATACATCAGGAAACATTTTGTTAAATCAAAATTTTTGGTTAACTGCTTTAATTTGTCACTAGAAACTCATGGGACCGAACCCTTTTCAACCAGAATGACCAATGAAATCTTGTAAGGTGTTTCTCACTTTCGAGTTTGTGAATGAAATCCTATGGTGTTACCATTCAAATGAAACCTCTTCAGCAATACTTTCACATGGTACTATTTATTTAGTATGTAGTTCCAACTTTTGAGTTTGTGAACGGTTTGTTGAATTTTGAGTATGACCACTTTTGGGAGTGAAAACGTTAAACTGATCCAGTGGTCACACACCTTTTCTATGATTTTTTCAGGGACAGCTTCAGTCATCGGAGTTTCAATGAAACCAGGTAGAACAGCATTACATCTAACACCAAACCTGAGACACACACAAAGCAAAAGCAGTGTAAACTGTTAGCAATTTGTTAAAATTACATCAGTTGGTAACAGCACTTCATTGAAAAACAAAAATAGTATTATTATGTCTTTAATACATGTAAGTAACACTTACTGTCCAACCCAGAGAATAGTGAACACCTGAAATATTGCAGGAATGTTTATGGTACTGTAACCAATCACAATATGATCAGGAGATGGAAACAGGCCACAAGACCACACACTAATTACCGTTTCTACTTGCAGCTAAAGTTTTCTCATGCCTGATTGGGTTTTCCTTGCAACACAAAAACAGTCCAGAAATAATTTCAGGTGTTCATGGTTCCCTGAATCTCACAGCAAACTATTAATTTATGCCACTGACTTATTGTGGAATTCACACTCTGGTCAAGATAGATTAATCTTCAGGGCTAGTTAGGGGAATACACCCACACTCCCAAAGAAGAAAATACTTAGAAGACCCAATGACCCTGGGAACCTAAATTGCAGAGTTAAAAACCATTAGCAAAATTCAACAAATCCAGTAAATAATTAAAACTTAGGGTACTACAGGCTGGTGCAGTGTAGAAGGCAAAACATACAAATACTCTCCTTTCTGCAACTTTCCTGCTACCCATCCAAAATCAATATGAACTATGAGACACATACTTAGCAAGTTCTTTGGCACATGACCTAGTGAGTCCCTCGACACCAGCTTTAGAAGCAGCATAGTTAACCTGACCAAGATTTCCAACCTGGTATTGTAAAGGAAGAATGTTTTCAAAGACATGATCATATTGATGTAGTTGTAGGATAAGTTGAGGACTGGAGTTTTGGGTTACTCATGGTGGAATTGTGGTCATGTTGATCAAAAGTCAACTTGCATGACAGCAGTTTGCCCAATTACCTGGATTATTTCAGTTGATTACGACTCCATGAAGCTTTTTTTTTGTTATGGTTGCAGAAAAAAGGCCAGCAGTCTGAACTTAGCAATATGGCAATGACCATATGGAAAATATCCATAAGACAGAACTGAAGTCTACCTCAGTAATTGTAAGGATCATTATGTTGATCATTGAGAGAGATTGTGGTAAATTTTTACTAGAAAAATTAAGCTGTTAATCCACATAGCTGTAAAGTCACTGTCTTTCCATCCTGTGACAAATACACATTGCAAACATGGATTTACGAGTCGTGTTATTAATGGCTTTGCTTGGAAATAGTACGGTTTGACAGTTCTGTGTGAACAATGCAAAAATATTGAACAGCTTAGTGAAAACAAAGTGTCCAGTCAAATTTTTCAACTGATTGAAAATTCGAGCAGTACTGTGTGAACGTAGCCTGAATTAAATTGTTACTAGTAAATAGGGAGTTTTAGCAATGGCGACGGCTATGGCAATGAAAACGTCACTTTTAAAATGAATAAATGAAAATGTCTAATGTAGGCAAATTTCCCTAGAGTTGATTCCTTTGGGACCACACTCAAGCTTAGAAAGAGAAAGAAAATTTCCTCGTCACTTGTTACATCCTTGATAAAACGTGAAATTAGGCATTTTCCATGGCAGTCATGCAGCAACGGCAAAGAAATGTACAAAAAAGCGTGATCCTTCCTGTTTTGATGTTCTTGTTGCCGTCACGGTCGTCGATGCTAAAAATCCCTATTCACTTTCAGGCAAAACGATGGGATTCCATGATGGAGCTTGGTTCCACTGCACAGCACACCACATAAATTTTTCTCACCTTGCCTACTATACTCGCCAAATTCACAATAGAACCATTTTTAACACCTTGATCAACCATAACTTTTGCAACAGCTTGAGTCATCAAAAATGTCCCCTGGAAAGAGAGGCAGATCAGCCATGTAAACAACAGGAGGAGTCAGTTTTTTAAAAAAATATTACAGGAGCCAAATATTATTCTATTTTTACAGTTTGCTTGACGTTAGTTTTGTCATCACTTTAAGTCTGTTCACCGTAAACATTGAAAATGGTGTCAAGTTGACACCAAAACATCATTCTTTCTTATCCACATTATTTTTTACTTGTTTCTGATCCATTTTTAACCTATATAATAGCAAGAAATCCCCAGAATTTTAATGGCTGATGTTATTAAAAGAAATCTTGGGTTATATAGCATAAAAATAGTAAGATGCAAGCATATGCATAAACACACTTAAATGTTTTGGTACATGTAATTATTAATGTTGGCACTAAAGAACTGAAAAAAAAAAGATGAATCCAACATAGCAGCACGTTTTTCCTGCTTGTTCTTATGCTTTTCTTTGCATCATTCCAGTTTAGTTATAGCTTTCTTGTGCTTAGAAGTATGCTTATATCTAAGATATATAAGCCAGCAGTTCTGCACATCAACTGAAATCAAGTAGATCAGTCTTTAACAAAATGAGTGAAGAGTAAATGTTAATTTTTTCAATGCCATTTGCATGGATGGTTAAAGCCACTCACCTTGAGGTTGACTTTAATGACCTTATCAAACTTTTCCTCATCCATTTTCAGTAAGAATTCATCACTAGTGATGCCAGCACAATTGACTAAAATGCATGGTGGCTTCTTATACCCACTTATAATATACTCCAACACCTTATGTATTTCCTCTCCACTTGACACGTCTAAAGAATAGTTTTTGTGTTTTAAGCTGGCATGTTGTGATAAGCTGTCTACTGTTTCCTGAGTCCCTTGACTGTTAAGATCTGTTACAACGACACCGGCTCCTTCTGTGGCTAAAGCTTGACAGACAGCCCGACCAATTCCACTGGCACCACCTTCAAAACCAAATGCATCGTTAATAATTTTTTAATTTGAAAAACAATAAGCCTGCGTTGTATACATAATCTAAACCTGGACAGTCTTGTTACTGGCCTCTAACAGATTCAACAAATTACTGGAAATTCGTTTCAAATTTCCTTTTAATCTGATTGGCAAACTGACAATGGCTATTTTAGCAGGCCAATAATGGCGGAGGGTGTAAATTGCAGGTTACAGGCAGCAGGTTAGGGTTGCAGGTTGCAGGTTGCAGGTCAGAATTTGTTATAATGACACAAGGTCACACTGTAAGTTAATACCACGCTTTTAAGGTATTTGCACAGGCAAATTTTCAACATTTTATTTTGCCCTCAAAATCTTTCTACAGTAAGTTCAGATGATGTAATATGCATATCTGGTGTTCTTTTTTGAATATACCTTGGCATTTAAGAGAAAATCTACTCAAAAGTTGACTGATTTACCGGAAGTTAAAGAAAAATTTTCATTTCCGTTACTAAGGAAAAGGACAGCAGGAGCGCAATATTTGACTCCTCTTTCCAGCATCAAGTTCTATTGATGCGCTGAACAAAATCTATTCACTGCTTGGATTCATTGACAAACTACAGCCGCTGTGTGTCCAACTTGATTTTTCTTGCTTCTGTTAAAGCTGTGATGACTAATATTACTTGCTTCTTGTCAAAATTTGTTATGTTCTTGAAATACACTCCGTTTTCCAGGGCTTATTATTGTTTTAAATTTACATGACATTGGTGTGTCTTCTCACCTGATATTTTCTGACAATTTTGCCGGGAGAGTAAAACGTTTTCTTGGCCCCTAATCCTCTGGTCTGTTTTTCTGCCAATTTCTTTCACTTTACAGAAGCAATTCTTTTCAATTTTGAATAAAACTCTTCTTCAATCTTCATACTTCGGCGCGCTGACACTGAGTAACGCATCTTCCGGAAATGCGTCACACCTAGCAACTGGTCACGTATCAAAATCCAAGGGGGCTATAGAGAGGTCATTTGGCATTTTCTTAGGCTTCCACGAGCATTTTACACAGCGGTGATTCAAAATGGCGGGCAAGAAGGTCTGTAATGGTAGTATCGAGGAAAAACAGTTGATTTTGAGAATTAAGAAAATAAGCTTTTTCACACTGGAAAAACGTTAATTACCGCGTGACCGATTTACCTTGACTTACGGGAACCAGTTTTTTGGAGGAATGGATCATTATTACTTCGTGAAATTTGGCAAATACACAAACAGCATGTTAATGAACAGATCTGTGTTTGACTAAAGGTTAGAATTGCCGTACAGCTGAGTTATTGATGTCAAAATATGGGTCAAATTACAAAATAGCAAATTGTGCCCTAGAGGCTGGATTAATTGGAGCTGTGTCGTGGTCAAACACAGAATTATTCTATCTTACGTCCTTATTTGTCTTACATTTATTTTTTAACAATAACTCTAAGGATTCTTCTGAAATTTTGATTTTTCTCTTTCCGTGCCACCCTAGGGGTAATTAAATTAACACCTTTTGGGTGACATAACATAGTTTATTTTGATATATTCTAGTTCCTCAAGAACTGAGGAATACTGTCAATGTAGTGACATATAGATATTATCCATAAAACAACCACTAAAAATGATGCAAAAATGTGTAAAATTTGCCTGTGCAGATACCTTAAAAGGACAAAACAAAAAGAAGGTATCCCAAGAGAGCAATGCATACATTCACTGATGGGCCAGTGATGTAATTTGGCACAAAATCTGCAATAACATATGCGTGACACTGTGACGATTGGTTACTGGAAATGATTCATAAGAAGTCTGTGAAAATAGCATCTTCTCCCAGAAAAGACCAGTTCCCCATCACTATCGCTACTGCCATACCTACACAGGAAATCATACAGCCATGGTGTCACATATTTATCTGTGCAACTCAATTATACA
Source organism: Porites lutea (assembly GCF_958299795.1). Classification (NCBI taxonomy): domain Eukaryota; kingdom Metazoa; phylum Cnidaria; class Anthozoa; order Scleractinia; family Poritidae; genus Porites; species Porites lutea. The sequence goes on along the minus strand of NC_133203.1, from coordinate 9,150,535 downwards.
AAAAATAAAGTGTCATATTAGTTTAACAGGAAAAAGAAACAAACAAGGCCAGTTCACGTACCATTAAAAAAATCCATGTTGGGTCCACGCCATGGATAGCCAGCATGAGGAAAGTAGATCATTAACCACCAGAAATTTCAACATCCAGTTTTTTATCATTCATATTTTCTTTTTTGTGAAGTGACGAGACAAAACAAAAATATGATAACGAGTTCTGGCTGCACTTGAATTTAGAATTCTGATAAAGAGGGTTACGAAATCTAATCCCCTCCAAAAAATTTTAGAACCTTCCTTCTTGTCTCGAAAGATCTGGGAATCGATGTAAAGAACTGAGATCTGATATTTCAGGTTTTGCGCATGCGTGTGACCCAGTGAAGACACCTACATGTATGACATCACCAAAACATCATTGTAATGTCCTGTTTTAGGGGAGGTAGCCAAACATCAGCCATAAACCTTTTTAAACCCTGACCTGCAACCTGCAAATTACACCCTTCGCAATAATGCTGCGTACTCAAATTCTGGTACCCAAGTGGCTCAGAACAAGGATTTTCTGTGCTGTGTCACAGATGTACTTAACCAGAAGTTTGGTTCCGTCTAAATTAATAATTATATTTCTTGTATATTCTTTTAGTTGTCTACAGTGGAAATAAAAATGTTGTTGTTGATGTTGTTGATGAACTATTAATTCATGCAATTTTTATAGAAAAAATCACGTTTACATTAAATTCTTCAGGAGTAGACCCATAATTTATGGAAGTCTTCAGGGGTGAATGCATTGTTATTTAATTTTGCAGGCCTAGAGGGTAAGAAGAAATTAGGTAAGTCCTCAACAGAAGCCTGGCTAGGGTATGGATGTTATTAAAATGCAATAGCCCTATGTGAGTGCAAGCCCTAAAAATTGCCTCTGTGAAGAACAAAGATGAAGGAGACCTTAAAAATCTTTCTCTCCATTTATTAATCCTAAGAGAGACCTTATTAGCATCACAAAACAAAAACTTACCTGTAACTAATGCCAGACGCCCAACCAAACTTCCAGCAACTGCCGCCATATTGTAGAAAGGCTTGGAGGCATAGTTTTCTTCATGTAAAATTACTGAAAAGTGGCCATCATTTTGTTTGAAGGGGTAGGACGAGTGCAAGTGGGACGAATACAACGGCCCGGGATGGGGGGGTGGGTTACTCAATATAGTTTTATATGGGGAGGCTCCATCCCTTGCTGTTTGAAAAGGTCGTCATTAACTTTTCAAACTGCAGGGGCGGATCTAGGGGGAGGGTGCAGGGGGTGCGCACCCCCCCCCCCCCGAGATGACCTGCGGTTTTCTAATACAACTGGTATTCTGCAAAAAAAAAAACTAGGTGGTTTATTGGTGTTGAAGTAGAGCCGCAGAGACGAGTGCACCCCCTCCTATAAAAAATCCTGGATCCGCCCCTGAACTGATTTTCGGGAAGAATTTCATCTAGCTTTTTGTAAATGGTAAACAACCACCATTACCAAAAAAAAAAACACTTCTTTGGGTTTTCAATGAATTGGAAGAACATTTTATCAAGCGCGCGGGGAACAGGGGCCGCTGACTAGTAAATCCACAGGATAGGATTTTTTGGAATACAAAGTTATACCATCGTTAAAAGCTTTGAGCTCAAAAGAATAAAAAATGCGAAAGTAGTTCCAAGGATGCACTTTTAGGCGTCCTATATGCCCACCGTGGAAAGAAGTACCATGACTTAATTTAATTGTTTTTTGTATTTGTGGTAGACGTAAAAATAATTCTCCTGATTAGAAATTCACAATGTTTCTCCGGTTCTGAATGGATCAAATCCCCCGACTAATTCTTCATAACCAGGCTTGAAACACTTGAGATATTCGATAAAATGACGTCAATAGTACAGGCTATCGCCAGAAAAAGGGAGGGGAACAGAGAGGCTATGGAACGAGATTGCGTGAGCTCTGTTGTCTTGGTAGAGCTAGAGAAAATGCCGGGAAATTTCGCACCTTTTGACAAAAAGAAATAGCCAACCTTTCTTCAAAAAGCATAGAAGGAAAAAAAGCGAAAATATATATATTTAACGGATGACAACTTCTATTAGAAGATCTCGAATATCCGCTAGGCTAGCCTGTTCCAGGCGTTCAAATTGTGGGGATAATTAAGAGATCAGGGGCGGATCCAGGATCCAGGAATTTTTGTGGCAAATTAACACTTTCAGACAGAGACGACCACGTGTTTCTTCAATCTGTGAACGCCGGTCGCCGTTGGCACGGCAAATACGGCTTTGCGAGCAGAGGAGAACAGATCATAGGAGGGTGCCCAAAAACAATTACATTTTTTAGTATTCCTGGAATTTAGTTTAGTGGTAGGGGGCGGGGGGTCCGGAGTTCCCTGGACCCTCCCCCTGGATCCGCCACTGGAGATAGAGGAAAGAGAGAGCTCTCCCTCTCCCTCCTAATTTAAACCTCGCTCTCTGACTTCGCACCGTTTTCCACTATCTAAACGCCTCGAACAGGCTACCACTGGGCTAAACATCCTTTTATTATCCTGAATTCACCGATAACGGGCAAATGAAGCGGGCAACTTAAAGTGATTCGGGGGGGTACTCGATCAATATTTGGATATAGGCTGAGGGTTTGAAACCCTGACCCTGTTTAGGATAAAAAAAAGAAAATCCTAAATACATACACAGTTTGGGACAACAGTCTGAATTTTATCACCCTGTTTAGGACAAACGACAAAGTGCACGCCGTCCTGTTTTTTAAGCCATTTATTGGCAATTGCAATGGAGCAAATGCACGTTACAGTCATTGCTTTCGTATAGTTTGAGTGCAAAAAAATTTCATCCTATTTATAATTAGGACAGACTTGCACAAAATCTTATACCCATTAAAAGACAGCGAGGTAAAAAAACTGCCTTGTCCAGTGGCACAAACCTGAATAGGCCATATAAGGGAGTACCCCCAGGACAACCACCACCAGAGCGCCCCGGAGAGCTTGCTCGCAGGCTGGAGTAGCTATTGTTTTCAACCTCTTGGAGAGTAGACCATTGTTTGGATGGACCCCAGGTTTCATTTCGATAGTTAACGAAGCAAATGGCACAGGTAACAGTCACTTGAAACTTGCTTTGTTTAGTCACCGAAAATCCAAAATGTAATGACTAATATATCTTTACGGTGGATCAACTGAATTTGCAACATAGGCATAATTCCGCATAAAGCTGTCGTATATACTGCCCTTTGGAATGCTTTACTGTTTTTAAGCTGCAAGTAAATCCTCCCTTTAGTTTAACGTCTCGTCCACACGAATCCGGATTTTAAAATCTGCGGTTTCAAAATACAAATGTACGTAAAACCTAGTACGTCCCAGGGGAGGGGGTACTCCTGAGAATTCTTGGCGGGGGGCTGCCGCCCGGTTCTCCAAATTCTGACCCTATTTCAGACCAAAAAATGTCATTCTTCACACCCGTTTTCAGACCTGGTCGCTGAAAAATTATGCCATTATTATTACTTAGATTAGAACAGCAACAAAAAGAATTTCTTAACATCCATTTCGAATTCGCATATTTATCTTTCTTTCGATAAACGATAAATATGTTCATACACTCCCGTAGTTCCCTCGAAAACCATACCAGATTCCAGACCAAAATAGGCAAAGTGTATACCCGTTTTCAGACCAAAATGGCGCAAAACCCCCCACCCTTTGGGGCGCCCCCCCCCGGGAAGTACGGTGGTTCAGTGCTAAAATTGATATTGGTTTAAAAAATATCGGGATTCGTCTGGACGCTGCTTTAAGCATAACTTGACCGTATTACACATTATAAGCGTATTGCCATAAGCATTACTATATACACAATATTGGCGTATTGCTAAGACTACTAGACACAGTAGGGAGCTTTAGCAACAACGACGGCGACGGCGACGGCAACGGCAACGGGAACGTCAAAAAAGCAATGGGCTTATTAAGCAAAACAACATCTTTGCAAGTGCATCACACTTTTCTTGTACATTTTTCTGCCGTCTCCGCACGACTACGACGTAACAATGCCTAATTTCACGTTTTATGGAGGACGTAAACAATGGACGACAAATTTTTCTTTCTCTTTCTAAACTTTAGTGCGGTACCCTAGAAATCAACTCCAGGGAAATTCGCCCACGTTTGACATTTCAAGCGAGCTGGAATAAACGCGGAAAAGTTTGTAAAAGCGCGAATTCATTCTTCAAGTGATGTTTTTGCTGCCGTCGCCGTTGTCGGTGCTAAAGCTCCCTATTATCAGAGAGTGTGAGTGCGAGTGCGAATGTGAGTGCGAGGGGCGGGGAAAGAAAGCCCCCCCCCCCCCCCCCCCCCGAGTTCGTCGAGAAAGTTGGGACGAGAGCCAATAAGGGGAATGAAGGGGGGAGAGGGGAAAGGTTTCCTCTTTCCCCTTCCCCCTTCCCCAGGCCCTTCTTCATTTGTTTTTGGCTGTTGCTCCAACGTTCGCGCAATATTATGAAAATAACTCAATTAAAAACGCTGGTTACGCAGGTCACTCGCAAAGTTACTGTTGCAAAGTTCGAAAACTTTCCAAAGACCGAAGCTAGTCTTTAGGCACGGCGTTTTGTCAAAGAAGACTCTTCAGTCAGTTACTTCTTTACGCTTAGAAAACAGGCCACCTAGAGAGAGAAGACAAAATGTACAGGACGGGTCAAAACCAGATTTTTTTCTTCAGAATTAATTTAATTACGACGTTTTTAGCTTGGCTTGTCTGTCGCGTATTAACCTGCAGTCAGGCGTTTTTCTTTTTCGTACTTTTTCCCTCGTCTCCAAAACAAAAAGGGAAGGACACCTGATCGCCGGTTAGTCGCGTAATTGATTTGTTCACGCCCCGTGTAAACAAACCAACTACGCCACAGACAAGCCACGCCGCCACGCGAATGACTTCGTAAAAAGCCATGCAAGAGAGAAACCTCTGTTCGCAGGGTATCCCATACTGGTGTCATGCCTGGAATTTGGAAAAGTATCTTTTATCATTAAAAATAAGTCCGCCTATTATGAAAAATCTGATTGATTTTCGTAAAATGGTGTAAATTGGTGTGGATCGGCGATCCGCGTCTGCAACGGATTACCCAATGGAGAGGTTCAAGGGGGCTCTGAAAAAAATCCATATTTTGGGGGTAAGAAAGTTCTTCATATTTACGGTTGGCAAAAACGTACCAAAATGTTTGTACTGTAGGAGAAAAGTAAAGTGTTCTTCATTCAATTTAAAAAATGGGTCAGTTCATTTTGGGATGACCCATTTAAAGGATTGATAAGGAAGATATATAGACTGAAAGTGACTAAGTTGGGATCGCGAAAATTACATATTTGTGTCTATAATTGGCCACAGAATAGATTGTAAGGGGGTGGGGGCTCTGAGAGGCCAGCAGCACATACCCAAGAAAAATTAACCCAAATACACCCCCCCCCCCCCCCCGGGTGGTTTCACACGAATCGGCCTTCTTTCCACTCGAGAGCAGTGAATCCACTCACCGAAAATTCTAATAAAACTATTGAAAATGCGACCCCATTACCAGTCAATCCAGTCGGGAAAAGGCGACCCCATCTAGTGGCACATCCCCATAAGCCTCTTGTAAGGAAGTACCCCCGCCCCCCTCCGCGATAGCCTCCCACGCAGGCCTTTTATTTTTTGTCCCTAAAAAAGCCTGCGTGGGGGAATAGTATATAATAGGCAGGCGCAAGAAAGGAAGAAGAGCGCAAAAGGGAAAAATATCCGAATTTGAAAGGACGGGGCCTTAATTCGCCCGCATATCAACTCCATACTGTTTTGTCTGATAAAACTAACTGGAATTCGCTCAGTTTTCGAAATGGAAGCTTCCGACATTTTGCCTAGCAAATGAGATATCCATTGGTGTTACTTTTGTAATGGTTGTCAGATCCAAAATGGAGAAAACGCCGGATCATGATCGTTGCAAGGTCAAGCACATCCACCCGCTACTACAGGCCTTGCAGGTGCTGCTCGGTAGCCTCGGACAGAATATTACTTTAGATCGTGAAATTTTTAGTAACCTTTACGAGATCATTAGCGTTTTTTTAAATTTAGGCCATTTGTTGAGATATTCGTATCTAGGTTTATCCGATTCCCAAATTGCGCGCCTTTTTTCAGTGTATTCTGCGAAGCAAAAAGTTCAAGTCTATTTGAACTTTGGCACGGGTATCTTTAATTAGTAAAATCCAACTAGTGGTCTATTATCAATGCTGCCTTCTGATTGGTTGAGCTACTACTAGGCTATATGTTATAGCCCACTAGTAGCGAAAAGCGCGGGCTTTTTGGCGGCAAAAAGGATTAAAGTCTAGCTTTAACCAGCTAAAATTTTTTTATTCTCGATATTTTTGACCAACTAGTTGGATTTTACTAAAACAATTATTCCTCTCGCCCTCATGGCCTCTGACTAATGACTCAGAGCCCATTCGGGCTCGAGGAATAATTGTTAAACACCATACCTGTAACTGCAATGCTTGCACCCGTGACATAACTACTTTTATCAGATACAAGGAACACAACCACATCAGCTACGTCTGAGAACATTCATCCCCAACGACAGTAAAACATGTAGAAAAAAAGGAAATGGTCAGTCAATTTGAAATGTTTTATCCCTATTTGTAATAGAAGAGATGAAAGAGACTATTTTCCCCAAAACTTCGGGTTCATATTAAGGGCAAAAAAAACTCGCCATATGGCAAGTTTCATGGGTTTTTATTTCCACTTTCTGGCAAATTTCCAGACCTAAACTTCGCCCATATGTTCAATAAATTATATTAACTCATCTTACATGAAACCCACACGTGACACAAATAGTGAGCCTGGGTTTTGTGGGTTACCTGTGCTCTAGCTATTTCCTGCGTGCTTTACGGAAAAACATAGCACAGTTAGGGCTTCTTTATTTGTTAATCATGAAAGCATATTTGTGCCTCAATCCACAGCAATACATGGAGAAGATAGAACGGAAAAGTGGGGAAGCAAAAAGATCAGAAGAAAAAAGGTGGAGAACATACCGTAAAATTCCAAAAATAAGCCCTGGGGCTTATATTTTTCAAAGGCCCTTTTTGAGGGGCTTATTTTTGGAGGGGCTTATCTTCGGAGGGGCTTATCTACGGAGGGAAATTTGCGTTTCAAAATCGATTGGGCTAGCCTTATAGTTGGAAGTAAATTTACCGTTTTTGCTTTGTTTTACTTTGTATTTGAGGGCAATTTTCCAAGTACAAGCCCCCGGGGGCCTTATATTTGGAGGGGCGATTTAACGGAGGGTTTTTTGCGTTACTGGTTTGGGGGGCTTATATTTGGAGGGGCTTATTTTCGGAATTTTACGGTATCTGCAACTCCTCAAACTGAAAGTCTACAGTTCGTACCTGATGGCTGACCAAACCTCTGCAAAGGAATCTGTTCTTTTATCTTTAAAAATGAAATAAAATAAAATAAATATTGATAGCATAAGCGGGTTGGAACTAGCCTGGGAAAATAGAGATATCACATTCAGGATTAAACTCTCTCACCAAAATTTGCTTGCAATATTTGTTCGCATTTTAAGCAAAAACGCTTCACAACTCCCAAAATGTTTTCAGACACCAAGTTAATGGCAAATACCATAAAACCTCTGTTAATCCCCCCAGGGACTTATTTATTTCAAGCCCATTAGAGGAATGGACTGTCTTGATAGAGATGGGGGCTTACTCTAATTTAGAAAAGACAATGGTATCAGTTCTCCATAAAGAACTAGAATACAAAGTGGAAAAGCTCAAGAACAAGAAGGTTGCAGGTCATGCAGCCGAGGATCAGAATCAAATCCGAACTTCCAGTTGGTAAATAAACCATCCTGGATTAATCCACACAAAGTTTTACAGTCGTTTACAGTTGTGATTGACTGATACAGTCTTTCATTTATTAGTGAGGAATAATTTTTTCTTTCTTCCCCTGACAAGGCGGGGGGGGGGGCCCTATTAGAGGGAGGGGGCTTATTTGGGAGGGGGGAGTAGGGGCTTGAGATCTGATTTACGGTATCGCAAGGAAACAAATTTCACAAAAGTAAAGACTTACAAAGAAACGGCAAAGAAGGCCCTCGAGAAGGTCGCAAATTTAGCAACAATTGCAAAAGTAACAAAAACCTTTCGTTGTAAAAAAAAGACAAGTAAACAAATATCACCCTGCCCAAGGAGCCCCCTGCCAGTGGTCGCATACTGGTCACATACCTGTTCTTTGACTTCTTCAGGAATGGAATCTGTTGTCGGAGTTTCAATGAAACCAGGTAAAACTGTGTTATACCTTACACCAAACCTGTGTCACATAATGGAGAAAAAAGTTCAGATTGTTCAAATTTAATCAGCAAATGACAGCACTCTAAAAGAATAACATCTGTTTTTAACAGGTAACACTGACTATTCCCAATCCATTGGCACTGCTGCCAAGTTTGAAAGTGACATGTTGAAACTAACGATGATGATGCTTCACAAAGTCATGAAATTTTCAGACTCACCGTTGTATAGTACGTTACAGTGTGAAGGGGGGGGGGGTACCCTTTCAGCAAAGCTGTTCAATCGCTTACTGGAATCTAGCCCAAAAAAATGTGCATAAAGCAAGGAAGATTTTTGTTGAGCACATGCTCCTTGTTGCTAGAATTTTTGTTTTAAAACCAGACACATTTATTTCTGCAAAGGTGATTGTACAACGTGAAAATTAACTTTGTAAGAAATCAACATGATACCAAAAGGACCTGGGGTTGTAGCTGTAGACAGCTGTTTCGCCGTTCTGGGGCTCATCAGTACGGCACAATAAACAGAGAAGCTCTGTTTTCGGTTTTTTGTTGTGTTGATGTCTTGCAAAGTTAATTTTCATGCAGTACAATCACCTTTGCAGAATTCAATCATGTGTCTACTTTACATATTTTTGCTGATCAGGGCTTCTATGGATCCTACATTCTACGGCATAATCGTTTGCGGTCCTTTTCGAAACCAGGCCTAATAGCTGTGAGCTTGGTTTAGTGGCTCAGTTGTGACCTTTGCTTTATTAATAAATGGATGCTCGTACTCAAGAAACCAGTTTGAAATGAGAAAACAAGAGGGCAAAGGTGTGTTCATCAAGAAACTCTCCCTCGATCTGCCACTGTTTTAGAGGAGATGAAACATCTGTGTGAGAGGAGAGGTACTCTCCACAATAGCCTTCACAATGAGCCTCCATCGTAACTAACTCCTGTCAGGAAACATCCCTGCTATTCATGCAAATATAGCGCAGCTTTCACGCACATGCATAACCCAGAGCGAGCAACTTCCATGTGCTTGTGTCACAGCGTTTCTGATGGACCAGTTTATTTTTAGAGCGGTTTTGGCACAAATTTTCAATATCTTTTTAAATTCCACAAACCAGTTAGTAAAAATATCTACAGACCTAAAAATAATATTTTTTGTCCTTTAATAACGTTTAGTTTTCCTTTTTGACATATTATACTTTAAATGAGCTCATAGACATGTTGAAGGTTCTATTTTTGGTGGAAAAAAGTGCCCTAAAATGTGTCTAAAAATAAACTGGTCTGTAAAAACACCATGACATAGGCCTAGTGTGGGAGTTGCTCGCTTCAGGTTATGGGCTCCCGGTTATCTATACAACCAAGAAAATTTTGTCCGTCTGTACTGCAGGCAAACCAATGTAAAATGTCACATTTTTTAGCGACTGTAACATGCATTTAACTTGATAATAGACGAGGTTTGTCCAATACCGTCTACTTGAATCCAGTCATATCCCCTTGCTTTCCATCGGAAAACCGGAAGTCATAATAGACATCCATGTTATGGGCAATTGACAGCTTTTAAAACAGGGTATCCGCTGACCAGAACTACATGACCATATCACAGGCTCAAGTCTTAACTTTTCGAAGTCACATGCTTTTTGAGCTTGTCTGCTGACCAGTTATTAGCTTTTGAATGATCACAGGCTCAACTGCACGTTTTTCAGCTAGTTGTTAAAAGTCATATGGTTGTCGTATAAACATAACAACTTTCTTTAATTTTTTATGGTCGTAAAGTTAAGTATAGATTTGTGGATTTCTTTGCAAATGGTTCTAAGTTCACTGTCTAAAACAAATTATAAATGCATAAATGGGAGCTTCGCTTTTATTTCTGGCTAAATCTATATATTTACCAATATAATCTATATACTTTGAACTGTGAAAAACAATGTACATACTTTCCAAGTCCTTCAGAAATTAACCGTGTTAGAACGTTAATTTCAACTTTGGAACCAGGAAAATTTGCTTCACCAACATCTACAACACGCTATTTTAAAGAAGAAATGATAATGTTAATGTCATACTACTAGAAATACATGTATCGCAGAACCTCTCAATACCCAGGGGAGAACACCCATAAAATGTCAGGGATAGGAGGGCAGGAGAGAAATAGAGTAAATTGTGTATCTGGGGCAGGCGGATTTTAACACTGGCTCTAACACTGGACAGTACGATATACTCAATCTCCTTTTGGTTGGAGTAAATTTGAACCCAGTGCTCTAGCGTTCAAAAGGATCTGGGACATTAAATGTGGTTGCTGTTATTAGGGAAGGGTGGCCAAAGCTGCATAGGTCCCTTGCTTGCACTGAAATTCATGTTGACAAGCATTCTCGCTCCATAGGAGTCTCAGTGAAATATCTTTCGTTGAGGATTTCCAGCCACTTGGTGAATCCAGCATTGTTGTGCTCGCTGTTGTGTGTCATTTGCATGGGAAAATTCTCATGATTCACCCACAGACAATGAATAAACGCATCAGCCCTTCATGAATGAATCGACAGCAAAGTCTATTAATGTTGCCTGCACACACAAAATGCTCCACAACGTTACCCTACATGATGTCATGGCAGACACCAAGAGATATATTCATAAGTAGTAAGAAATATGGGGCATCAGATTATGCAGTTTGCTAAGACAACGCATGTTTTGTGTGCGAGGAGATAAGACCACGTGCTCTTTGCGTGCAAAAAAAATTCAAATCATCATCATCATCATTATTATCACTATAATCAACATTAGATCATGTAAATTTCTCTCACCTTTCCCAAAAAATTAGCATGTAAATTCACAACAGAACCATTTTTAACACCATGATCAACCATGACTTTTACAACTGCTTCAGTTATTGTAGTGGTCCCCTGGAAAAATAATATGCCACAGGAATATAAACAACATTGATTATTAATTTTAAAAATAATTTATCCAGAGCATATCTGATTACACAGTCATATCTAGTAAATATATCAGGAAGTCAGTTTGAAAAAAACACAGCAGTAGGTCATATGATGAAATATTTACTGACTGAGTTAGGTTGGGCCAGATGGGATTTATATTTGGGTCTCCTTGATCTGTAGTGTACGTCCTGACCTCGAGCCAAACATTTTCCTCTCTGGTCCTCCCACTCATTTAATAAGTCCTAAGAGCATAGTACCTTGAGATTGAGTAAAATGTTACCAGACTTCTCTTCATCCATGTCTAGTAAGACGTTATCACTGATGATGCCAGCACAATTGACCAAAATACAGGGTGGTTTCTTGTACACACTTATGATGTTCTCTAACACTTTAGAGATTTCCTCCTCACTTGACACATCTAAGGAATAGTTTTTGTGTTCCAAACTGGCACGTTTTGGTAAGCTGTCTAGTGTTTCCTGTGTCCCTTGACTGTTTTGATCTGTTACAATAACACCAGCACCCTCCGAGGCTAAAGCCTGACAGATGGCTCGCCCAATTCCACTAGCAGCACCTTAAATATCAAACAAATTTTAAGAGATACATGTAATTAAATCAGAAACCCATAAGGGGTTGAAACGTGTAACTCGCGTTCAATGCTCGTAAATATTCGTTTTGACCATATTTGGAAACCTTAGTGACGGATACCCATTTTCAACAAAATGGCTACTGCGCAATCACCATGCAGATGTTTTAAGACAAGAGTTCTGCATTTCAAGGTTAAAAATACACCGTTAAAAGACAAAAAATGGAAAGAGAACGTTCAAAAGAATGCTCAGCTTTCTTTTTGTGGAGAAAGGGAAGCTTTTCATCAAGAAATCGTCCTTCGAGGAATTCAACCTTGTTTTCTTTACGGCGGAGCCCATGGTCTGTTTTGAAATGCAACCAAGTCAGAGAAGTTTTTGCTGAATTTTCAGGTACATTTTGCACTCTATGGCCAAGACAATTACGTTTTTGAAAGGGAATTTATGTATTTTTAAATGTTTCATAGACGTTTTATAAATTTTTCTCTTCGGCGCTAAAGAAAAATTATAAAATGTGCCCCGATTAATTGAGATGGATTTTGAGTTGAATTTTGCCATGTGCTTAGCCGATTTCACTTGCGTGAACGGATCCACGATCCAGATAGTGTTTTCCGAATTGCTTTAAAGGATTAACTTTTTGGACTTTGAATAAAAATTTTCAAGAAACGCCTTCTCTGTCTATTGTTTTGAGTTTGCTCATTCATAAAATTAGCTCAAACACGATCGTGACTACAACATCTAAGTTTAATTTAAGCTTTTAAAATGCTTCTCACATTCATTACAAGCATCACTTTTTGCGAAGATGTCAGGTTCAGGTTTTGGACACTTTTCGATAAGCAGCTAATGAATTTTATTCGAAAATATTTTTCACTGTTTATTCTTGACTTTTAACATAAGAATTTTAAAAGCCTATTTGCAGTATAAGTTTACTGTGCAGAGGGTCAACGAGGCATCATATTTTGAAGTGACAACTTCAAGAAGTTGCGAGGCCGTCAATACGTTTCATAATGTTACGTTTGGCCCGGGTGGTAAGGCAATAATATCCTGCTCAGTGTTTCAGTAATATTCCTGGTTTTAACCTTTGAAAGCTTTCTCGGCTTTCGGGAGTTTTTCTCCCGTTTGTCGGCCATTTTTTTAAGCGGGCGCGGGAACCTGAAGGAAAATTACATCACGTTGTTTACAAAGTTTGATTGGTCAGTTATCTCTTCTTCTCGTTCCAAATATGGTACTTTCTAAAATGAATAATCACGAGCATCGGACAAAGCAAACATATGAGAGTTACACGTTTCAACCCCTTATGAGTTTCTGATTAAATCCAATCAGCAGTGTTCTAGCAAGAATAACACTTAATTAAAGCACAAATTACAGAGGAATTTTTAGTCACTTTTATCATCAATAACACTGTTTTAGTTCCTTGCATCTTGGGTTGACTGCAATAGCAGGAATTTCCTTTAGTACTCAATATAGGCTCCTTGAAGGGCCCTTGTGTTTCTGGAACAATTTAAAGATGGCTGCCGATCAAAAAAACAAATGCATCACAGCTTTGAACATATTAATTCAGTGGTAAATCACCTTTAGCAATAACTTGGGAGAAAACACACAAACAAATGCACCAGACAATGTTTCATCAACTTTATTGAGTGATTTTGTCTTTGAAATACCTGTTGCTCCGCCTAGCCTAGGGAGAACACTGATTCAGAAGAATGGTAGCCTGCATCACAGTATCTGCTGGGCCCACAGATAACCCAGGTTCACTATTTGTGTCACATATGGGTTTCATATAACATGAGTAAATATAAAGAACATATGGGGTGAAGTTTAGGTCTGGAAATTTGCTGGTGAATGGAAATAAAAATCAATGAAACTTACCATGTGGCGAGTTGTTGTTGTCCTTAATATGCACACGAAGTTTCACCAGTACGTGACACAAATAGTGAGCCTGTGTTACCTGTGCTGGGCCTATATCCTTTATCTGGGCACCCAATGGACTGAACAAATAATTGGAAATACATTGCAAATTACTCTTCAGCCTGATTAGCAAATCGTCAATGGCATTTTAAACAACAGGCCAATCATGAATCATCTTGGGCATGCAAAGCGAGGTGCTGAAGGTGCCTTGCCTCAAGAGGTTTATCATCTTGTTACGCGTGAAGTGCGTGTACTGGGCGTGATGTTAGTGACCTGCAAAGTCGGCCAGCCAATCTGTCGTATGTATCGTGATGGTGTTCTTTAAATGCCATGTAATGGTTTACGTAAAGTTTTCACCATCAAAACAGCAGTCATTCTTTGAAAAATATCTTTGAATTTGTGTTTAATAGCTCTCAATCAACATTATACAGGGCGCGCTGGTGGAAGTTCAAGGGGAAAGGGTTTTAATGAAAATTTTCGATACCTTCGCAGTGTGTTCCACGTGGCATAGTGGTAACGATACGACCGAGGGTTGTCCAATACTCACAAATAGACTCCATTGGTGTTAGTGGTGATGAGAAGGGTCTCCATTGGTACCAATGGTACGATTGGTACCAATGGAAAAGCACCCTACTCCATTGGTTCTATTGGTGAATATGCATCTCATTAAGGGGACGTAGATTATTTTCGGATGTGGTCTAGCTGGGTACAGGGCAATTCCAATGGTCCATTGGTACCAGTGGTACGATTGGTACCAATAGAAAAACACCCTATTCCAATGGTTCTATTGGTGAATATGCATCTCATTAAGGAGACTTAGAGTATTTTCTCGTGTGGTCTAGCTGGGTACAGGGCAATTCCAATGGTCCATTGGTACCAATAGAAAAGCATCCTATTCCAATGGTTCTATTGGTGAATTTGCATCTCATCAAGGGGACTTAGATTATTTTTTGATGTGGTCTGCCTGGGTACAGGGCAATTCCAATGGTCCATTGGTACCAATGGTACGATCGGTACCAATAGAAAGCACTCTATTCCAATGGTTCTTTTGGTGAAGATGCATCTCATCAAGGGGACTTAGATTATTTTCTCATGTGGTGTGCCTGGGTACAGGGCAATTCAAATGGTCCATTGGTACCAATGGTACGATTGGTACCAATAGAAAAGCACTCTATTCCAATGGTTCTTTTGGTGAATATGCATCTCATCAAAGGGACTTAGAGTATTTTCTCATGTGGTCTAGCTGGGTACAGGGCAATTCCAATGGTCCATTGGTACCAATGGTACGATTGGTACCAATGGAAAAGCACCCTATTCCAATGGTTCTATTGGTGAATATGCATCTCATTAAGGGGACTTAGAGTATTTTCTGATTTTCTAGCTGGGTACAGGGCAATTCCAATGGTCCATTGGTACCAATGGTAGGATTGGTACCAATGGAAAAGCATCCTATTCCAATGGTTCTATTGGTGAATATGCATCTCATTAAGGGGACTTAGAGTATTTTCTCGTGTGGTCTAGCTGGGTACAGGGCAATTCCAATGGTCCATTGGTACCAATGGTACGATTGGTACCAATAGAAAAGCACTCTATTCCAATGGTTCTGTTGGTGAATATGCATCTCATCAAGGGGACTTAGATTATTTTCTCATGTGGTCTAGCTGGGTACAGGGCAATTCCAATGGTCCATTGGTACCAATGGTACGATTGGTACCAATGGAAAAGCACCCTATTCCAATGGTTCTATTGGTGAATATGCATCTCATTAAGGGGACGTAGATTATTTTCTGATGTGATCTGGCTGGGTACAGGGCAATTCCAATGGTCCATTGGTACCAATGGTACGATTGGTAACAATGGAAAAGCACCCTATTCCAATGGTTCTGTTGGTGAACATGCATCTTATTAAGGGGACTTCATAAGAATTATAGCGCGCTTTTACTTGGAATACTTGGAACGAGGAATATTCATAATAATTATTACCGCATTTCCACTTGGTGTAAACGAGGAATATTCATAAGAATTATAGCGCGCTTTTACTTGGTGTAAAAGCGAACTTGTTTTGCGTGGTTGGCTTATAGAACGAGGAATATTTATAATAATTATTAGCGCGTTTTTACTTGGCTTATAGAACAAGGAATATTCAAAAGAATTATAGCGCTCTTTTACTTGGTGTAAAAGGGAACTTTTTTTGCGTGGTTGCCTTATAGAACGAGGAATATTCATAATAATTATTACCGCGTTTCTACCTGGTGTAAACGAGGAATATTCATAAGAATTATAGCGCGCTTTTACTTGGTGTAAAAGCGAACTTGTTTTGCGTGGTTGGCTTATAGAACGAGGAATATTCATAATAATTATTAGCTCGTTTTTACTTGGTGTAAAAGGCAAACTTGTTTTGCGTGGTTGGCTTATAGAACGAGGAATATTTATAATAATTATTAGCGCGTTTTTACTTGGTGTAAAGGCGAACTTGTTTTGCGTGACTGGCTTATAGAACGAGGAATATTCATAAGAATTATAGCGCGCTTTTACTTGATGTAAAAGCGAACTTGTTTTACGTGGTTGGCTTATAGAACGAGGAATATTCATAATAATTATTAGCTCGTTTTTACTTGGTGTAAAAGCAAACTTGTTTTGCGTGGTTAGCTTATAGAACGAGGAATATTCATATGAATTATAGCGCCCTTTTACTTGGTGTAAAAGCGAACTTGTTTTGCACCAATAGAACCATTGGAATGGCATCATTTTCCATTGGTACCAATCGTACCATTGGTACCAATGGACCATCGGAATTGCCCTGTAACCAGCCAGACCACGTCAGAAAATAATCTAACTCTCCTTAATGAGATGCATATTCACCAATAGAACCATTGGAATAGGGTGTTTTCCATTGGTACCAAACGTACCATTGGTACCAATGGACCATCGGAATTGCCCTGTACTCAGCCAGGTCACATGGGAAAATAATCAAAGTCCCCTTAATGAGATGCATATTCACCAACAGAACCATTGGAATGACATCCTTTTCTATTGGTACCAATCCTATCATTGGTACCAATGGACCAACAGTTTGACGAATCGTATCCGTTTGTGTATATTGGACATGTGTGATACGACCCGGTGCTGAAGGTTCTGAAATTCGATTACGGGTAGCACCTGTTTTTCTTTTTCTGTTCTCTTGTCTTCTCTTCTTTTTTTTTTTCTTTTCATTTTCGTTTAGTTTTCTTCTTAGTTATTATACTTTTGTTTTGTTTCTTTAAATAGCTTATGTTTTCTTAAATTTATAAATTTTCTTCCCTATTGCCTCATTTCCCTTTCAACTTCTTGCCCTTCCCCTGAAGTCCTTCTCGAGGTCCTGCGCGCGATTCACGTATTTCTAGTATAAAATATCTTTCTCCCCTTTTTAAATTCCTTAGGGATAGCTCATTGGCATCTATATAATGGGAAACCGTTACAGATTAAAGTTGTAGATGTAGATCACAAAACAAAGGCTTACCCGTAACTAATGCCAGACGCCCAACCAGACATCCTGAAGCCGCCATGTTGGAGGAAAGCTTGGAGGTATAGTTTCTGTTCATGTAAAATGACTGAAAAATGACCATCACTGGCCCCCTGACAATTTCATTGGTTTTCAGCCCCCACTGTGAAAACCATTAATCCCCACTATCTAGGCAATAAGCCCCCGATATGAAAATCGATAAAAACTAACCTATGTTACCGGAGACAAATATGATCGGTTGTTTCATTAATTCATTAGGTACCACAAATGCAGACCTTTTTATAGCCAATCCAACCTTCATGCTCTATTCAAGGCTTCCGGCCCAAAAAAGCACCAAAATGTTTAAGACGCTAAATAATGAAATTGCCTGACCCTGTTTGACTTAAGACTCCGAAAACCATACCCTGTTCAGCGGCACTATACCCGTTTACTCAAAAAAAGATAGTGGTAATGGCTCCCAAGGAGGGTCACCTCTTGACGAAAACGAACTGATGTTTGTTTTGTCCGTTTGTTTGTTGTTTGCTTTTTAGCTGTTCTTATGGTCGATTATGTTTAAAATGCTGGCGAAAACTGTGTATCGTGCTAAGTGTGTATAAAATGTGAGCAATGCAGTCCATTGAAGACTCATTGAAAAAAAAGTACAAAAAATCGAAAACAGTAGTATGGAAAACATAAACTAAAAGCTTACCGTTGAAAATGAGGGTTAAACGCTAAACAACGCTTAATCCTAGCCCTAAAATGAGTGCTTAACCCCAATCCGTAAAATGAAAGTTTAACCCTAATCAGTACATGAGTGCTTAACCCGAATCAGTATAATGAGTGCTCAACTTCTTAATGTGTAAATTTGCAGTTTTAACTTGTTTTTTGTTTATTTTTACCGATGGCTCGCGTGACTCGCATGTCTCGCTGGTAGGCAGTTTGTCAAGACCCCATCGTGCTACCGCTCTATTGCCAGCTTGGGCAAAAAGTGAAAGTTTTAATTGGAATTTGTCCATCAGTCGTTTAAACCGCAGAAATTCATAGGAATAACTAAGAGAAAGACCTACATAAAAGAAACAAGGGGATTCCTTTTTCTGTGGACTGCACATTTTGGTGTACTGTACATTTTGGCTCACTGCCATTTCACAACTTTTTGTATGAAAAACTTTGTTGACTTGTTGAGAAGTTTGAGTGCGCTAGACATGCTGCGTGTGCGAGACACAACCAGAACCGACGAGAAGCACTACGGTCATCGGAGAAATAAAACTGAACCGCGGAAAGATGAATATTTAACTCTTCTCTTAAAGCACACAGTCAAGCTGGGCGTTAGTCTCGTTCCCAGATCTCTTGTCACGAAGAGATCTGTGAACCGAGAGCTGCGAGAGGCCGATTTTCCAGTTCGATCCGAGGGCAAGCGAGCCAAGCACACAAATGCTCTGAGTTATTCTAAATTACTTCACCATTTTACACCGCCAGCAGATGTTGATTAAATTATTCACACGAGCACCAGTAGTTGGTATTGACAAGATGTCCGATTTTTTGACGGTTTTGACAAAGGTTACCACCAATAAAAGTAAAATATGGAATGCAAGGCGGATATGCACGATTAGTATTTACTCATGTTCTTTGCTCGCTATATATTTTAGCCAAACGAGGGCCTGATTTTAGCCTTAAACAAAGCTCATAACATACTCTTCTTTGTAATATTCTTCAAACAAAACTTTGTAACACTCAGTTTGAGAAGTTTATGAGCTTTGTGCCGTCGCGTTTCTGGCACTCCCTTCAAGCGCCCTTTTAGCTAATTACATGCGCAGTGAGGACATAATTTGGCCTAGCTTGCGTGATCTTCCGCAAAACCGAATGGAAAAGCACATTTGACACGTCAAATAATATTTAAAAATAGGATGGCTTCATTGCGATTGGTTAAATTCACTTGCATAAAATTAAAGCTGAATTTTAAGCGAAACGGAAAATCCTCTGGCTCACATCTGAAACTACGGATTCGAAGCTGGAGACCGTTGCCTTTCTCCCTCAACAAGTTGTTCATTTGCTTAACGTTAGCTCACTTTGATTGCAAGTTCCACTCAAAATGGTAATTGAAATATTAGCGCTGTCTTATTTGACTATATTTTGTGTATATATTTACTTTAGAACCAATGAATTATAGTATTGTTATTATCAGGATTTCATCCACAGCATAGGACGTCAACTTTGTACCACCTGAAATACCAGCTCAGTTAAGCTTCCCTTTAAATAGTGTACTGTATTTGGGAATTCATCCACAGAAAGGCTCAAAAACTACTAGCTCCTTAAATATATCATAATAAAAAGTTTTCGTCCATCTTGCAAGCCGTTTTTGGTTGCTTTTGTTTCAGTGATCGGCGATAACAATTTAGCATTTCAGTCGACACAGACGCAAAAATTGTAAAGACTCTTGAAAACATTGTAAACACTGTCTCTACTGAAATGAAACCGGCTAAGGACTTGAGAGCCCACTTTTGATTGTGTTTAGGGGCGCATTACAGTGAATTCGATGAATGGAAAGTACTCCGCATTGTCTGTTGAAACAAGACTAAGGAAAATTGGACTAACATTCAAATCCGTGACTACTGAGCCGAATACCGCGTTTTCAGGCTACTGAGGATATTGTCGGATCTTTGTAGGAAAGAATTCAACACGATATGAGACTCCACAAAAAACGCGATATAGTTAAAATAGGATCATAGTAAATAGTTATCTTTAATAAGTGCCTCATAGCAGCTTTGAACTCTCGGTAATTGAAACAGTAGACCTAAGATGAGCTATTTCTACTCCCAGTTTCTATTATTCTACCTATCTTTTACTTTTTCTGTATTTAGTTGTGTAAAACCAAGCGATCTCAGTTTTTACTGAATCTTTTTCATTTTAGCGTGAATGTATTTCAATACACGTTGGCCAAGCTGGATGCCAAATTGGCAACTCTTGCTGGGAGTTGTATTGCCTGGAACATGGAATTCAGCCCGATGGCCAGATGCCGAGCGATAAAACAATTGGTTATGGAGATGATTCTTTCAACACGTTTTTCAGCGAAACTGGAACAGGAAAACATGTTCCTCGAGCGCTTTTTGTCGATCTAGAGCCCTCTGTCATAGGTAGGCTTTACGTGTTTATAAAGTACATCTTATATGTATGATTTTGCAAGCCAGATTTCATCAAGCCACTTTGCATGCAATAGTGTTTGCTTTAGATTTCAACTTGGTATACTTGAAACAAAAAGAATTTCAAAACTACTAATCAGCTTCCCAAATGCAGTGATTTTCAGTTTTGGTTTCGAACAAAAATTAACGCAAGTTTTTATGTATGTGCGTGGATTCGTAAAGGGATACTTTTAGGCCACGTGACCTCTGCGTTTAAACATGCTAGTTTAAACTAAATTTAAATGTAAAAATTTATATTGTACTTCTTTTTAAAGTAGTTATTATAATCACGCTGTCATTGCCCTCCCATGAGATAACGCATTTGTTACCTGCAAAAAATGCTTGTCACCTTTAAAATTCATTGCGTAGTAATTTTTTTTACAATTCTCTATCTAATATATCTTCGCCTGAGTATTTCACCCAGTGGAGGAAAAAAAAAGGTGAAAATTCATTTGAATTTTATATTTATGGATGAGCAACTGACAACTGAGGTTGATTCGTTGTTACTGTCATATACTGTTTAGGATCAGTGCCCACAGGGCCCTTTTACCGAAAAGACTTTGTTTGTGCAAACGGAAGATCCTTCTTTTGATTTGCATCTATACTACCGGTTCATTCGGTTCCAAAAACATTTTTGACAGCTGGTTATATTCATCTGCTGTGATGCTTTTTTCGATATATCCTTGGTAACAGTAGTTTTGCTAAAATATTTTATGCTAAAAAATTAGCTCATGTTAAAAGGTTGCCTTATAATTACTTGCGACACTTTCTCCAAACGGAACGAATTCAATTTGCAAGTTGCTCTCACCACCGCTCTTGGCGGAATACCAGCTAGCTTCTCCCGAAAACTCCCTAAAATAAAATAATGTTAGGGCTCTGCATTCTTTATTAGAAATATCCTATTTTGTAATTGGTGATAATACCCTGCGAGAAGAGGCTACTATTTCGCGCTAATCACCGGCGGCGAAAACAAAAAGCCTCTGCCGACAATCGTCTCATTTCGTTCTAGATCTTGCGTGCGTGAATTTCCTCAACTGCACTCGATCGCGATCAAATGGCGACGACCGACGTTTCTTTAACTGTTTGAGACACAACTTGTCGCAGCATATCAGCCGAAAATGGTTTTAAGTTCTATTTCGTAGATGAAAAACAACAGGATTTAACCACAAAACCTTTTTTGCGACAAATTACTGATAACTGCACACGCTTAACGTGTTTTGCGATCGTGCTAATGCGCAGGGAGTGAGCAGATCAAACGGGAACAGTAGCCGACCACACAAATAGACGGCATAATATCCAATCCGACCTAGAGTTATAATTAACGAGTTATTTTAAATTTATTCGTCAATATTTTAAGATAAGAATGGACAGTTGGCAGCAGAAGTTACTTTTCTCACGCAAGTGCCCAGGACGAAAAAGTAACCTCTGCTCGCAAGGTATTTTATATTAAATTTAAAGAGATAATCATTACAAACTCAAAAATGGTTGCTGTCTGACTGCTGCCTGTCCTACCTCGTCCCGATAATTTTTGAATATATTAAGCTTTGATAATATATATTTATATTGAACCCACTTCTGTCTTTCTCGTTCCCGTCTAGCCTAGGGAAACAGCCAACATTTCGCGACGCCACTACTGGTTTCACGGCGAAATGACTTTGGAGGCGAGAGCAGAGAAATTCCATACTGGGGGGTAGTGCTCCTGATTAGATGCGTCGCGAGGGTAATTTGCTTCAACCAATCAGAACCACAACTCAGATCAGGGTAGTGACGCGTCATCAGTATGGAATTTCTGCGCTTGTTTCTCAGTTGTTATTTCGCAGGGAAACCAGTCGTGATGGCTTCGCAAAAAGTCGGCTGTTTTCTCCATCCGTCCTTGTAGTTGTCCCACCACATAACTATATATATATAAACATGGTCTAAAAATATTGGCGAGGTTTACTAACTTTCTCTCACGAATTTATTAGATGAGATCCGTTCAGGGACTTATCGCCAATTATTTCACCCTGATCAACTTCTAACTGGTAAAGAAGATGCTGCTAACAACTATGCTCGCGGGCACTACACTGTTGGAAAAGAACAAATTGATTCAGTGATGGATAAAACTAGAAAGATGGTAATATTAATTTAAGTTGCTTATATATCAAAATACGCTAAATTTTGTAAGCCAGGAAAGTGAAGGGCGACTCGGATTAATAAACTGGGCATTTTGTTCGGGTGACTACCTGCTGTCCTACGACGAAGCTAATGTGCAGACTTCTAGCACCCGCTCTTTTCATAAGTCATTAGAGTAAGTAGAGTCTTCTTCACGGTAAATACGTTATTTTTGACATTTTGGTTTGTCAATTGGGAAATGCCTTGCCTTTTTAAATTGGTTAATTTAACACCCAGGGGGGTACGATGAATTTTCAGGTGACAGGGATGTTCGAATGGGTGCAAAAATCAATACCTAAAAAATTCCCATGCCAAATTTCCGAGTCTTATTATCTGGTTTTATAAGTGACAGATACAATGAAAGGCGTTAAATGTTAAAACAGCCACAAAACAACGTTTATGGCCGGGAAATTCGAGTACTACCATGAATCTTAAGATTGTTTTAAACCAGGAGTTCCTGTTTGAACCCAAAAATCTCCCTACTTAAATCAAACCACCCAAAAAAATACCTGTCAAATTTTCCAACCCAAGAAAATCATCCGGGAATCGAAAATTTCAAACCCGAAAAAAACCTTCGATCATCCCCGTTATCGTGAAATCTGGAGTACCGCCCCTGGGATTTAAAAATGCTAGGAAGGGTATGTTGAGGACGGGGGAAGAGAGGGCATCCCTTTTCACGCCCTTTTCTACATGTAATTAGTCTTGAAATATTTTCCCCCTTATCCTTTCTTGGTTCAAATTTATGATCATTATTATGATGTTTATATGTCCCAAAGTGGGTTGTAAAAGATGGCTAAAAAAGTGACATTGACAGAATCAAGATTCGGCGGTTGGGACACGGCATTACATTGCAAAGAAATATTCTTCAACACCAATAAAATGAGGGTACGAATAACAGCAAACGTCATCATTTTGGATGGGTTCCGAAAGCTCTGTCTAACTTTTAAGAATTTGTAATCTGTACCCAGATCACGCACTGTTTTACACTGAAAAGTGGCCGTGGTAGATCTGGGTATGAGATTAAAGAATTTGTTGATGCCGTTCGGGAAAGAGTATTTCTTTGCAAATTTGATATTAGTTGAAAACAACTCGAACATTCCGGCTAACCAACTCACAATCTATTGAGTGATAGGCAGTGAACAGGGTACCGGTGTTGTGAACAGGAACAAAGCAATTCAAAGAGGACAGACGGCAAGTTGTTGTTGCTCGAAATATCTAAAAGTCGTAACTGCTCATCAATAGGATGCCTAAAATGTATGCAATTCCACAATTGGTTTCAGTTCCAACGACAGCGTCTTTAAGTGCCCAGCCTCGTTACGTGGTCCTCTAGCTTTAAAAAATGCGGAAAGACCTCGATCGTCCCTCTTTTACCTTTCCAGTTATAGGCCGCTCTGCACATGCAGTTCGCTATAATCGTACTTATCGCTCTACAATTGCCATGAGTTCTCTATACAGCTGAAAACGATTACTGTGCGCGTTTGCTCATTTGATGTCGTTTCTCCAACGTTTTTAGGCAGATCAATGCAGCGGTCTGCAAGGTTTCCTGATCTTCCATTCCTTTGGGGGAGGTACAGGGTCCGGTTTTACCTCGCTACTCATGGAGCGTCTCTCAGTAGACTATGGCAAGAAATCAAAGTTGCAGTTTGCTATCTACCCGGCGCCCCAGGTCTCTACGGCCGTTGTGGAGCCGTATAACTCTATCTTAACGACGCACACCACCCTGGAGCATTCCGACTGTGCCTTTATGGTCGATAACGAGGCTATTTACGACCTGTGCCGTCGGAACCTCGATATCGATCGACCGTCGTACACCAATCTGAACCGTCTGATTGGTCAGATTGTGTCGTCCATCACTGCCTCGCTTAGGTTTGATGGTGCACTGAATGTGGATCTGACTGAATTTCAGGTTAGTTGCTATTTTCATTATTACTAGAAATACGTGAATCGCAGAGCCTCGCGAAGCAAAGGCTAAGTAGCCTGCGTAGCAAGCGTTTCGTGTGGTTTCGGAGCAAAGAAAGACCGATGAACTACGATTTTAGGTTTTGGCCTCGCGAAAAATGAAACGGGAGCTTTGACTCTCGTTACTTGTTCTTTGCGCGGAGTTGGGTTGCAGTAACTTGCTTCAATTCAACTTAATGCGCTCCTTGATTTTTTTTCCCGCTTATCGCCAGCCATGTTCAAATATCCGAAATATTGCTCCAATTCTTTCTCGAGCCTTGGGGCAAAGTTCTAAGATGTGGACATTCAAATGCAAGTCCCCACATCGGAAACACTTTTTAGTTGATACTGCTTTCTTTTTTCACAGTTAAGGAAATGAAGTTTTTCCTAACCTGCGATCAGAAAAAAAAACGGCTGATCGCAGGTTAAGTTTGTCCTTGATATCTTTAATGTTAGGCTTGTTAGAAAAATGTAAAAGAAATTGTATTAACCCATGGTTTTAAATCATCTTTGCAGTAGTCTTTGGACTTCTCGTTCTTGGTTGACTTATAAGGAACCCCGAAGAACTCGTTCGAAAGTGTTTCGTCTGCGCATGCCTTTCAGGTCGAATTAAAATCTGAAAGCGTTTGTTTTTTTAGGAGAAGCGAAAACCAGAAATTTCGGAAAAGATTTTCTCCAGCTTTACAAGAACGAGAGCCAACTTCAGCAAACTTATGTCAAAGAAGCCGAAAGTAAATTGAATAAACAACAACTAAGGCTCTTGTTCCTTCCCTTACTTTTCAGACCAATTTGGTGCCATATCCCCGCATTCACTTTCCGTTGGCCACTTACGCTCCAGTTATCTCTGCCGAGAAAGCCTACCACGAACAGTTGAGTGTCGCTGAGATCACAGCTGCGTGCTTTGAGCCTGCTAACCAGATGGTGAAGTGCGACCCTCGTCATGGAAAATACATGGCCTGCTGTCTGCTGTTTCGTGGGGACGTGGTACCGAAGGACGTTAATGCAGCTATTGCGAGTATTAAGACCAAAAGAACTATTCAGTTTGTGGATTGGTGTCCGACGGGATTCAAGGTACATAGCTTTAATCAGTTCCTAGTGATCAGTAGACTTTCCTGCGCGTCCACGCGTGCGGACTTCGCGTTCTTGGTTTGCAACAGAAAAAGCCCTGGCAACGAGGTTGCGAGCTTGGCTTTGGTAGCTCGTCATGGTTTTAAGTCTGACTGACCAGTCATTGGTCAACTTTCGGTTTACTCCACAGAATCAACCCAACAAAGTATGAACGAATAGTGAAACAAACGAATTAATTGCGCATGCAGTGAATCAAACCACAGGACAGTTAAGTGTTAAGTGTTAGTGACACGTTACAAATAAGAAGAAAACTGGGGCCAAAATGCGTCCCGCAATTGCTTCTGGGATCGTCACTGGGAACACGCCGGTCAACTATTGGCCAATAGTAACAGCCCCAGAAGTCTTCGCGAGAGTTAACTCGCCCCAGTTTCCTTCTCGTTCTCAATAAGTCGAATAAAATACGCAGTATAACTCAGACTTTTCCTTAAAACTAGGTTGGAATCAATTACCAGCCTCCCACGGTCGTTCCTGGAGGCGACCTCGCTAAGGTGCAACGCGCAGTGTGTATGTTGAGCAACACCACCGCTATAGCAGAGGCCTGGGCACGACTGGATCACAAGTTTGATCTGATGTATGCCAAGCGTGCTTTTGTCCACTGGTACGTGGGAGAGGGGATGGAGGAGGGAGAGTTCTCTGAGGCACGAGAAGATCTAGCAGCTCTGGAGAAGGATTATGAAGAAGTTGGCGTAGATACAGCGGAGGGGGAGGAGGAGGACGTTCAAGAGTATTGAGGGACCGGTTTATTAGATTCAGGCTCGATAAATTTAAATTAAACAAGGTTCGTTTTCTTGGCTTGTCTAAAAGAATAGCGTTAAATCAATGTAAGAGAAATTAAAATTGTAGGGAAAAGTTTCAGGAGTTTGTTGATTTGTTACAAATTAAATGTATCTTGGACTTGCACTAGAGCAAAATAAAGGCTCTGTTGTTGGAAGGCAAAACGTCCTTCATTGAAATTGAAAGTTTTGATCGTGAAGTCATATATATATTTTTGTCACGGCCTCTACAGAAACTCGCTAATACTGCGAAAGCGTTACTCAGGGGCACCCAACGGCGGCTCGGAAGAAATACTTCAAGCACTTCTTATAGGAGTCGAACCTATGGCCTTCTGGCTACTAGTCTAGATCAGGGGAACACAACGACGATTTCCTCCTTATTTATACTTTGAGAACACTTTTTGGGTTATCCAGAGTAGTTTTAGATCTCTAGAAATACCTTCTAAGTGGCGCTATAGAATTTCTATCTGTTGGGTCATCCTAGGAGACTTTGAGCTTTTTCGAAATTATTAGGACTTCAGTATTGTCGAAAATTTTAGACGCAGTTAATCGTTTTACGAATGTGAGAATTTTTCTGATTCCTATCTCAATCACATTTTTGAATTCGAAAATTTTCGGTTTCCTTCTTCTACGAAAAACAGCATTACTTGGGGAGTGAAGTGTGAGAAATTAACCTTCAGAAAATTGTAGGAAATTTTTAGACAAGTTTCGAAAATTGAGCATGAATGGAACGGTTTAAATCGGCCCCTTCCTCAAGCAATAGAAAATTCAAGGCAATATTTTCTTCTCCGAACAGATTTTTGACAGAAAACAGTCCTTGGGTGTCCCTGCTAGATGCTCTGTCACTAGGCTACAGGCTGGGAGACCCGTGCGAACTATAAGGCCACTTAACCACGTTCATAAAAGTTAGCATCAAAAAATTTATATCGATCGGATTGAAATCTGTAGGTAAAATAAAGTCCAAGGAGCCAGAAGGAGGACAGCAACATACGCTCAACCAAATGATCATCATTCTCCTGGCCACCTGCTTAAGAAATAAGTCCTGGGTTCAAACCTTTTACAGTTTTACACGACGTTTTGTTACGATTGTGGGTCCAAGCACATCACGATCAACTTTCCAGGCATTTTTTCTTTCTGTGTTCCTCTTTCCGCAGAAAAAGAAATACAGTTTGAATGGAGACGTGAAACCCCCCTTGAAAATTCCACCAACTTTATTTAATATATAAGCAAAGTATTTAACAAAAAGGACGTTATTGCTGGTCCTAGGAGCATCGACTTTTTTGAGCAGTCAAACAAAAGGCCTCACACGCCCGTAGGGCGTGTGAGGCTCGTGTGCTTCGCGCCACGCTTTACCGATTTCTTTACTGATTTTGCGAAAAAAACCGACTGTTTTACAGTCTATCGTCGATTTTCCAAAGTAAGCAAAAAGCATGCCCAGTAGAAGAGGCCAGAACTGAGCAATGCATATACTGTGAGCTTAGGTGAATTTGCAGCATCTGAAAGGACATCGGTTTTAGGCTAAAATTTGCCAGTTAGGCCCTCTATACAAGAACCTGTTTAGCCTAAAATATGAACCAGGTTCTTACTTTCCAAAATGTGTAAAACATTTCTATATACTTTGGCAAATTAGACCCTGACCCTCTCACTGAGGAATATACTGGCCTCACGTGACATTCGGCCGACTATGAGGTTCATGAAGGCTGTGACGTCACTGATTGTTTTAAGTTATTTATATGTACGTCAGCAGGTTATGGGCTCCTGACGTCAGCAATAAACCGCGGTATATTAAGTTTACATGCAGCTTAAAATTAATAGGGCTCGAATCGCCAGCAACATTTGACAAGACGAGTCAATATTTTGAAGGGCACAAGGTTAGCACATGTGCGACACGTGCTTAGCAATATATATCTACCATCATTGTACAGGGAATCAGTGGAAGAAAATAATGATAGTTTGAGCTTTGATATTTAAACAGCATGTCATTTATATCTGCTTCTGTGCATTGATCCAAATTGCTTATTTGTGAACCTTTGGACGGGCGCTAGAAAGAGTTTCTTAACTGCATGTGCCTGTTGGTCGTTTCGAGACTGAATTCGGTTTGAACAGATAACTATTCGCAAAATTTTAACATTCTTGAATAGTACAAAGCAGTGGAATAAGATCCAATAATAAATAACGTATGCCTGGAATTAGACCAGTTTTGAGGCGGGTTCAACCAATGAAATTGTAAAACAACCGGCACAGCAAGTACACTTCACAAAATTTGTTGATTGGACTTTAATCCAAATAAAATGAAATGCTCTAAAATTCAAATGCAGTTAATATACTAGAACAGATATTCAAACTACCCCGGGCTGTTAGAGATATTAGAAATAATATTAAAGACAAAGCAAAGCTAGTCACCGTGGCGTAAAACAAAAGTTTTGCTTAGTTAGGCATCAGTACCGACAAATGGCCGGTATCGTATAAGTGCAGACTGAGTGACTCGTCGAGGGCAGAGTTAGTGGGATCGTCACCTCATCGTTGATCTCTCTTCCAAGAGGCACAAAGAAATCTGACGCCGTACCGGTAAGTTAAGGCAATATTACACAGTCTATACAACTGGATGTTGGAATGATGGAAATGCAAATCTAAGTGAGCAGAAATAATTTTCCGTAAACGTGGCACTATAGTTGTTGAGCAAAAATTCTGCTACGATCCGGGAGTCAAAGTGATGAGTTTGATGCGACTTTTTTTCGGGGCAGGTTGCTTTAGAACTTACAGATTCTATAGTATTCAAGAACGAAAGTAAAAAGATCAAATAATCAGCTTGAAACTTTCCGCTCTGAACTTTGCGTGTTTACTAATAGGCCAACCAAGGTAAAATTTATTCATGAAGGCAATATTCCTTTCAAAGCAGTTGTTGATCGTATATCAGTGAAGTATCCATTCTTCAGAAACTGAACAACGTAGTAATGCCTAGTTTTTTCTGTGGGTCATTTTTACTACACTCTTTTAACCCCTCGCCGAGACATTCCTCAGGCGAACTGAACCGAAAGTTTGTTTGTTTGAATCTAAAATGAAGCAACTTGAAAATTCTTTCACTTTAATAAACGTTGCAAGTTTATATATTGCGTGTCGCAAACTGAGTTCGAAGGATATTCAGTCACGGGTAATTAACTGCAAACACCCAATCAAAGAGGTAAAAGCCATTCGTGACCATGTAAGCCTGGCCCTCAAAGACGGCACTTAACGAGTATCAGCAATGTAACCGTGGTCAACCTTATTTTATCATAACTTGGCAACGCTAGTCGAGCGGCACACTGCTCGTACGCCACTTACGTCAGCAGCGTCGTAATGGACCATCAGGACTGAAAACGCCGGTGTAAGGTTGGTGAACATATTCTATGTCCCTGGCCAGTTTTGCCGGTTCTGTTTTTGTTCAGAGTTCATGCTTATTTCAGTTAATTTGTCTCCACCATTTT
Source organism: Porites lutea (assembly GCF_958299795.1). Taxonomy (NCBI): domain Eukaryota; kingdom Metazoa; phylum Cnidaria; class Anthozoa; order Scleractinia; family Poritidae; genus Porites; species Porites lutea. The sequence continues at coordinate 9,120,745 of NC_133203.1, read as the reverse complement.
AGTCACGCGAATTTTCTCTCCTAGTACATTGAAAGGGAAAATGGGCGAAAATATGATCGTGTAACCAATTACTAGTACTAAACACGTGTAGTCGCGGTGAAGAAGTATCCATGTCTCGTCGTAATCAATTTACCCCTGGCCAATTCTGTACACTGACGCGCAAAGATGAGCATTGCCTCGATAGATTAGGTTCCTATAGTGAAAATAATTTAGGCTAGAAGGTTGGCTGGGCTTCTGAGTTAAGAAAATATTTTTTGTCGGTATTCGACTTATTTAGTGGTTTAGCTCAGTCAAATTTGTCGCTAAATCTTGGGTTATGATCTGGCGTGGTACATTAACAGAATCGTTAAAATCGTAAAATTAGTTTACAGGAGTTTATAAGCCTTTTTTGGACCGCAGAAGAATATGAAAGTGATTTACACGAGGTTTACTAATATTTACTTTTTCTATATATTGAATCAGAAACTCGAAACTGACCAAAGTATGCTCAATGACATTGTCTTGCCAAAACCACGAGACTTCAAGAACCCAATACGTCGCTGGTCAAAAATAGGTTGAATTTAATTTTACACCTGGGTTTTATTAATAATTCTCTACTTCGAACAGACAAGTTTAACTGTCTGTTTAAGCCGGTTATTTCTATCATTTGTTTCTACTCCCCCGCTATATTGCCTTGTTGGGTAGTTTGGCAGGGAAGGACTCTATTTTTGGAAACTACGCAATGTCACAAGAGGGGGCTAAGGCTATAAACTCGTTTAAAAATATTTTACCCTCCCCTCCCTGATAGGCTTTACGCGCAATATAAATGCGCGCGTTCGCGAGCGTGTGAGTTGACATGACAGCCGCTGCCGGCTGGTTAACGAGAACGGACTCACATTTATTATGATTTGTTTTTAGCAAAGACCAGCGAAGGTAGTTGGCCGACTGGTGAAAGGCGCAGAGTCAAGAAAGAGGGCTGAAGGGTTTGAAAATCCAATGGATTCTGACGCAACATCGAAGCAACCGGCGGGAGCGAGCGAGAAATCCTCTTTGCGCTTCAACGTTAACCAAGTACATTTAGATCCAAATGAAGCTGACGAAAAGGAAGATCACAGTCCTAGAATGGATTTCCCTGAGCCCGAATCGCCAGGTCGTCCTCTCTCTCACGATGCTACGTCGACCATCGGTTATGCGACACACGATGCAGTTCCCATGACAGTATTCTACAGAAATGAGAATTCCAACTCGAATCCGACGAAAAAATCGCGACCGACACTTCGCGAGTTGAGGAAAGGATTCGAAGAAGACCATGAGCAACAGGTATGCGAACAATTTCCTGCCTATCAATTTAAAACAGCGATGATATTTTGTTTGGTGCGTACACATGTAATTCTCCTCTCTATAAATGCATGACTAATAATGCCATCTTCCCGTCAAATTCGCGCGCGAACCGATTTGAAAAAAAATTATCTTTTTGTTTCGGCATCACCCGTTATCGAGTGCATTAGCTAAACCGGCGTTTCTTTGCGATTTAACTGGGAATTAATCTTCGTGCAATACATGTAGCTTAATACAAAACGTTAAAATTGCTCAATAAAAACTTCTTATTCACTCCTGTTTGCGTTGTCAAGAGTGAAACGTCTTTCCACTGGATAATTTGTGGTCGTATTCAGCTGTCGTATAGCTAGATTATTCTTATCGATTATTTATGACATAAGGCATTAGACTTCCATAACGATCGAATGCTAGTCTCGAAATTCCGGACTATATGATGGGAGATAAAAACTAGAAGTGTACACTTACAGACTTTTATAAAACTTGTAAGCTTAATTAAAACCGGAATGTACCACATTAATAGTTGGGCTTTCATATGGTAAGCACGCACTGAGCTTTGAAACATGCTTAGATGTAGATTTACTTTTTTTCACGACGACTTTTCTTTCTCATGGTTTCACTGCAAAGTTTATCAAACATAGCTTTCGACCAATCAGTGGCGAGAAATTGCTCAGTTGTTGTAAAAAACAATTTTGAACACATAAAGTACAGAAAATGTTTCGCATGAACCAAAATTTCTTGTTTTATAAACCAAACCACTCTTTTGACCTTGACTGAATCGACAACTTGTTTCAAAACAACTTTTGTATCAAAACAACAAGTAAGCATGCCAGCTACAGACGACTTATGCTGGACAAAACATTCTTACTTTGTTTATAAGGTGAAATTAAATAGCACTATCCACCTGATAAATCTCTATTCAGAGAATTAGTTTTAGAGAAAGAAAGTTTTACAACTCAGTTGTAAAACACAGTTAATGGAGCGTGACCCCTCAATCAGCAACGTGTAACACAGTGTTATGCTATAGTCCTTATCAAATCTCGTATAATTTTACTTGTAGTAGGTGAAAGTACTGGGTAGTATGTAAAGTCACTTCTATAGCTGGGAAATTACTGGTACAGTAGCAATCCTTGTTTTTGTTGCAGTTGGGGCTAGTTTCTAATGTATTGCTCATTTTGTATGGCTAGTAAAAAATAATATTCTTCCTCATGCATATCTCGTGGAGCACTTTAGGTGCACGCTCTATTCTAGGGGTGGCGAATGGTAAACTCAGAGACTCGCTGAGACGCCGAGATCCTAGTTAGAAATCCGAGCCCGAGACTCTTTGGTAAAAAGTCTTGAGACTCAAAAAAAGTAAAAACAAACGATGCAAAATCAAGACTTCGAGACTTATCAAAAACACTTCCGAGATTTCGAGATCCTGCCAAAATTTTCCGAGACCCACATTTTTTGGGGTACCATTTGCCACCCCTTATTCTGTAGTGCAGTATTTTTCATTAGCTTACCTTAGGATAGTACTCGGACTATAAAAGGCCGAATAAAAGTCCTGTGTCTCATTCTGATCTGTATTGCTAAGTTGGAATAATTCAGTCGTCCTAATTACATGCTTCGCACGTATCAGTGGCAGTTTTAGTCTCACGGCTTGTTCCCCAAGCTTTAAACTTTTATATTTGATTGTATTCCAGCATGTGCTGGCAGAGTCGGCTCATAGTGCTGATAAGATAAAGTTCCTAGAACAAAATAATTATTTGCTTACACAGTTCCATTAAGTTACACGATGCTGGCCAGATGTTTCAGCTTATAGTGCCTGTTTTGTGATGAACTATCTGTTAGATAAAGCTTTATCTTGGTGATAGCGTTATCCACCTTTAAGACAACGGGGGTGTGGTTCTTTGGTAAATTATGGCAAAATCAGTCACTTCCAGCAATAAAGTTGCTCTCTTCTCCTCCATTTGTTTTTTTCTCTGATCACCTCATTTGTGCACTAACTTGAGCAGAAACACTTGCTACGCAGACTTCAAGCCTCAGGGTGCAAAGAGAGTCAGTTTTACAGCTGTAGCTAGCATGTACTAGACCAAAAGTCATTTCAACTAGCCTGTAAAATTTCGTTTGGTCCACAGGATTAATGTTACAGTTCTTCTGTAATTTAAATTCCCCAAAAACTTTCTTGTCAGGCAAGTTAAGAACAGAATTCACTAGCTCAATAGTGAAATCTACTAGCCCTAAGCTTTCAGATGCTACTTTCTTTGCATGCTGTTAAAGCTTACAGAACAGTGCCAATCCAATTCCAAAAATCGATTTTAGTATGGCTGTCTTAGCAAGGGCTGGCAATTTATTCTTGAGTCTCCTAAGATTAATGTTCACTGGATGTTTAGGTGAACAGGGAAGAAGAGGTCAAATTCCCCATTTTATTGTGCCTGAGTGGGGGACTCCTGTTAGGGTAGAATTTCGACTAGTGACACGGCCTCGAGACAGCAACCTAAAAATAGATGAAAGGGCCACAAATGACATAAAGATTCCTCATACCAGGGGAATATGAACCCCACCCCCCTCCCCAACACACAAAAGAGTCTGCTGAGTGAGACTAGCTTTTACTGGCAAATGATGTACAGTCAAACTCTTTTGGCAGACAGTCCTTACATTAACTTTCCTTTAAACCTCTCCACAACATCAGCCACTTTCTTCTGTGGAGATGTTCAACTGTATATAAAATTGCTTACGTGACCAATACTTTACTTTAATTATTAGTCATCTTATTATATTATTTTGTTTCACAACACAGCCGCTGGAAGTACCCCATGATGTAGAGAATATTGAAAATGGTGGCGTCGGCAGTGATGAAATTGTCATCCAGCCCAAGAAGGATAAGAAAGCCAAGGTTGCCCCCAAATTTGGTTGGATTAAGGGCGTCATGCTGCGATGTCTTCTTAACATCTGGGGAGTCATGTTGTACTTGCGTCTAACGTGGGTTGGAGGGCAAGCAGGAATTGGCTGGTCAACAGTTATCATTATTCTTTCTGCAGTTGTAACATGGTTAACAACTTTGTCAATGTCAGCTGTTTGTACAAATGGTGAAGTTAAAGGAGGTAAGAACATTTGGAAAAATAAGACTTGTCTTTCATTAGAAATGTCCTGAATAAGACACAAACTATCCCGTATAAACAGCACAATAAGACGCGAATTAGCTAAGATGTGACTTATCAAAGAACAGGTGTCAGGGGCTGTTCTTAGATAAGACGCGTCTTAGCTAAATTTAATGTGGCTAAATATCATTTAGGCAAAGTTAAACTCGAGCGAGCTGGCTAGCGGTCGTCTCCCACTTCAGTATGTGACCTACGGGGCGGCCCGTGGGGAATTGCAGAGCTCCTTGTGTACCTTTTGCTAGTGTTGCTTTGCACTGTAGCTTTGCTTACTGATCGTAGTGGATCAAATTTTTGTCTACTTGCGAATCATTGCGGATTCTTGCTCCCTCTCCTCCCTCCCTGCCTGGTGGTTTGGTAAGTATTTTCTGAGGTAAGTATTCTCTTAGGTAAGTATCTCCACTGAATTTATTCAGTGTGACGGTGCCGGTTAGTGGCTGCTCTTGGGATGGTTCCCGCTTCCAGGGTTGCCATGGATACCTCCTCTCTGCTTATTGCATTTGGCCCCCTACTAACCTTTAAGGCACCTGCTCCCAAGCTCATCATTAGCGATGAGTTTAAATATGAAATGTGCTGTTAATACGGAATGTTTTCAGTCTTATTTAGGACGCGTCTTATGTTTCCTTGTTTAAACAGCCCTATTACTGTGAAAACTTTTTATAGGTTGCAATCCTTTTTTACTACAAGCTCAAAATCTCAAGGCTTAAATTCACTTTATTTCTTGATTCTTATTTGTAATGTGTAATGTGTCCTAAAAAAATGATCTCAAAGTACACACTAGCATCTAATCTAAAATCATTCACAAATACTAGTTCCCATTGACTGTATCCATAATGACCGGCTTTCGAAGCAGTCTCTGATTTGTACACCATCTTTTAACGAGTCAAGACTTGATGCCAGAGAAAAATCTTAGTGCAAACATCTGGTTAGAACTGTATTAAATTTGTTCATGAAACAAAAGAACATTTTCATATGAGAAGATAGTTCATTATCCTCACTGTATTTTTTGGCACACCAATATGGCTGCTCTCTCATTTTTGGTACTAACACCATTATAGTTGTTGTGACATGATGTAAAAAAAATGCTGCTGTTTATTTTTGAAGAGGATATCAAACAAATTTCATCAGGAAGCATTAACCATAATAATTTAGTAACAGTGTCAGATTTTTGCAGGCAGAGCATTTTAAAAAAAGTTGAAATAGTTGGCCCAATTTTTTCAAGTTTCAGTCCATGTTCATAAACGTTATTGAACTGCAGCATATCAGTACATATGTACTCTGTGTTCAAATTTTATTGAACTAAATTATTTGATGCTTTTCTGTTAGGTGGTGCATATTATTTGATATCAAGAAGTCTTGGTCCTGAGTTTGGTGGTTCCATTGGTTTAATCTTCTCAGTGGCCAATGCTGTAGCTGTTGCATTGTACGTTGTTGGATTTGCCGAAACTGTCAAAGATCTGATTAAAGAACATGGCGGCGGTGTTGAAGTGATTGGTGAACTAAACATCATCCGCATTGTCGGTATTGGTACTGTGATACTCTTGCTCTGTGTCACCTTAGTTGGCTTAGAGTGGGTTGTACGCACACAGATGTTTCTTCTTTGCATACTTTTGGTCTCTATTGTCGATGTTATGATTGGTACCTTCATAGGACCACTGAATGAGGAAAGTCGAGCTAGAGGCTTTGTCGGGTTGAGTCTCAATCTTTTCAAGGAGAACTTTGGGCCAGCGTACCGAGAGGGTGAAAATTTTTTCTCTGTATTTGCAGTCTTCTTTCCAGCTGCAACTGGTATCTTGGCTGGGGTGAACATCTCTGGTGATCTGAAGGATGCGCAGAAGGGAATTCCCAAGGGAACCCTTTGGGCCATAATCATCAGTACAATTGTATATGTTGCTCTTGATTGGTTGGCTTTAGCCTGCGTGTTGCGAGATGCATCAGGTATACCGGTAATTGCACTTGCTAATCAGACTATAGCAAATGTTACCAGTGCCACACCACAACACTGCTCGGTAGACTTCAGCTGTGAATATGGACTAATGAATGATTACCAGGTATGGTACTTTGTATGCTTGGAAAATGATTACAATATTTATTAAAAATGTTGTTCTCTTAGGCGTCCATCGCAATATTTGCACAGTCTTAGGAATTCAAATGACAATCTTTTACTTAGTTATCCTAGTTTCATATCCAAAGCAGCACTTGGTGATAGGTCCTTCATTTTAATATTTAGATCTTACTTTGTTTACTGACTGTCATGCACATTTCAGCAGTTTTTTGGATACTAGACCCATTTGCATGATGGCGTCATTTTACTACTATGATCAGAATCCTTTTTGTTTTTCCTTTCAAAAATTAAAACTGGTAATCCTAGTGAGGAATAAATAACAAAAGCCACAATTTGCACAAGAAAGCAAAACCCTGAAGGATTCTAGTTGTAGTAGTAAAGTGACGTCATTGTGCAAATGGCCTATTGGGCACTACAAAATGTATTATTATTATTATTATTATTATTATTATTATTATTATTATTATTATTATTAAAACCCACTGAAAGGTTACTGATGTGTGGTCTTGTAAGTGAGTGAGGGGCAGGCAGAGGCTGATGTGGACCTACTAAAGTACAAATAATAAAAATTAGAATAAAGAAATAAATAAAAATAGCATATAGACAAGAAATAAAAACTGTTTACAAAATTCAATTAAGATGGAGCTAAAAATATTGAAACTAGAATACAATATTATTATTTCATTAATTAGTTTTAAAATAGATCTAAAAATATGTTAAAAATAGATAAAATCCTTTGATTTCAACTGATGCTTCTTTGTTGAAAGAAAGGGCCTCCAAGTCAGCTTTGATTTATTTTTTTTTTTGTTCTCAGATCAGACTGACCTCCCCTACTACCTTTTCTTGTTGTCTCTCTAGGTTATGGAGAAAATTGCAGCTTGGGGACCAATTGTTACAGGGGGAATCTTTGCTGCAACATTGTCCTCTGCCTTGGCTAGTTTAGTTGGTGCACCAAAAACATTTCAAGCGCTTTGTAAGGATAATATCTTTCCTGGAATGCATTATTTTGGTGTTGGGGTAAGTAATCATGTAATAACATACCACTAGAAAGCCTTTGATGGGCTGCCAATAAAATTAATCTTGTGATGTTTGAGTTTTGTTTGAGTTTTGTTTTGAGTTTGGTGTCCATAAATGTCGACGTTCCACATGTTCTGTTTTTTAACCAACCACAGGATGCAGTGAATGTAGTTTAGACTCACAAACAACCACGGGATGCAGTAAATGTAGTTTAGACTCTCACCAAGTCTTTCTTGGTTAATGGAAACTCAAACTCTATCTCACACTTTGCATTATGCTCACATTTTTCTTGCCCCTTGTGTGCTCCTTTCTTTTGTGCCTTGCAGTAAGAAAAGGAGGATGGAGGGAATTTAATTCCTTATATAAGCTTCATAGGCATTGTGGTCACAAAGTTTTGGATTACTTTTAGTCTGAAATTGTGTTTAGGTTTACGTTTTTTGCCCTCTGAAAACAGGCTCTGGAATCGAGTCAATTGTTTTGTTTTCAGGGTTCATACAGAGTCTTGAATTCTTGAAAAAGTCTTGAAATTTTTCACAAAAGTCTTTTCAAGAAAGTCTTCACAACCCTTGCCTTATACTCCCACCCAAATTTTTTGTACAAATACTCCCCCCCCCCCCCTCCCGCTGCTTTTGTGCAAGCCTATTGGTTTAGTGCATCTGCCAAAGCAAATTTCTTTGTCTTTTTTATATCATTAACAGGTTGGCCCTGGTGATGAACCTCGTAGAGGGTACATCCTGACCTTTTTAATCGCTGGTGCCTTTATAGCTATTGGAGAGCTGAATGTCATTGCTCCAGTCATTTCAAATTTCTTTCTTATGTCTTATGCTCTCATTAATTATGCGGTGTTTGCGGCCTCTCTCGGGAAGTCCCCTGGATGGCGGCCCTCATTCAAGTGGTACAACATGTGGGTGTCCCTGGTTGGGGCCTTGGTTTGTGTTGTCATCATGTTCCTTATCAATTGGTGGGCCGCTCTAGTGACAATTGTCATCATCATTGCGTTGTACAAGTACGTGGACTACAAGAAACCCGAGGTTAGTTTTTGTTCACGAATAAATCCTTTTCCTTTTGCACTTTTTAAGGGAATCCAATTCAGTCTTGGATTCTGATTTCCACGCCGTGGATTCCGAATTCTTTGTCAGTGGAACTTACATTGTAGTTTCTGATTATTCCAATCGTTAGTGTGATTCCAGAATTCCTTGAGCTGTATTAGGAATTCCGAAGCCCAGGATTCAGGATTCTACACAGAAAGACTTCCCGGATTCCGGAACAAAATTTTAGGGATTCCGGAATGCGGATTTCTTTACATGGGGCGATATCTTACACTAGAAATAAATGCATTTGCTTTTAAACAGGTATAGCTGGTGGTAATATGCCGGCTTAACAACCGAACAGGAACGTCAGTTGACGACGGGAAAGCGCGGAAAGAACTAAAGGCGACTTCCGGTGCCGAATTTGCCGCTCTGCGATTAGTCAAGCCAGTTGTTTGATTTGCGCGCACCGTCGTCAACTGACGTTCCCGTTCTGTTGCTAAATTAACCGAATATTGGCTTCGTTGAAGGATCTAACAGAAGTGGTTTAGCTGCCGTTTTAGCTCATACTTTGTCGCAAAGTCTCCTATTCCCAAAATTTGTTTAATGGTAGCGAATTCTCTGGGGTCGAATACTTAATGCACCTATCAATGTAATGCCGGCGGGGGGGGGGGGGGGGGGAGAGGGTGGGGAGGCAGGGCATGGGGTGGGGATTTGACTTTTTTCAAAAATTTGCAATCAAATTCCCTGCCCACGGGCAAATCATTCCAGTCAAATGCAACCAAATTTCCCCACCCCAGGCTGCACATTGCGGTCAATCCCAAGAAAGGCACAATAAAGATATCTCCAAATAAAACTCTGCAATCTTTAATAAACGTACCCAAACTTTTTCTACAGCTGTTTCTACTTTCTTCAACCTTCCTCTGCTTTCAAAATCAACGAAGGCGGTCAACTACAGGATTGAATTGGTCGGCTTTCCCCCGCCGGCCCTTCTGTGATCTCACCCTTGTAAAAGAACCACTAGCGAACGTAACAAAGTCTTACAGTGCCCAACCTGCCCCTCCTGGGTTTTGGGAATTGTGCCAGGGTACCTCGTGGGGGACTTATGAGTTCCATTCCCACTCGTGCTCAGCCCCCCCCCCCCCCTCCCATTGGCTAGGCCTGGGCCTAGTAAAGCCGAATTTGTCCCTCTCACCACGGTATAATTCCATTAAGGCGGCTATTTATTTATTTTTTATCTCCACGGTATATTGCTATTAAAGTGGCTGTTATCTTTTTACCTCCTTTGAAGGTTAACTGGGGCTCTTCTGCGCAAGCTTACACGTACATCCGTGCCCTACGTTTTACGTATCGTCTCAATGCCGTGGAAGATCACGTGAAGAACTTCCGTCCCCAGTGCCTCGTGCTTACGGGGAGTCCCTCGTCTCGTCCCGACCTCGTTCATTTGGTATCGCAGATAACCCGTAACACGGGCTTAATGGTTTGTGGTCAGGTCAAGATTGGCCCCTTTGGCACCGTCTCAGGTTATGAGGATCTCTGGCTAAAACAGCGCAAAATCAGAGCATTCCATACGATTTGCTCAGGTAACCTAGAAACTTCTCTCACGTTGCGATTGAATGCCATTTTTCTACCACACGACACTGCAACAGCAGTTTATTCACCAGAACTTTCAACATCATTTAAGTTTACAATGGACAAAGGAGACTTGAGAAAAAGCGTCCTGAATCTAGTACACTTAAGTCAAAAGACGCATTCTTTTTTGTAGCAAATTAAAAGCTGGTCATTAATTTTTGTCCACTACAAATTTAATGCAATTAAAAGCACGAGTTGAAACTTTCTTGAATCCTGCGTAAAAAAATACGCTGTTTTAGTTTTCTGTTACTGATTTTCGTTTCGTTAAACCTCGTTTAATTTAACATTTTTGTTAATGTGAAGGGTGTATTAGTATGTGTAATCAAATGGTGACGAGTGAAATTAGGGAATAATTTCACGCGCGTTTTGTCCAAATCCTAAAACGCAAGTAAAATTATTCCCTAATTTTACGAGTATACCATTTGATTACCTATTAATATCATGGGTGACGAATTACGTTAGCAATCTTGGATTTTTGACATGTTTGTCCTGGATCGTATTGATCGAGAACTCCTCTCTCTCAAATGTCTAGACCTTAAATTTGGCTTATAAAGCTCAGAATTTTTCAGACTTTTTCGGCAAAATACCTGTTGGAATCCTTCTTGATGTTCTCTTGTGTTCAGGTTTTCTAAAGCGTGTTTTTGTGCCCTGACATCTTCATTCACGGCATTTTAAAACTTCGTCGCCATCATGACACTGAGACGTACGGAAGGGTTGACATGGCAATTTTGTAATTTTACATGTGAAATTACAAATTGACGCTGAAATTTCGCGCCAAAATTAAGGAGTAATTCGTCACCTATGATATTAGTAGGCGGTAACACGCACAGAGTCCGAGTGGTGGAATGGGGAGAAGACGCGAGAAATGAGGGTGCTGATGTAATTGCCTTCTTTACCCTTCTTTCCTTAGCGCCCAGTTTCCGAGAAGGTGTACGCATCATGCTGCAGACGGTAGGCCTGGGAAAGTTGAAACCCAACACGCTCGTGCTGGGATTCAAGCGAGACTGGAAGATGCTGTGGAAGGACCCTTCGGGAAGAGGCGTCGTGGAGGAGTATGTGAATGTGGTCCATGACGCTTTTGAGTTGGACTACGGTGTGGCGATTTTGCGTTTGAGAGGTGAGCTTGATTTGCAAGAGCTTTCAAAGTACGAAGTTGAAGACTGGCTGGCAATGGCGGACGATGACGAAGCGCCAATAGAACACATCATGTCAGGCACGAACTTCAACGAGAGGACGGAAGACACCGAGTTTGGTTCCTCTGAGGTTCAGAGTACTGAGAAGCCAAGCACGCCTTCGCCCGACAACGAACAACAAAGTCCACAAGTTGTGAAGAAAGGAAAATTTAAAGTCACTGTCAGTAAAATGCCAAATGAAGATGAAGGATCCGAAGGAAAAGTCGATGAGACGACCAAGCTAACGGACCCTGTGGAGCCGCAAAAACCCCCGAGTGAAACTGAAATTGCTTTTAAAGAAAAACAAAAAGGAACCATTGATGTGTGGTGGTTCAGGGACGATGGAGGCTTGACAATCCTTATTCCTTACTTGCTGTCCATTCACAGTTATTGGAAAGGCTGCAAACTGAGGATTTTCACTCCAGCGTCGACCCACAAACTACAAAGCAACGAGCTAAGAATGGCGAACCTGCTGAAGAGATTCCGCATTGATTTCTCAAGCATCGTTGAGGTCGAAGGAATTAACAAAGCCCCCTCTAGCCAGAGCATCCAAACCTTCATGAAACTGCCCGTAAAAGACGAATTCACAGACTTGAGCACTCTGGAGAAAGACCGTAGGACCATGCGTAATATTCGCCTTGGCGAGCTCATCCGGGAACATTCAAACGATGCCAAGTTGATTGTCCTTACCCTGCCCGTCCCCAAGGTGGAGGTGATGTCACCGTTGCTGTACATGAGCTGGCTGGAAGTGTTGTCAGCGGCTTCCCCTCCAGTGCTGATGGTCCGTGGAAATCAGCAAAGTGTATTAACCTTTTACAGTTAGTAACGTGATTTTATACCGCATCTTAATTATAAAATGAAGTTAATTGGACCTTGTCGTTTTTCAGTGTTTAAACCAACGGTTAGGGTTGTTTAGGATGTTGTAACTGAAGCTCCTTCGCTTCCACTTAGCCTGCGTAGCTGGAGGAATTGTTTCTGCTCGTGCGAGAGTTTTCGCGGCGAAAGCGAGAGAAAATTCAAAATTCTAATTTCTAAGCGTCTTCTCCCCTTTTTCCGCACGGCTTCGTAGCTCCTCTGCCAGAATTTTGCTCACACTAAAATTCCGCTGGCTTCGCAGGCTACATGGAACTTCTTGAGGGCTTCACTAGCTATCAGAAACCGGAAATTGATGAGATCGGCTGGAAGATTGATAGTGGAGTGAGATGCGTGTTTGTTCCTTTAGGAAGGCTACAAACGTAGTTTCCCATTTTGCACTGTCCTTAAAAACTATATTCACTTAGAGTAGATATATATTTGTGCCTCTGCAGGGCAGAGCGTTTTTCGTTATAACATAAAAGGTTAAACGAAGAAAAATGAGCGTTATTTAAATGATAAATAATCTTACTAATTCAATCTCGCAATATGGCGAAGCAAGCGTCCTTGTAATTGTGAATATAATTGGATTGTCAATTTTAAATTGAAATGGCGTCATATCCATAGTAAAAATCTTTTAAATGCTTCGTTGAAAAATGATCTGAAGTGTAAATTAATTTGAAATGTACGCGGATAGCTCGGAAGAGCTTTAATTAAGAATTCGAGGATAAAAGAACTTTTTGGATTGCTTAAAACTAAATCAACTTTGTAGCTGAACTTTGTTATGGAGTTTCAAACACGAAATGTTTAAAAATAATTCCATTGTACATTGATATTCTATGTATTTGTACCGTTAAAAAGAGTTCCATTAACATGGAAAACGAAATTTGCTGCTAAGCGTTGAGTGAGTTTTACAACACAATTAATTAGAGTGCAGAAGAGCGATTTTCCTAATGCTTTAGAAACCTTGATAAGCTTGGTTAACAAAATATCGTACGCTCTAAATTAGGCTTCGACCAGTTGAATATTCGTACGTTTGGGTGGTCTGTTCACACGGAACCACCTGAACCGTACTAAAATTTAGACAACTAGGCGTTCAAAGTTCCGTTGAACAGAGCAAAAATATTGAACTTTTCCCGTGTGAACGAAGTGATGTGCGGTCAAACTTTTCAGCCAGTCGAAAATTCAACTGCTGCCGTGTGAAAGTACCCTTTGATTCTATAACGCGCTCGCTCCCGAATTTGACAACAGCTAGCCAGGCGGGGTGAACCGTCTTCACATTTTCCACATTCTTGATCTGTTGAAAACCGCTCTTTTGTATGAACACTAGCCTGCTTAGACAGCAAAAAAATATTTACTTAATTTTTTTTATAATTTCATACCACATTTTCTTAAATCGATATTTATGGGATATGTAATTCTGTCCTCATTTTGCCGGCCCCAACGCGGTTGCGAAATTAAAACGCCGGCCAATGGGTATTTCTGTGCAGGTGTCTCTCGTAGCATAACCTGCCATGTAAAGTGGCTCTATGTCTGTAAGAGAGAGGTGTCCGTAGAAAAAGCCTAAATTTTGAAGCAGGATTTATTCAGGGGCATAGCCAGCCCATAGAGCTGTATGCCACGGCCTACAAATTTTTGGTTTGATCACTCTGCCGCTTGTAATAAATTATGCGTTGTTGGGGTGAGCTAGAATGCTTTAGAGGTCAAAGTGTTGGTGAGGTGAGGGCGTACTGGTCATGCATGCAATTTTCAGGATATGTGGAAATGAAAGTCAGCCACGCCTACAAATCGTCGAAAAGCTGGCTACGCCCCTGATAGCTATACTAAATACCATTTAGTTGAATGACGGGAAAAGTCGAAAAGTAACCACTTACAATCCACTTTAGTAGCCGTAGTTATGCGATCCTTTACGTCTCTAATGCGGCAAACAATTCATTCCCGAAAATCTCGAAACTTCTTGGGCCTACAGTAACAGCCTTGTTCATAAGATTCGCCGGATCTTAAGTAAGAATCGGATACAACAAATTATAAGTTAACGAGCGAAGCAACTACTGTTTTAGGGGATAGAACCTGCACTAACATTCTTTGGTTCAGATAGTTTCAGGAAATCCCCAGGCCGGAGAAGTTCTCATAATTTCCTAGAAACTGGCCTCGGGAACGATTTTCTCGGGTATAACATACAGTGTAATTCGAGCTGAAAGGAACTTAATGAGTTGGTATAACTTTTTATATAATTTTTGTAGTTTTCAGTTTTGTGCACTTTTGTACCTGAGAATAAAACCTGCCAGTTTGGTAAAGCAGCTTGTATATTTGATATGTCTACACCAGAAGACTGTCATGTGACGCCTAGTCTGCTTCTCTGAAGTCTTACCCCTTTTGCTAGTTCACTTTTAGGTGCATTTGGCAGTTATTGAAAAAGAAGAAAGACCTGAAGTTCATGCGGACTACAAGTCCATACCTTAGTTTGAAAGTTTGCGCCATCACAGGTTCGGCACCCAGTGAGCAAGTTGGGCCCCGTTGTAATGGAGAAAACCTGTCCGGGGTAAAAGAGTCAAACTCCCGGCCAAGTCAACTTTAGAAAAAGTCGACCTCCTTTGCCGAAGCCAACCGCACTCATGCATGCTCAGATTGTCTGACCTTGACGGAGTTGACCTGATTGGGCGCAATCTCGTACCCAAAGTCCTCCACTGGCTTTTTGGTAGACAAGTTCGCCCAAGATCCCATTATGGCTCTTGGTTCGCCAGGCTAGAAGGGTGAACCTATACCATCATGAAAGGGTGACCCTGCTAGGTGGGTCACGCTCCTAGCCGAGCTAAATTTTTTGTCCCTTATGTAAATGGTTCGCTACGGTTGGCTTGCCCAGGGTAGCTCGGGTAGGCGGGTGATCTTCCCGAGACCCGGGACAATTTTTTTTCATATAAAGGAGCGCGCCGCGGTGAAAGCAACCGCCTCGCGCCATTGTGCCTGGGTTCAAATTTCGCAACCAAACTGAGTTTAATACGTTTGTCGATGCCAGTTTCTCGTTGTTGCTTCCCTGATAGGTGCTCCCTTCTCTTCTTAAATTGAAGCGTTTCCAAATTTCACGAACACGAGTAACCAAGTTCTTAGGAGCTCTTCCATTGCTAGTTGGAGAGGTTTTTCCATTGCTATCTCAGTAATCACATGCCAAAACATAGCAACGGGAAGAAATGGCTTGGCAATGAATCAGCGTGCGCATGAATGTGGTTAAAAATTAAGGCCAAATTTCTCCTGCCAGTTACACCAGGGGCAAATCCTCATTATTGGGGCAACATGAGAGGACACAGAGGCTTTTTACTGGAAGTACCATCCCACGCAGTGATGTTTTCTCCGCGGGCAGCTAATCCGACTTAATCCCATTTAATATGTCGCGCTCCTCGAAAGTGCGAAAATTTTCTTGTCGTGTATTAGATTTCAGATGCATTTTCTTAATCTTCATTTCGCGCCAGAATAAATTAGTTTGCGCGCAAAGGGCTCCTAAAAAATCACAAGGTTTGTCCCACTTCGAGTCCACCTTCTGGAGATACGCCGGCTTGGTAGCTGGAATACATTGCCGAGGCGAAGATCTGGCATTTTTTCCTCTTCGTCGTATTTTCTTCACGGCAAATGTTTATATCTGTAGTGAGAATGCAGCGCATATCGGTGGATTTTACTTCATGCGGCTTGCTACTTCTGAAAGAAGAGTGCCGGATTTCATCGTTTTGTTCATGTGTGTTAGTGTTGGCAAATGTAAGGTAAATGAACCGACCACTGTAAGGTAAGAATTGAAGTTTTAAATTTGTTACTCGGCGAAAAATCGTGGAATGGGAATTCGTGAAACTCGTGAGTATTACCTCTGTTACCTAATGTCATGCGATGACTCCTCGCTTTTTCGATGCGTAACACGGATACAAGCGATAAATTTCTTTCGCAAAGTGAAGTATAATTTACTTAACGAGACCATTTGACGAATATTTCTTGTTATATGCTTTATTCATATTTGCTTGGCTTATTCAGGCTACATGCCAGGAGTTTGATGACAATGTTTGTGTGCTATAATTATGCTGATAAGTTTTTGCACCTTTATATTGAAACTCATGAGCCAAACGTTTGTAAACTCTAGCAAAACACTCTTCTATTATGGAGGAACTTTTAACGTCTTTCGGGGCCCTAATATGGTGTCAAATTTTTAGGGGAAACAAAGCTTGATTTTTGGCCAAACAGACTATAGCTTTTTTGTCTTCGAAGAGAGCGCGAGGCAAACGTCCGTGAGTACAGTGTAAGCCAGTCATTCTTTAGGTAGAGCTAACAAAGTTAACGTAGGCTGCACTTTAGGTGGCACACCCATGGGTGCAGTGTAACCCAGTGATTCTTTAGGTAGAGCTAACAAACATAGGCTGCACTTTAGGTGGCACACCCATGGGTGCAGTGTAACCAAGTGATTCTTTAGGTAGAGCTAACAAACATAGGCTGCACTTTAGGTGGCACACCCATGGGTGCAGTGTAACCAAGTGATTCTTTAGGTAAAGCTAACAAACATAGGCTGCACTTTAGGTGGCACACCCATGGGTGCAGTGTAACCAAGTGATTCTTTAGGTAGAGCTAACAAACATAGGCTGCACTTTAGGTGGCACACCCGTGGGTGCAGTGTAACCCAGTGATTCTTTAGGCAGAGCTTACAAACATAGACTATACAGGTGTACATCAGATGGCATCAAGTTTTCCAGTTAAAACTTTGTCATAAAGTGCTACACCATGGCACTTCGACTATTTCATTATCGCGCTTGTTTTGACGCACAATTGATAGTCAGGAGAAGTCGTATTGTCTAAAACCATAGCAAAAGACAAATTTACACACATCACAGCGTTATGGTAAGGCAATACACGGCATTTCTTTCAGGTACATTTACATTTTCTGTTAGGTTATAAGCGATTAAATCGCATGCAGCGACGAACAAAACGCGAAGCCGTCAGATATTCTAGAACCGTGTTATCTACAGTGCTGTGCATTATTATTGCTTAACTAACTAACTACGCGCTGATGGAAATAAGTTTCGGCTGCTTTAAATTTTGAAACAATTCACTGGTACTGTATAGTCATAATACTTATTGAAGCGGAAAGTTAGCACGCGAGCAGGGCGATTCTGCTGTGGTTTTTGTTATGTAGAAGATATTACGGCAATGAGGCTCCCGAGCTCCGTTCTGGAAATCACAACTACATATAGGATGAAATGCATTCTGCGTACCAACGGTTTGTTTGACAAAGCTCCCGCGAGACGGTTTCTTGGTGATTTTATTAATTTTTCCGATCCATTTTTTTTTTCAGCTCTATTTTCGCGGCTTTTGCGATACAAACTAAATTCATTTTTAGTTGTGATGGCATTACACTGCTTAATCATGACGGCTTTGGAAGAAACTGAATATATTGCGCTTCGCGATTTCGCAAAATCGCTGCCGGAATTAAAAAAAATTTTCTTCCAAAAAGCGTTTTCACGCTTCTTTCTCTAGTCAATTATCTCGTTTGTCTCGTTTTCTAAAGGTCCTTGAGAACAGAATAAGACAATATTTTATTACCGACAACCTAAAAACCTGATTTTTGACCAGATCGAAACAAAACTGACCTCTGAAATGGAAGAAGAAAAGCCTTTTATTTTTGCCGGCTTCGGCCCGCCGACGCGATCGTATCTGTTTTGCTTTCATATGATGACATTTTCCTGACAGAAGGGTGTCGGGAGAAACACCTCGCGCTGATCATACGTGACAAAATCCGCCGCGCCTAAACTAATTAAGAAAAGTCTCCTCGAAAGCTCCATACAATTCCTTATAACAAAATTATAAGGAATTGTATGGAGCTCTCCGGGGTACTTACAGTGCAAGCCCTTTGTGTCCCCTCATGGATCAGACTGTCCCGTTTATGGGTGTGAATTGTAGATTTCGGTGTGAAGAAGAAAGAAAGCAGAAGAAAATCAGAATTTTGGCTGTCCGTCAGGTAGAAGCCACGCCCAAAATGCCCCTAAAACAGCGGGGGTTCAACTTTCCTTCGCAGCGGTATTATTTCATGTTTTTTGTTCTTTTGTTTTACGCCATTTGTGTCCGGTACACAAAGCTCAGCGGGAGCCAAAGAAGGCATATATTTCTCGTTGCATGTGTAAGTCTAAGTAAAGGCTAACCGTTTTAAAGTTTCATCGTATCAATTAAAAGACGATTAGGTTCTGATAGATTATGCTCGCAAAAGTAGCATTATAATAGGACATTTCAGAGTTTCTCCGGGCCTCTGTATCAAAACGAGGTTAAGTGCTCAGTTTTAGATATGGAAATGATTTTTTATTCTCCTGCAAATAAAACTCATTTTCACAAGGAAGGTTGTGAACTTACACAGTACACAGCACTTGCACAGTTATGCACAGGGTTTTTGGAACTCGGAAGTGGCCTATCATGCTTCTTCTATCAGTGCTCATATATTTCTAAAAATAATTAATTATGCCAATAGTTATGCGCATACATAGAGTGGAATCCAGGTCCCACGAATGCGACAACAAGCAGACGAAAATTGATTTTGTTTCTTAAATTTGTCCGTAACACTTATAATTATTTCGGGCCAAAAAAAAATGGCTGCATGCTCACTAAAAGACAATTTTGGGCTGCAAAATTAGCCAAAAGTGCAAATTATGCTTGTAGTGCTTTTTTCGGGAAATATATGAAAAACTACTCTCGTAATGACGAATTATGCCAAAAATTATGCTTGCACAATCTTTCAAAGCCTATAGACGATGACCCATGATCTTCACGCAATACGAAAAATTTTGTTATGCCCCTTGACAAGTACAAATCTGGGCGTAACTCAATGGGCTTTATGGCTCCTTTAGGACCCATTTTTCAACACAGTACGGACAGAAAATGTTTTTTACTAGATACAGTCGATACAGGTATTTCTGAGATTTATTCACGCCTTTATGGGTAAAAGGAAATGCTTGCTTTCTGTCCCGACCCCTACCAAAACGTCTAGAAGTGACACCAAAATCGGCAATTCATACCCGTAAGCGAGACGAAGAACATCCCAGTCACTTTTATATGGGAGTTCCCCCTGAAAACATGTCAACTGACCTCAAGCGCGAAAAGACTGGCGTGTGCGCAATTCAAGATTACTCTTATCATAAACACTTCAATGTCAACATCAGCAGGGAAAAGCTGATGCTTTATTAGCTGTTGCTTTTTGTATTTTACTGTTAAGAATTTTGAATTCTTTATAGTTCCAGACCACTTGTAAATTTTGTAAAACTACGATTGTAGTCTTGTTATAATCTGTAACGGTCACACAGGATCCGCTCCTGCGGTCACTCTAGATGACTTTTGAAAATGTATGATATTGCTTTCGAAAATGTGATTGAAAACTTCTCTTACACTGGAAAACTACTATCATCTGTCTCCATATATGGCTCCAACTAAAGATTTCCTCATACCGGTATCTCCCTACTGCTTACTCAATTTCTCTTCGTTTTGCTCCTTGGGTGGGTCTGATTGGGTAGAGGTACGCGCCGCCCTGTTGTAGCTCAAGTTCTCCTTCCCGGGCTCAAATGTCAAGAGAAAAATTAGAATTCAAGAAATAATTTTTGCGTTTTCGTGGATTTTATCTTCAGATCAATGACATTCCCAAAGGATTCCCTCAATTCCGGCAGTCCTGTCCACATCAATTGTTAGAATTTCCCAAAATGCATGTTCTCCCATGATGCTTTGCGACATCTTATTCATTCCTTTTCTCTCTCAAGTAGGAGCAAACGTTTCTTCTCGAAGGTAGGTGGCAAAAATCTTCCTCCATCGCTGTTGTTAAGTACTTAACCAGGTACGTAGTATTTTTAAGAGTTATTTCAGCTACTGTTTCATTCGATTCGTTAGTTATTTCGAGAATAGCAGCCAAGGTTTCTGCGATTTATTGATGTGTTGTGGCCCTTGTTGCAGATGACGCCTGCCGTAGAAAACCCACCGGCTGAAGAAGAGGCTAATGCCGAAGGTAAGAAAAATACTCCGAGCTTGAAAATAGCATTATTTAAAATTTCAACGTTATTACTTACGTTTATGTAAAAATTTTGGCCTGAAACGCCGAATAGTTAAAGATTTTACCGAGTTTATAAGTTATTTTCGACAGTGACGCAATCTTGCCTTACCGATGTCGAGAAAAAATGAATTTGGTTTCACGGACAGTGAAGGGTTTTTGCTTTGCATTTTCAGTAAAAACGGAACAAATGTCCTTTTGTTTTGCTGAAAGCGTTTTATTTTATTGGCCTGGAAGGTCTTGCTGACATACTTTCCTGTCGTCGTCCTGAGCAGTTGGATTGCACGTGCAAAACAATTTTTGCCACCATGTGTGTTCCATTCTTTTGCAAAAATAACATCACTAGGATTGCGTGTACTCCCTTTATATAAATCAGCAGAAACGGTTTTTGACGATTCTGTGTTCTCTTTTTGGTTGTTTGTCTTCTCAATGACAGCAAAGCAACATTTGCAACTTTGTTGACATCAAGAGGAGCTTTCAGCAGTCATGCTTCTTTAGGCCCATGAAAGAGTTAACTTTAATCCTTATTGTAAGGTGATCTGTTCCTCCGTTTCGTGTTTCTGCTCTTACTTTTTCTGTAAATTTAACCAATTTAGCCACATGTAGTGGTGCCCTTGTATGCTGATGTCTGAGCTTACTACCCTATTTTCTTGAATAAGGAGGGAGACCTTGGGGGTACCCAATACCACAGTACCATACACAGGGTTTGCACGCACCTTGAAAGTCCTTGAAAATTGCAGTTGGTGCTGGAAAGTCCTTGAATTCCAATGCTAAGTAAACTTTATAGTTTAAGTAGAACTCCAAAGAGAAAGGAGCAAACACAGAAAGACCTTCAGAATAAAATTACTCATGTCGTGAAAGAACTAAAAAAGACATAGACTCAAGGCTCTTTTTTGCACTGAATGGAGTCCTTAAAAAATGGGAAATGTGTCCTTCAATTTTTTGTTCAGAAAAGGGTATGGCCTGCATACAAAAAATTGGCAATACCACATCAATGATCGGTCACACTTACTTAAAGTTGTATCTATCTTGCATGTTTGTATTTTCTATGAAGCATGTTTGCAGCAGAAATCAACGTTAGGGAGTTTAAGATACTGCGACTACGGACTACGACTACGGTTAAACATGCTACTGCGCATGATCCAAACCACGTGACTGTTCATTTTTCCCACGTAGTCCTGCGGCTACGGTGAGTTGTTGAGCTGTTTTGCCTAGTCCCGACTAAGGAGAACATGTTGCTCGCATTTTGCCGTCTCGGTAATTCAAGAATATCGTCTTTTCGTAAAAATTTTTTTAATTCACCTGCTTTAAGTGAGAGGGAAGCGAAATATGTAAGTTTTGTCTAATTTCTGCTCACATTTATGCTTTTAATCCACTGTTGTGACTATATTTTTGTCTAGCTAAGCTCATATTTAAATAAGCTTAGCTGTTTATAAGCAGAATTCAGATTGACGGCCGAGGAGAGGAGAAATCATGCAGGTAATTTACTTTCTCTTCACACTTGAAAAGTTTCAATGTTTGTTCGAACTGATTAGTGTGTCTTTCTACTTGTTTAACCTTTTTTATGCGAGTTTTTGTATCGCATTTGCTGAATGAAAATGATGTAAACATCTTCGAGACAATCGAAACTCGGCATTTCAATACTTCAAACTACATCAGATCAGTAGTCGGAGAAGTCCATCTTCTAAATCTAATAAATGGGCTATTACTATTTCTGTCTATTTCTTTAATATTTGACATAAGTAGTCAAGTATGGAAGAATTTGCTCATTGTTCTAAAGATAAGATCACATGCAAAACTGACTTGCATTTTTGTGAACTGTGATGAAAACAAGAAAATCTTTGCGTGTTGTTTCCCTCTCCGCCTCTTCGCTCGTAGTCTACTGTCTGTAGTGCAATCTTAACGTTCTATATTTGCACGACTCAACCCAGTGCTACAAACAAAGGACAACGCTCGTCCAGCCGTAGTTCGTAGTCCGTAGTCTCTGTATCTTAAACTCCCTATTAGCTATTGCTAGAAAATGTGAGAAGACCTCACTTTTATCAGTACATGGACCGAAAAGCCTGGTCATTGCATGCATCAAAAATTCCACTGTAGGTTAACTGTCAGAAATTGTGGTATAGTTTGCCATGATGTCTAAAGACTTAAAAATATTATTTTTATTAACCAGTATAGCTTACTTTGTTTTGTTGCGTATTGCATTGACCTGTATTAGACAGGAGGGTGCATGTGAACAACACAACAATAATGTGAAGGATCCTCTTTTACTGAATACCATCATCCAAAAGGATGTTAAACTCATCAACAAGATGAGCTCGGGAGCAGGTGCCTTAAAGGTGGAAGGGCCTGTAGTGTAAGAGGGGAGCATTGCCTTTGAGGTAACCATGGCAACCAAAAAAAGAGAAAAGAAAAAAGGAAAAAAGAAAAAAACCATGGCAACCAAGCGAGCGCCAACCACCTGGTACTATCACACTGACAGAGTTCAGTGAAATATGTGCCACAAACCATACTTACCTATCTGGGGGTGGGAAGAGTGGGAGCAAAAGCAGCAGATATCACAAGCTGTGAATTCACAATGATCCACAAAGATCAGAAAAGCAAAGCAAAGCAGAGCTGAGATATGCAATAACATGTCGGCCTCTGCAGACCAAGTGGCCACCCCGCACAAGCCTGCCTGACTGGGGCTCAACTGCTGAC
Organism: Porites lutea; assembly: GCF_958299795.1. Lineage (NCBI taxonomy): Eukaryota > Metazoa > Cnidaria > Anthozoa > Scleractinia > Poritidae > Porites > Porites lutea. The sequence goes on along the minus strand of NC_133203.1, from coordinate 9,097,781 downwards.
CTGCTAGTGTTGTCTCGATGTGGCAGATGCAAAAAGGGAAGGGAAATGTGGAGAAAGGGAAAAAGGGAAGGGAGCACCTGTTATAAGAGCCCGTGTTTTTGTATTCCTCCTACCAACTCCCTAACTAATCCGATAACATCAACTGTCAATACGTGACCAATCACAATTAAGTAGGGGGTGCTAGCATGCATGGTCCAAACTTGCATACTTTGTTTACCAGATCTAGAAATTATCAAGGTGAGATGCTTTTTTCAAATGATATCATAATTGTGCAAAATAAAACATTTTTACTGTTCTTGCTCAGCAAACACAACAAACAGTGATCAGTTTGGTGTGAATACTGAAAAACCCTTTGGTCTTGTGTCAAAAAATAATTCATTGACGCAAAGTACAGAACAGTCGCCACCCTGAAATGCAAATAATTTTTGAAAGGAGAATTATATACATTTGTCTAAAAGCTCAATGGATAATTTTGACTGAAACTTAAGCTCTTTCTTTACAACCATTTCGAAGATCATTCAAGGCAGTGTATTAGTTGCAGAAAAGTCATACGTCCGTGTTTGGAAAAATCCAGTATACAAAACCTCCTGAGCATCCACTGCCCGCTAAACAAGCTAGGTATTCCCCCAACTTAAATTTTTGTTTTCAATATATGGATCTGTTTTAATTCTAATGTTGTTTCAGGAACAGAGAGTGACAGTGATGATGAACTGCCAGAGCTTGAAGAAGGAGATGCTGGACAGCCCAATATAACAAGTGATATAGCAGCTGCTGCTGGATTGACCGAAGAACCAGTTAGCAAAGCTAAACAAAGCCGAAGTGAGAAGAAAGCTCGCAAGGCTATGTCAAAGCTAGGACTCAAAAGTGTGTCAGGAGTTAAAAGGGTAGCGATAAGAAAATCCAAGAATATATTGTTTGTTATCAGTAAACCTGATGTATACAGAAGTCCAGGATCTGACACCTACATTGTGTTTGGAGAGGCAAAGGTATGTACCAATACTGTATGAATATTACTGTTCTGTTTACATCCAAGGATTTTGTTTCTCAAAACCCTAGAGTAGTAACATCACTTTAAGCTCAATCGTTACAAAAGGCCTCCTTGCCTAGAATGAGAGCCATATAACTAAATCTTAAACAAAGAAGTTCAAGATTCGTTGTCCCCCACCCCCCTCCCTTCTGAATCCCTACTTGGGATTTCAAGTTATGGGGATGATCAAAGGATTTTTTGGGGGTTAAAAGACATGGAGTAGTTTTGAGAAACAATAAAAGAAATAGTTTTGTGCCCGATGACGATAAAGATGCCTTATGGTGAGGAATGTCTGCCTGGCTTGGAAGCCTGCTATCCATTGTTTGTGCCTGTTGTTGTTTTTTGTAAACATGTGTCCTGCATACAAATCTACATTTCCGTGCTTCATGTTGTAACTTCCATACATGGTGGACAGGTCAGGTCAGAAGTGGTCCTTTGATCTAAAGATTATGAGAGCTGAGGGCACTGTTTTTTTTCTTCAGTAGGAAGGTAGATGGTAGATTGTAGGGTAAAGGGAGGTAATTATCACAAGATTATTGTGAACAAACGTAAAAGGATATTTTCAGTGAAGAAAACGTCATTTGTTGACATTTTTTTAAATTTTATCAAATAATGTATTTTCAATATTGTTTAATTTGTTCCAAATGCAGATTGAAGATCTAAGCCAGCAAGCACAAGTGGAGGTAAGCATTGAAATGTACTGGTCTTTTGTTTGACATTTTGTATATTGGGTTATTCCAGAAAAAATCCACACCCCCCCGACGGATGGGGTCCTTTTTTAACCCCCCCTCTCACCTGGATTTCCTGAAGCACAAGACCCCCCTCCCAGCTGGATTTCCAAGGTGGAAGACCCCGCTTCCCGCCTGGATTTCCGGGAAAAAAATAAAAGGCTTAAATTTAATTTATTTTTAATGGAAAATACACGCAAACACGTCTAAATGTTTTTGTTTTAATTTCTAAAGCTTCAGCTTATATTAAACTAAGAATTCTATCGCATGGAACTAAAAACGAAAGGAACAAAAAACAAAAATGCGAACGACACCTGAACGAGTGACTTTACATAATTTCTTAGCTTATAAAAATCAGTGACCTTCTTCTTTCTTTGCGCTAAATATGAATATCCATTCCTTTACGAGACATAAGGCAGCCGGCAGCATGCGTGTCAGTCTCGTCCACTGAAGATCGAGATTTTGTAACTGTTGTAAATCAACGAAATCTTTCAAAGAACGAAAGTCTACATTTGTTAATCGTTACAATTATTTTCTAACTTAAAGAATGGATGACTTCATTTGCACATCCTACCTTCAAGATCTGTAGTTCTACTGTGCACTGGAAGGGAAGTTCAAATTCGCGTTATAAACAGCTTTCTTAGTCCGCCATAGTTACAAAGGTCGTTTCGCTTTCGTTTAAATCGGAGAGGCAACAGTCATGCTGAAGAGAATGCAGCCAAGACAAAAGCACTTGAAATAGCTCCCATTCACGAAATGAAATTTTAACATGTTCATCCAACGAATTATTTTAAAACCGGATTAAGATGGCTTTCAGATTCATCCAAATACAAACATACATGTTTGTTGCACCATATATTTGCAAATAAACTCGTTCTTGTCGTTAAATGTTCACTTTTTTTCTGGTAAAGGTAAATACGAAATAAATTGTGGCTGTAAGTAATAAGCATCTGTTAAAGCAGAAGCTAGTACGGCAGCAGAGGTCTCGGAGGGGTCAAATACACAAACCTGAGGGAAATTATTTAGCCAGAAAAACAAACCTTGCAACAAAGACACTGGAATTTGACGTTTTTCTTTCAAGGACTTTTTAAATATTTGAAAAAGAGGCAAACTAGGCTGATAATTTAAAAAGTAAACCTTAAAAAATACAAAGTGCGAATGCGTGAACGTGAATCAGTTGTTTTTTTTATTTTTATTTACACCAAACAACCGAGATTTTAAAGTTATACACTGTGGCGCGCAGGCTCTGGGTACGAGTAGAAATGTGTCAGGCGTTTCACGCTCTTCGTGCGCGGGCTCTGGGTACGAGTAGAAATGTGTCAGGCGTTTGACGCTCCTCGTGACAACAACGTTGCGACGAGTTCCTTCAGGCCCGTTCTTTAGTATCTTGTTCGCGTTTTCTGCTATAAAAGGACCTGTAAAGCAACTTAGATTATCATTTATGTCAGGTGAGAAATATATGAACAAAACATTTTGACTATTTTCAGGGTCTGAAAGCGCTTAAGTGTCATCGAACTAAACGTTTGATTTGTATCAACTATCGGTCGAAATGACTCCTGCAGAAGACTTTTTTAAGGTCAACCCCCCCTCCCGCCTGGATTTCCGGAGTCTTCAACCCCCCCTCCCGCGAGAATTTCCAGAATCCCATCCGTCGGGGGGGTGTGGATTTTTTCTGGAACAACCCATTTCAAGTATATGGTAATAATATTTTTTTATCGCCATATTTGTGATGCTTGTGTTCCATGTACATGTAGTAGCATTCTAAAATCTGGAATCTTCCTCTGAGTGTGTGTCAGCTATTCATGACAACAGCTCCTGATCCTGCACAAAATGAGCTTTCCTTTCTGTTTTACTATGACTAGGCTGCTGAAAAATTCAAGGCCCCTCAACCTGCCCCTGTTGTGTCTGAAGCTAAGGCTGCTGCCATTGAACAGGAAGAAGAATCTGATGAAGAAGAGGTAACTTAAATCTTCTGCTTGAAAAAAATGCTGTTTTTAAGATTCGAGACCTGTACTTTCTAAATATAAATCTCAGTTTTCCGCCTTGTTTGTTTGAATAAATTGCTCTCAGGTTAATATTTAACCCTTTCACTTCCAGTGTGATTGATAGAGTCTTCTTGTAAGATGGTTTTAACTTTTGAATATGTGGATGAAATCTTATAGTATTACTATTCAAATAAATTCTCTTCAGTGCTGCAGTATTTTCTCCTGGTACTATTTGGTTTTATTTTGGAATTTTACAAAACAAAAGTAATAAAATTTTACAGAACTTTTGTGACTTCCGGAAATGAGAGGGTCAAACCGCCAACTTTCAGGTATTAAAGTGATCAGTCCCAAAAATCTATTCCTCTTTCTATCTTATGTCCCTTTAACCTTATTTTTTTTATGTGACAATGAATTGTTACTTTACAATGTATTTTGTAGGTTAATGCAACTGGGGTGGAAGAAAAAGATATCGAACTTGTTGTACAACAGGCAAATGTCTCGAGATCAAAGGTCAGTTTAATAGATTACTTTTCATTCATGTTGTTGAATTTATGTTTACTCTCCAAGGGTTAAGGCAAAGAAAACAGTGAAATCAAGTCCAGATTGCAGCATCCGTAGTTTTGTTGTCAACTCAAAAAAGAAACCGTGCATAGCATGTTAAAAATGTTATGGTCAGTAACTGACCATAACATTTTTAACATGAAGTGCCACATTAGTGCAGACAGAAGGCCAAACCAGAGGGGGGGGAAGTCAGATGTCCCTGGGACGAATAAAATTATCTAAAAAGGTGCAACTTAAAATCTATTGACTATAACCTTTGTTCTTTCATCTTTTTCCTTATTCATTCAAAATAGACTTGTGTTCCCATTATTTCATTAAATTTAGTGTTGATGAAGTCATTTTTTTGTTTCTTACAGGCCATTAAAGCTCTCAAAAACAATGATAACGATATTGTCAATGCTATAATGGTAAGGCTCCTTGTCATCTGAATTTTGTCAATTTTTTTTTACTGCAAGGTTTTGTTGCACATGTGCATTTCATAGTGAATGAGAGGGCTGTCGTTAGTAGCCAGCAGGTGGCTTTGTTAGCCAGTTACTACACTTTAATCACCTTACTATATACTTAAAATTTTTAAGGTTGAAATTTAGTCGAACAAATGACAGGCACTTTAATCAGTTGGCTACTTTCCTTGAGAGACCAGCCACTTACAACCTTGACAGCCCTGGGATCGATTTTCCCCTACACTCTTACTAGAAAGGATATCTTGCAAGCAAGCTCTCCATTTCAATTCACATTATCCCCCAAGCAGCAAGCTTGCTCATCTGCCATGAAAAGGATAATGACTTGGTATTTTCCTATGTTCATGTAAATAAAGGTTGATGGCCTCCTGCTTTAACTGTAGAGGTTTTTTACTAAACTTTCAAGGGTCAAAGTGTTACAGTATCAGCCAAAAAATAGTCGGGACATGTCCACTGGGTGCTGTTCTTTTCCTCCTGCTGCGTCTCCCCTCCCTCCCAATGATGTTAATCACAGTCAATTCACCAAATCTTGTGTGCAAACATTGGGAGGGCGAGGAGAAAGTAAAGTGTCCCAACAAGTTTGACTGAGACTGCAGGTCTCACCATGATTTGGAAGCAATATTCTATAATATTTGGCTTTGCCCAGGGAGAGTTCCAAACAAATCCAATCCGGGCTAGTATTCTAGAACTTGGCAATCATTTGGAAAGGAGTCTTGATCTTATGTCTAATCAGCTTTAGTGGTATGATTTTTGTTTGAAACTTTCCAAGGGTAAATCTTATCAGCAGTCATCATTTGCATGTTGATCAGCTAAGGCCATAGTTATCAAATTGGAAGATTTTATTCACAAAGTTCAGTGTTAAATTTATAGCCTGAGAAAACAGCCAATATTAATTTAGCGACGCTACCACTGGTTTCCCCGCCAAATGATGTCTGAGAAACCAGTGCAGAAATTCCATTCTGATGATGTGTCGCTACGTAGATCTGGGTAGTGCCTCTAATTGGTTAAATCAAATTTCCCACGTGGCCAACCAATCAGAAGCACCACCCAGATCTGGGTAGTGATGCGTCATCTGTATGGAATTTCTGCCCTCGTTTCTCAGATGTCATTTGGTGGGAAAACCAGTGGTAGTGTTGCCAAAGGTCAGCTGTTTTCTCAGGCTATTAAAACTACAGCTTCTTTTCTGAAATGGAAAGTGTTCTTAACCCTTAAACCCAATATAAGCATACAAATTCTCCAGACTTACCTCTATACATTTCCTTTCATAGTCAGTTGGGAGAATTTGATAAAAGATCATGGCATTTTTCCTTTGGTGATCATTTTATTAATTCTCATAACTTTTTCTATTGATTATGTATTAATAATATTAGGGGAAAATTGATGTTTGTCACTCTTGAGACTCTTGAGGGTTAATGTGTATGTCTTTACTTTCTTTTTTAGGAGCTGACAATGTAAATTAATGATGCCACAACAACTTTTTACATATTATATACCTCTGGTCTGTACAGGATTTCAAGTTTATCTTTGTTTTCTGCTTGCAAAAAAAATGTGGGAATAAAGTAGCCGTCTAGAAAAATGGAAATAATTATTATTTGTCCCTAAGTGTTTTGTTGTTGCAAGACTACTGTTCTTTCTAGTAAAAGTGTTTGATTCATTAGGAGAAGTAAAATTCACTGGTTTCGAAATAATTTTGAAACCAGTGAGTTGTACATTCAGAGCATTTAATGTTCTGAATGTAACATGGGGAAGACTAAACTTGGGGGAAGTAAGGGCACTTAATCAACCCTTGTCAAAATAGATTCAGAAAAGATACATGGAAACGTCGATAAAGCAAACAACCAAGGCACACTTTATTCCCCCCTCCCCCCCCCCCTTTGTGTCTTGCAAGAACCTTATTCTTTTTCAAATGTGAAGCAATGTGGAGGCGAAACACTGCCAGTGATAATTTCATGACTTTGCAGCACTTACCAGGCCTTACATCATTTTCGTGACTTCTAGTCATACATTTTACTGTCAAAACAGTTCTTAAGCTATGTGCAAACAGATGCAACATTGTTGGATGTTACAGATTGCATCCATTTGCACACCCAGTTGTTGGGAGTTGTTGTGCAAAGTTTGAAACAGGTCAAACTTTTTAGCTTCGTGCAAACAGACGCAACATTGGGAGTTGTTGGCCAACAATGTTGTTTCCATTTGCACAGGGCTTTAGGCAATGAATTTTAAGAGTGGAGAAAAAAGCTGAGTACAATTTCACCTCTTTACAATAATATTATTTATTCCACGCTTCCAAAAAAAAATCTCAGGAGATACCTTGTGTCTAACCCCACCCTGCCATTAACGTCTTTCTTTTGCTTGCTTGATTTTAATCAAGAAAAACTGCATGTATTGATAAAGATCTTTGTTTACACTTTGTGCCTCATTCATATGCTTATCACTATCTGATGACGCTAATAAAATAAAAACTCTAAATATAGAAAGGGCACAACAGTTTCAGTTACCTCTGAAAATTTGAGCCCAATACACCAGATGGTTTCGGAGAAATTCTCTTCTAAAAACTCGAAATTTTACAGAGAATGTTTGACTCGTTAACTTTTTTGCCACACAGCAATTTCACAGTTTTTGATGGCTGATATTTCCTTCAATATTGCTTGCGAAGAGCTGAAAATTGCACAAATTCCTCAACTCAATCAGCTCTTTCAATTTTTGCGTTTAGTTCATATCTACGACTCTCTTGTTTGAGTTGAGTCGTATGCTAATGAGGAAAAATGTAAACAATGACAGAAGAGATTTGCCTATTGATTATGGTCTTTGTTGAGCATGCAGAAGTTTCGACTGCTGTGTCTTCAAAGGCTTGACATGATTCAGGCAGAGCCTGCTTTTCTCTTGCTCCTCCAAGAAGACAAAAGGAGTCTCTGCTAACAGGGTGGTCTGACCCCAGCCCCAATATTATAATTATCCGTTTTCAGCTTAGGCCCTGTGTAAATGCCATACTTCATTAACTACAGTTGAGTCAACCAGAATTATTATATACGGCTGTTGAGACCTGGTCATCATGCTGACTCCAGCCATGAAGAAAGTCTCAGCCGATCCAAATGAAACTGATTAGCCAAACTAAGTGGGTTTCACACTAACCTGACTCGATCAAGTTTAGCCAATGTGAAGTAATGGCTACGCGTTTCACCCGGGCCTAAAACCCGGAAGGGAGCGGGGAGCTATAATGGCCTTCACAGGGAGGGTCCCACCCAAAAGAGTTAACTTTCTGAGGGTTCATTTATGTGAAAAGGTAGGGATTACACGAGTTGAAGTGTATACAATGGTAGGGAAATCTGACCTTTTGGTCTGTAGAGTGATTTTACTTAACTCTTGAAATAGGTAGTAGAATACTATGCACTATTATTGATTAATAATATTACATTGTTTTCTTTTGTTTACTTGTTGCTACTTTGAACCAGCTGTTAGTATCTGTCACTCAAAAAGGACCTAAAAGGGCTAACAGATGCTTTTTATTTGGGCATCGCCCAAATCGAGTTCGCTTGTTTTGATTCACAGTTGCAATAGGCAATAGGCACGCAATACGTGCGAACGTAAACAAGCCAAGCGACGCGAATGTCTGATGCGCGCTGTGTCATAACACAGCATTTGTCTTCGTTACATACGACCCACATATAACGCACGGCAAATAAATCGGCAATAGAAAACAAACTTTGGAAAAAACAAGGTACTCTGAGTGAAACAAACTTAAATAATTTAACTTTTCCCTTTGGAAAATAGTTGTCCTCCCAGCACACGGAGTGAATGGTTTGGCTTATTGCGACTTCCGGTGCTCTCTTTGTCGCTCTGCGATCGGTCAAGTCGAGTTTTTGATTTGCGCGCGTCGTCGTCAATGCGGTTACTTTGTCTTAAAATCTGCCAATTAGTACAAGAATGAGTCAATCTTTAGGGAAGGACTATTAGAAAACTTATGGGGGGGGGGGGGGGCGGGCGAAGTACAAAAATAATATTCGCGCAAGGGAAAATTAAATGAAAAAAATTCTTGCACGCTAGTTAATCCTAAAAAATATTCATGCTATGGCCTAAAATAAATTCATACAAGGAATTTGATAACGAAAAAAAATTCCTGCGGCTCGAAAATTCCCCTCCACCCCCATAACTTTTCTAATGGTCCGTCCCTTATAAGGGACTTGTCAGAAATTAGCAGGGGGGAGGGGGAGTGGAAACAGAGGGAGGGTCACAACTTTTTGAGACTGCAGAGAAGGGAGGGGTCATGAAAAATGGGCCGTTAAAAGGGGGAGGGTCATGCAAACATGTGTCCGTGATCATGCAGAGGTTCACCCACAGAAGAAAAAAAGAAGTTCTTTATTTTGTAGAAAAAACCTGGGAGAAATAGGAGAGTCGAGTGATCAGCTGTCAGAATCAGAGTCGGACTCTAAATGCTGTCATCTAAAATGTATGTATTTGGCATTACAAAGAACAGATTAGAAATGTATTTTGAGCTTTCATGATACTGACTCACCCTAGTGTATTGCAAGAACTAGATTTTATCGTTTATAGAAGAGGGGGAGGGTCATGATATTTTTGGCCAAGGTCAAGGGGAGGGTTAGCAAATTTCACTCCCATTGCAGGGATGGGTCACCTCATTTCCGAACCCAGATTTAAAATTCCCACCGCCTCTTCCCCCTGCTAACTTCTGACAAGTCCCTAAGAGATTTTGAAGCCATTCAAAAGACTCGCAGCCGTGTATTTATCAGGTGTAAAAACCCTCGGCTTCTCGTCGAGTTTTTAAACCTGATAATACACTCAACTCGTTTTCTAAACCGTACCAGTGCATTTATGACAGTTTAAAGGGATGCAGTTAAACTAGGTATGTGAAAAGAATACCGTTTATCAAAAGGGGTATCCTCCATGTCAAAAATGGTATGTAAAAGCCTTAGGGGTTGGACCTCGGAACCTCGCTGTTTAAAACTTTGTTGGGTGCGTCCTCTTATGCATTAAGGCCCCACCGATCCGCAGAGGCCCTTTTTGTGTCGTAGGGAGGCTGGGGAGAGGGAAAAAGAAAGCGGGGGAACGATGCGAAGGGGAAAGAGCAGACTCGTACCCAGTCGTTATTTAAGTGTTTTTTGGGATGAGAGAAGATTGGGGATTAGGTTGAGACGCGCGCGGGGTCTCATGGAAAGGGAAGAGACCCCGCGCGCGCCTCAACCTAATCTCCAATCTTCTCTTACCCCCAAAAATACTTAATTAGCGACTAGGTACGAGTCTGGGGAAAGAGTGGAACCGAGGCTTTTCCCTCTTCCTATCGTCACCCCCTCGCTTGCTTTTTTCTATTATTTGCTTTTTTATTGGGACACCCAGCGAAATACTCTTCGGAGAAGAGAGCCTTGAAGCTAATTTGCCCCCTAAAAGAGAGTGCTTTTCACCTATTCAGATCAGTAAATGTTAGGACCACAACAATTACGATAAAGATTTTATTATTTACAATCTACGTATACATTCAAAACGTTTGGTCATTAGAAAATCTACATTCTTCTCGTACGTTATATTACTTCGTAAATGCATCTATCGTTTTGGCGCCCAATTCACCTTCAAAGACTGTTGAGTTTTGGTTTAGTGTAATAATCAAACGAAGACGTTGGTTTTCAGCCGGTGCGATAGCTCAAACGTGAAATTTGACCGAGTTAGCTCTGTCTTTCACAAAGGGTTCATATGAATGAAAAGTTTGATATATAATTACGAGATGCCTTCCAAAAAGAAAGATGTGCTTATCAAAAATGCATAAATAACTTGAGAACAGCTGAGTCTTCAACAGCCTGCATGCAACGGAGAATTACTGCGCTTTTCACAAACATGCGAATTCTGAAGTTCAAAAGCCAACTGACGATTGCGTTTTTCGCTGCCGTCAATCATCTTAACGGACCTCTTAGGAAACAAAACTTTACTTTAACGGGTTCAAAAGGTCAAGGTTTGTGATTTGTGGTTGGTGGATTTCAATCCGTTTTGTGTGTTTCTGTGTTTCCAGGTTCGTTGCTTGTGATCGTATGATTGACCGCAGCGAAAAACGCAATTGTGAAGGCGGCTTTTGAACTTTATAGTTCGCATGTTTGTGAAAAAGGCAGTAAAGGAGACGCTGAAGGAGCAGAGCTTCTAATTCCCCACATCAGTAACTCTACGGAGAATGGGTACTAGCTTTGGGCGCAATGATTTCTGGGATTGTTTGGGTGGACAAGCGTTAGTTATGATTGGTCGATCGTATTCAACCATTAACCAATCATAAGTAACGCTTGTCCACTCAAACGATCCCAAAAATCATGGCGCCGAAAGCTTGTACCCATTCTCGCTCTAGTTTCTGGAGTGGGGAATCTATTCAGCCTGCCATCGCCCTGTTCAGCTGCTGTCCGTGTTTGATTGAGGGCAAACATGCCAAGATAAATAAGTTCCTCTTTTTCAGAACGACACAACTTCAACTTCGCCATCGGCATCATCATCTTCTGTGGGGACTTCTTGAAGGCCATCATCATTCCACACTAAATTATAATTGCTTTCTAAATCTTGTTGGCGTCTCCTCTCCTTCCCGGCATCGGGACTTGCACCCTAATGTTCAAACAAATGTGGAACGTACAGTTAGACAGCTGGAAAAGTGTGAGGATTGAAGAAGGAGATGGGGTATTGAAGTTATGCACCAGTCATTTGACTCTCTATAAGACGGGCACCTCTGTAAAAGGGACACCTAAAGTTGGTCCCTGCCTTTCTGTACTCCCTTTATTTGACTCTCTATAAGACGGACACCTCTGTAAAACGGACACCTAAAGTTGGTCCCTGTCTTTCTTTACTCCCTTTATTTGACTCTCCATAAGATAGACACCCCTGTAAAACGGACACCTAGAGTTGGTCCCTGCCTTTCTTTACTACCTATATTTGACTCTCTTTAAGACGGACATCTCTCTTAGTGCCAGTCCCAAAGGTGTCCGTTTAAGAGACAGTTGACTGTAATACAAACACAAAAGAAAACGAAACTTTTGCCTCCTTTTTAACCGCTTTGATCGTTTTTGTTCCACATGGAACGATGCATATTTTCCTTCCTGGACCCATTTTGCTTTCGGTTTTTAGCTTTTATCATAGGCAGCAACGTCAGCAAAGATAGACCTTTCCACCGATACCTCGTTTTGGATATTCTGACCAATCCTGACAGAGTTACACACACAAAAAAGTAACATTTTAAGGAAAAATCCACTGCCAGAGAGAGAGAAGGAAAGATTGAAATAGATTCGCAAGTGGTGTTTTGTAGTGTAACCAGACGTGTATGTGAAACAACAAACAAACAATCACTGAAACTGATATAAATTCAATGTGACAAACAGCGATATGAAGAAAAAAAGATGATTCAGAGGTATGCTCTGTGACGGATGCTATCTTTTTTCCATTGTTTAACGTATGGACGGAGCCTATATTATATACCAACTGTAGAACTTTTAGGAGGGGGAACGCACGATGTGAGTACGGTTACTGACAGGACATAACCGTCTGATGCATGTCCTTGTTTCCAACACTTACCAACAAACCAAGAATCATGTCTCTAAACTGAGTTTCTTCTCGCTCGCTCAGTAACTTCAAGTCATTTTTCCCGTCCATGTTCTCCAGTGCGTCCTTTGACGTCACTATTTTGACTCTTATTTTCCCTACGAGAAAAAAAAAGACGTCACGATTGCGTTTTTGACACAATTCATTCGGCGTGACTAATTGCAATAATCTGCATCATAGCAGATGTGCAAATGTGCAAGTGCTAGTGTTAAAATATGAGACAGGGTACGAGTGTTACAATAAATAATAATAACTGACTGCTCTTCAATGACTTTATCTGGAAAAGAGTCCTGGCCTCTGAATGTGCGTGCAATAAAACTTTGTTGGTATTTGTTTGTTTTGGCACTGACTTGAACGAATTTCTTAGGATGGAATTACCTAGTGCCCTGGACTAAGTTAAACTCTCCACCCCGTCATACGAGGGACCTTAAGATCTGACGACGAGCAACGGCAACGAGAACGTCAATAAAGCTATAGGTTCAATTTTTAGATTAACGAAAACAAATCTCGGATGGTGCATCACACTCTTTTGTACGCGCTGTTTCAAAACTTGAATGTGATTGGTGTTTTGCCCTATGTATCTCGACCTCAAAAAGTTACTTGAATTTGATTCGTAAGGGCAGCTGAGCGACAGACCGCAGGGGCAATTTCTTACTCTTGTCATCAAAGTTCAAATTCCTTTTTCATTCGGAGTTGTTGCCCGCACAGGGTTCCGGCCCAGAGGCCGGAAGCCGAGGAGGCACGCCTAATGTCCCCCGTGTAAAGAAAAAGTATCGTATCGTCGTACTCTTGGTACGCAAAAATTTTCTCGATTTGATGAAACTAGGCGCGCACGGTGGTCCCGGTTAATTTTCAGCATGTGCGCCTGGCTCAGCAACCGCGCAAACTGGGTTTGGCAATGAGTCGCATTCGCCGAATTGTGTCACGATTTCATTCCAAGCTATAAGGTGACTATATCTTGTAGCATATCAATTTTCCGATTTCTTTTAATTAAAAAGCTATTCAGCAGTACTGGAATTGTTTGGTATTAAAGAACTTGATTTGTCAGACACAAATCAGCAACGTGGATCGACAGACTCGATTCAAACCACATCAGGAATAGCTCAAATATTTCAAAACCCAGTCAAAAACAAGAAAGGTGCTAACGTGAAATAACCGGATTTTGTTCTACATTAAGGTATTCAGGATTTAATAAAGAAGAGAAAAGGATCAGAGAAAGTGAACTGAGAAAGATCTCAAAGGTGAGAAACTTGAAACAGTGGTCCATGTGTTTGTAGGGTTAGTTTATTGCGAAATCCCGATTATTTTATTTGATACAAGGATCAGAAAAAGTGAACTGGGAAATATCTCAAAGGTGAGAAACTTGAAACAGTGGTCCATGTTTCAAAGGTTCATGGCAAATACAAGGACAACTATCGGGGGCAGATTCAGTGACAACTATGACTCGTTGTTGATTTAGCCTCCCACACAGGCGTTCTTTGGGCTTCGTCACTAGGTCGAGCCAAATTGCTGATCAAGTATTTTTTTTTTAAGAAAAAAAAAAAGTTTTAAAATAGCGTACGTCGGAGGCTTTCTGGTCGTTTTTCTATATTTGGTTTGGTTTTCTTTGTGCTCAAGTCTCTTCTGGGAATTGCGAGACTGCAATTTTGTCCGTAAAGCAACGAAATCATGTTAGAATTTTAATATATCGAACGTAGGCTATGAATAGCCTGCGTGGCTGACAGGGTTGTATGCGGGGTGATCTTGGCGGTTAAGCCGCCACGCGCGCGGCAAGCGATTTTCGAGGATTTTCGGGATTTTCGCCCGCTAATCCGGCCAGCTTCGCAGAATAGAAATTCTCCACTTCAATATTTATCTTGATTAAGTTTTTTTTTCAAACCTGATGGCACGACTCCAGAGTCTCTCAACTGCTCCTTAACCATTTCTTCCATTTTCTTCGTAGCCAGTCGTAGCCGTTTCTCCATGTTAAGCTCTTCCATTTCTTTAGCGTCAAGATCTGTTTCTTTCATTTCCAAGTCGTCGTCATCGTCGTCATCATCCAGGACAACCTTCTTGACTTTGGAAACTCTGACTTTTACTCCAGAATCCGCTCCCAGATCTGACTCGGAATCTTCATCCCGAACACCAGCTGTAGCCGTGCTTTCGGATGTTGCTTGAGCGCTTCCAGTTACCTACATGAACAATGCAATTTAGAAAACGCCTGGGCCCGGTTCCTCGAGAAATGGTTACCTTTAACCCAGGATTAAACCAAGAACGTGAGGATCAATTTAGGTTCTGTTGAACTGCCCACCTACCCCTCCCCTAAGCCACCATGTTGCCCTAAGATAGAAGTAAGTGTTAATATCAGCTTAGGGGAGGGGTAGGTGGGCAGTTTCCCAGAAACCTAAACTCGAGGGTACAAACTACTGTTTAGCCTTTACTCGGAGATACAGTAATGATAACACAAAATGTTACTCTAAGCAATACATAGAAAAGTAAAATTAAAAAATGGAACAAAATGGTAATCCTAGATTAGCGCTAATCGGCCTTTCAGGAGCCCGGCCCTCGTCTAGTCAGATGGTAGGTAGCGAATACAGCCGCCTCTCCTCCCTCCTCGCCTCTAGTAGCCCCGGTGTACCAGGCGTTCCGATAGTGGAGGGCGGAGCGAAGTTAGAGAGCGGGAAAGAAATATGGAGGAAGAGAAGTAGAGGCAGAGATAAACTCACCCCATATCCCTCATCTCGCCGTCCCTGAACACCTGGAACAGGCTAAGCCGCTCGTGAAGTTTCGCGGGAGAGAAGTCTGCGTCTCAATGACAAAAGGGACTTCCGACGACGCGATGGCAACGAGGACGGCAACATTTCTTCGCCGCTTCTGCACGACTACGACGTGAAATTGCCTAATTTAGCATTTTATGGAGGACGTAAACAAGCGACGATGAAATTATATTTCTCTTTCTGCACTTGGATAGGGATCCTAGGAATTCAACTCTAGCCGGGGGCGGGGCGGGGGGGGGGGGGGGTCGCCTACTTTTGATGAAGTAAATGGGTAGGAATAATCGCGATAAAGACTGGAAGAACGTAAATTCACTTTTTAAGCGACGCTTTCGCTGCCATCGCGTCGTCCGATCATTCAGTCCCAAGAAATTCCATACTGATGAGGTAAATCAGTGATGACATAATTATTTTGGTAGTCATGGGTTCCAAACGTAAATTTGTTCGAGTTGGAGTTTCTCCTGGTCTATTGTCGTAAAGTTTTAAAAGTTCTTTCGCGAACAAGCGGCAGCAAAACTCAAATGCTTCTTCTATACAAGTAATGTAAGAGTAAAGACACTTAACAATACAAATTTGGCAGCGTCAAGGCATATTAGAAGTGAAAAAGCCCTCACTTCTGGATGACGTGCATCGCTCATTAAAGCCTTTGCACTAGCTCCCTAATGTCGTCACCAGAGACTGAGGTCTCAACTGCGCATATTCCAGGGTTCGCCGGGGCCCTTCTCGTCCTTGGTAATGAGCAACAGGAAGAGGTCTGGGGTCGAGAATGCGACTACTGATAAAATAACACACACACACACGAAAAACAAACAAACAAAACAAAACAAGACAAAAAACATTTACCCCGCCTGGTTTATCTTCAGTTGAATCAAGGTCATGAATCATTGTCTTCAACTTGCTTATAACTTTATCGATTCCACTCTCCCGAGGATCTATAGTAGCACCGTCATCGTCGTCATCTTCACGATTAGCAACCTTATTGCTCATTGTTTTGATGTACTTTGCTTCTTGCTCCAGCTGAAAGCGTCGTAACAGGATCTTTTTAAGCAGTCTGTTAGTCTTGACTGACAGTTGTACCAGGTCGGCGCGCTTGGTGTCACCGCTATTCTTGTTTTTAGCTACGCTGAAGATCTCGGAATTAAGCTCCTTGATCTCGTGCATATCTTGGTCCAACTCCCTGTAAGTACAGAAATGTACAATTGCAAATGATTTTTCCTATTTTCCAGACATCAGGGCCGGGTTATTCAAAGCTGGGTTAAGATAACCCAGGGTTAGGGGAAGATTTGAATTCATATTTGAAAGCTTAAAAAACATTTCAGTTTTAGTTCTTTTTGTCTACAAGTTGATGATTGGAAGCTCTAAAAATAACAGAGAAAATTAACAGAGAAAATGTTTTTGAACACAAGAAAAAGAAATCCGGATTAAATTTAACCCCGGGTTAAGCACTACTCGCGCTTCGAACAACTGGGCCCTGGGGTAACTTGACTTTGTCCTGTAAGTATGTTCCCCGTGCTTGCTATCATAAAGTGAGACCTGAGAGGGGCTACAATACTCGTCACAAATCGTTGAAACAGAAGCCGTTTCTCTTGAATTTTCTCCAAACTTCTTACATTCACTCTTCATACCTTTGTTTTCACTCAAATGTGCCCCTCTCCTTCCCCAGTGTTCAGAGCCACGCGTATTTTGGAGCACTGAAACGACTGTAATACCCAAATCAACATTGAGGAAGGGGAAACGCACACAAATGTGACGATTATTGTCGTTATTATTACTAGCGGGGTGGTGGCCTGGGGGTACTCCCTGATGTATACATATGTACCGCTAAGTTTTTGAGACTGTACCTGTTCCAGACAAAAAGAGATGAATTTGCCACCCTGTTCCAGACAATAATTTTAAAAATAGGAAACCTTTTTCAGGCAGCAAAAACAGGGGAAAATAATGGCTTACGTAAGAAGAACTCACTGGACGACGATGAGAACGTAGTTTCGCAACAGAGTTTGATCAAGAATAATCAGGAAATATGGGGAAAAACTCGATCCTGTCCCAGAGTCAAACTGAATTAAAACATACGCCCCTCCTCCGGAAATAAAGTTTTATTCTTATACCCTGTTTCAGAGTCATAGAGGCAAAAAGAATCCACCATTTTCACACAGATCATAATGCACCTTGTTCACCTCCCAAAATATTGAATAACCATTGTTTCCAATTTCTCCCGGGTATTTAAGTCGTCCGAAGAGAAATCGAAGACAATGGTTACGCAAAATTTTGGGGGGCAAACAAGGTGCATTATGGTCTATGTGAAAATGGTAAATACTCTGTTGAGCGGGATATGTTTAGGTAGAGTGCAGCTGAAAATAAAACAACTTGAACCACAATAACTCGTGAAGCTAGTACAAGATAACGCCAAGGGGAAAGGAACGAAGTCTAAGCTTGGTTGTATGTTACCTGATTAGGGTTCCATCTGGGGTATTTGAGGGGTAGAAGCTCCCCCCCCCCCCCAAAAAAAAAATGAAGTTATCATTACAGTATATAAGTAACCATATAGGAAAAATCATCCATCAAAATTGTGTCTCAAAATGCACCAGATTGCATCTCAGCGCATATTAACTTCAAAAAACTTCCGGAGGGGAGGGCATCCCCCGGACCACCCTAGGAAGCTCGTGGCCTTTCGGCCACTCGGGACTACTTTCCCAAACCATAAATCCTAGACTGAACCCTGGTAATGGTCATTTTTTTCCACAAGCAAAGTCAGAGTTCGCAGTAGAAGTAACTTACTCGTTAGTTTTTTCAAAGCGATCCATGGACGCTTTAATCTTGCTCATCGTTTGACCAAGCTGTTCATTCTTTACTTCGCTCATCGCCTCCGCGTCTTCAATCTCTTTGATTTTCGCCCTCATTTCTTCCACATTGCTCTTCATTAGAGCTCTTTCTTTGTTAAACTGTCTCTCCATTACAGCTTGTGTCTCGGCGGCAGCATCCAATAGTTCTTTCATCATGTCATTATTTAAGAACTAGTAGTACAGATAATTCCATGTATTAAAATAGAGTCCTAGCGATGACAGTATTGGATTTTGGATTCTACGCTGTGGATAGGCCTTTTGCAATACAGTAAACACCCGCATATAAGAACAAATGGATGAAGAACATCAGGCTGAAATTTGACCCATAAAGCACCATACATATAAGAACCAGTTCAGCCTGATAAGTAAAACATGTTCTTATACAGTAAGGGAGAAGGTGTCGGAATAAGAAAGCAATGTAACTATGGTTGCTGCTAGACAAATATAATTATTTTATTTATTGATTAACTGATTTGTTTACTTATTTATTTATTTATTTATTTATTCATAATTTCGGCGGCCGTTGCAATCGCTACTTTTGAGATATAAGGCTGAAAATTTGGAGGTTACCTAATTTTAATATGCTCTTTCAGCTCGTGCGAACAAAATATTTCAAAAGTAAACTGTTTTCGTGTTTACAGAAAGTTGATCACGTGATCAACTAACTGGCAAAAGGCCTATTCCGGATTCTTTGTAGGTGGAACTTGGATTCTCGATTCTGGATTCCTTGAGCTCTATTCCGGTTTCCAAAGCCCAGGATTCCAGATTCCACAGCAAAAATTTCAAGGATTCTGGATTCTGGATTCTCTTCCTGGAGTCAATAATGAATAATGATGAAGTTCTAATCACAGGTAGACCACTCATAGTGTTCAAGGTAGCGTGATGTCACGCGCGTTTTGATGATCTCCTAAACTAACTTACTGTATTTCGTAACTGCGGATGAGATCGAATGAAATGCTTCCTAAAAACAGAATTTTGCATCTTTTGATCCCAAATGTTGATATAATGCAAGAAAGATAAATAACGTTGACCTACACTATACTATAAAACCGTCTACCTCATTTTTGGAGCAGAACACGGAACTACTTGGATCGTTCTTTCATCTGTTAGCTGTCGAAAATCTCTTCAGTCATTAGGGACTTCAAGATCCAACGTCGCGACGGCGACAGGAACGTCGCTTAAAAAGTGAATTTGCGTTCTTTCAGTCTTTATAGCGATTATTCCTACCCACTTACTTTCTCAATTATAGGCGAACCCTCCTGAAACTGAATTTCAAGGGACCAAATTCAAGCTCAGAAAGAGAAATAAAATTTCGACGTTGCTTCTTTACGTCCTCCATAAAACGCGAAATTAGGCATTTTCACGTCGTACTCGTGCAAAAACGGGAAAGAAATGTACAAAAAAGTGTGATGCACGTGCGAAGTTGTTGTTTTGCTAATTAAACCGATTGTTTTTTTTGACGTTCTCGTTGTCGTCCGCGTCGTTGGATCTTAAAGTCCCTACTGTGATTTAGGGAATTGATGGTAACCCAACTGAATCAAAATTCTTCGCCTAGATCGTTTCTTATAAAATACCAACAAACAATTTTCCCTTTGCGAAACTGAGTACTGCAAAAGAGGTTTTAGAGTGGAAACATTAAAGGATTTCGTCTACAGACTCAAAAGTTAGAACACAGTCCGACCATTCACGCATCCCCTCAGTCAGCAGTAAATATGACAATCACACTAGAGAAGACTACAAAAAGCTACGATACCTTAGCTATGTCTGTCAAGGATTTCAAAAACGGGTCTTTTGTTGCACTCTTTTTCTGTTTCTCTGTTTCTTGGGTTGGCTTTTCTTCTTCCTCGGGTTCTTCTGTTTCCTTGTCATCAGCTTCTCCGTCCGCCTTAGGTGTGCCAGTTGACGATTCATCTCGTGTGGCGGTTGAAGATTTATCGTTTAAGATTTTGTCGCTCCCAGCTGTTCCAAGTTTTTCTTTGAATTTCTGGTCTAATACTGGTAGAAGCACAAATTACAAGAGATAGGTGAAAAAAAATAAAAAGCCTGATTTCAGAGGACCACAAGTACATCTCGCAGTATAAAACTTTGGAATGCTGTCCACATTATGAGTAGTATAGGGCGCGTAACGTAACCAACACCACTTGAGAAGCTATACTTAGAAGTAAAAAAAGGTCGGTACGAAACCTAATACGATCCTAATATACATATTGATATGAATCTCTCTAATTAAAAAGCCAATTTAGAATATTATTAAATTCTTATACTCTGTAAAACCTACGCAAAGACATGATGATATAATTATCCCTACTAGAAACCTATTTAGAAAATTATTCAGTTTTTATGCTCTCATTAGGGAACTTAAGAACCACGACGACGACTTTGTCGACGACGACCGGAAGTGAGATACCGTGCACTGCGCAAGCGCGGTTAACAAATTTCGTCGTCGTGGTGTCGTCGACGACGCCAAACACAGTAGACTCACGTCGTCCTGCAATCCACAAGCTTCGGCAGGTATAACTCCCTGTTTTTAAGCGATTTTTCAAGGGCTTTGTATTTTTTCACCTCGTAAATCCAGGTGTCCTTTCTTTTTTCTCCTAACAAGCGATGTTGATTGAAAATTTGACTGATGAATTGTGTTTACTTCGAAGACAACACTGAGCTGTGCAGGCCGAGCGAGCGAACCCGTAAGTGACAAATTTATTTGTACGTATTTAGGTCGGGCAAATCATATATCTTTAATATAGAGGAAATGAAGTTCATATGGAAAACAGCCATCGCATCAGAATGTCTCTTTTTCAAAATCTAAACTCTGACAGACGCTCGGACTCGGTCATGTCATTCAGGTTGAAAGTTGAATAACCTTCGTACGGAAAGCAGAGATTTTTCCATTCGAAAAGGTCAGACAACACGAAAAATTCTTCATCGTCAATGAAAGTAGACGTACGGCTTATAAAATAAGATCTTGCATCGTCTTAAAAGACGCCTTTGCGAAAAAACTTTGTTGAGAACGAACATCACAGTCTACATGTTTGTTTACATTCAGTGTCGTCGTCGTCGACCTACCGGTCGACTGCATCTTAAGTTTCCTTTTTCACGCCGAAACTGACGTTCTCGTACCAGTCCTTTCCCAGTCAACAGACGTCGTCGTCGTGAACTTCGTCGTGGTTCTTAAGTTCCCTATTATCTCTTATATACCTAAACGAGACCATCATAATGTGGTTATCTCTACTAAAAGCCTATTTAGAATAACATCAAACTCTGATACTCTATAAAATCTAAAGGACAAGAAGATCGAAATTAATCGAATTATCATTATTGTTGTTATTATTATGAATATTTTTAGGCCCATACGTTTCATACTCAAATTCCCGACAAGCCGCCCATAATGGGGGTTGAACTTTCCTATGTCTAAATCCATATCCAGTGGAACCTCGATATAACGAAAGGCTAAGGGACTGGCAAAACGTGTTCGCTGTAGCGAGGTGTCATTATAGAGAAGTTCTTTTTCATATATTTTACTATTTCTGGGGTAAAGAAAATCGTTCGTTGTACCGAGGACTTCGTTATATAGAGGTTCGTTATATCGAGGTTCCCATGTAGTCAAATCCGTAGGACGTTCAGAATAGGTTAACTGTCGAATCACCTTCAGGATCCATTCCTAGTTGGACAAGCTTTCCTTTTAGGGTGGACCTGAGTTCTCGCAATGTGTCTTCCATCTTTGCCTTCCATTTCTCGTGCAAGGGATCAACTTCCTTTTTAGGTTCCTCTTTTTCGATCTTCTTGTCCACATCAGCTGGGGCGGTAGCCTTGTCTTCTCCACGATCCTCTGATGCACTTTCTTTTTCCTGGACAATAAAAACAAAGCAATGGTTTATTGGAATGCCTAGACTTGCTACAAGTCAACCTCTTGGCGAGCGGAGCGAGCCTTTTTTGGCCGCGAAGCGGCCGACCGCGAGCGACGAAGTCGCGAGAGGTCCCGCGCCATATGAAATCCGAAGAAGGACTTTTTGGAAAGTCTATGGAATGCCCAGTCGAGTAAATAAAGATTCGACCGACACTGGTTCAGGTACTAAGTCAAGATGACATCACCAAAATGGTGGTTAATTTGGAGGCAGCATGGCCCAATGGTTAGAGCGCCGGACTTTAAACCGGAAGCCCCGAGATTAAGTTCCGCCCTAACCACTAGCCCGATTTGTTCTCGGTAGTCCCGCGTTAAACTCCTCTACCACGCTTGTAAAATAGCCAGCTGAATATGTATTGATATTTAAAATGAAGATGACAACGTGTACTGTGGAAGTACAAATTTAAATGATATGATTGTATTTCTGCAGCCCACATTATCATTTCATACTATGTTCCACTCCTATCACGGGTTCAGATGAAATTCACAAATTTATCTGCTCCTACTGGGCGTCCATGGCATGGCTCAGTTGAAAGGGCAGTAAGCCCCACGAGGGGGGGGGGGGGGGTATAAACATCAGCGTATCGTAAATAAGAATCCCCCCCCCATCCTCTCACTGGAAATCTTGTCCCTAATGTATTAAGAGGCAGCCTTTTTACCGAATCTTTTTCCTTGTTGTCTTTGCCGTTGTCTTGTTTAATAGTAACTGAATCCTTTTGTTTGGCTTCATCATCTTCAGTCTGGGCTTTCTTCTCTCCGTGCTGTTTTATCTCCACTTCGTTTTCTTTTATATCATCACCAACATCTCCTTTCTGTTTCTCCTCCACGTTTTCTTTTCTCCTATGAAAATAAAGGAACAAGATGCAACCGTAAAAATCTATACATTGTGATTAAAGCGCTAGAAAGGCTTTTGTTAACCCATTTACCGCTAGAGAACCACCTGTAACGGCCAATGCAGACCACGCCCATTGAGCCGCTTGTGACATGGTCAGTTTCAAAGGTCAAGGACAACTTTATCATCTAACTTGTGCAAGGTGAAGAGATCTTTCAAACCATACCAGAATGAGCACAATTCAGTCGAGGAGGACGAAGTAAAGCATCAAAGACCATGAAGGGTTAACTCAAAAATTCCGATGGAAATCTTCTTCCAATACCCGTGTGCACTTCCTTCCTTCTAACCCCATGATACTAAAAAGCTTTCCCAAAAATGAGCTGTTTAACTTTTTGTTACAGAAGTCAAAACCAAGTCCCGAAAGTAATGACGCTCAATCTGGTTCCTTGGGTCTTGGAGCGATGGAAAGACTGAAGAGAGACCCGGAAACAAAGTCGACCAACACCCCGAAAGTAACAACCCTCCAAAAGCAGAAACCTCAAAAGTTATTTCACTCTTAAGGACGAAACGAGAGAGATGATAAATGTAAGCTGCAAGTATACCAAATGGAACTGAGATTTACATTTGCGTTATTGACCAAGCTTGTTTGGTCAAGATGACTCGATATTGACTATTTTCCAATTCCCCATAATACACTCTGTTTGCCCCCCAAATTTTGCATAACTTATTGTCTTAAAATGCTCTTGGGAAAATGCAATACTCCCAGGAGCATTTAAAAACAATGGTTTATGCAAAATTTGGGGGGCAAACAGAGTGTATTATGGGGAATTGGAAAATAGAGAATTGGCCAAGTTCTTTACTGCCTTTTTTATAGAGCGAGACGAAATTAAAAGAGAGAATTTTTTCTCACGGGAAAAAGGCGGGAAATGATGGGTCCATTTTGCTCGCCGCTCACTGGTAGCCAATCAGAACGCAGGATTCGCTTCAACTTGCTGGCTCGTGGATTCAGCCATATAATAAATGTAATTCGAGGTTTCATTTGGAAGGAAATCGCCTGGCCACCCGGACTTTTAGAAAGAAAAAACAACAACAAAGTCGTGTCCTTTTCGACGTTATTAATGATGTTTACTCTCACATGGATAACAGAGAAAGAGCTAGAGCGGGGGAGACGAATTTCGTAGGAAGAAAAACATGAAAATTCAAAGAGACGGTGAGAAAATGAGAATTGCTGGCGGCCAGAACGTAGCGGTCAGCATGGTGTAAATGAGGGCCAGTGAAAAATAAAAGAGAACATGGACACAGGAAACAAAATATTGGGTAAGCACATACGACAATTCCTCCATAAAAATAATGCGTAACTAGGAAGTTTGATGTTTTAGTCGTACAAAACAGCGTTGTAGTCGTGCAAAACAACGACAAAGAAAGACAAAAGTGCGTGCTGCACGTGCAAATTTGTTTTTTTGCTAATTAGAAAAAAATAGTGTGCCGCACGTTCAATTTGGTTTTTTGCTAATTAGATATGTTGATCTTGATGCCATTTTCATTGCCGTCCCCGTTTAACATTAGACGATTTAAATTTTTTTGTTTATAAGTATTAACCGGAGCTTCGCTTTTAGCCCTGGGTAAATCTATACATTAAGGCAGACGAAGATTCGGGAAAGTAAAATATTACAACCCATTAGGGTGGGCGCTAGGAAAAAAGAAGGAGATGGGGGAGCTGGACGGGAGAAAAAATGGTGTTTCTTCTTCTCTCCCTCCCTACCCTCCCACCTCACTCACTCCTTTTGACTTGCCTCAGCTCGTCTCCGTTTTTCGGAATTCATAATCTTAAGGTACGGAAAATTAATGCAATTTGTTACGCAACAACGCTGCAAAACGAGTTGAATAGCGTTGTTGCGTGTTTTACAACCACATCAGACCTGTCTTGCGACAAATCAGGTTGCTAACAGCTTTGTTACTTACAACTTGTTCAGCAGCAATTTTGCAAAACAAGTTGCACGTTTTTACCGAAGCTTTACTGTGGTTCAACCTAGTGGTTGCAAGTACTAACGTTTTTGCACCCAAAGAAAATGCCTGCACTACAGGCTACATAAACACTACCTTTCTTCTCTCTTTCTTTGTATTTTCTGGCTCATGATGCTAAGCCCTTCTTCCGAGCGTTCACCTTTCTCGTTGGTTTTCTGGCCTTTGGTGAGGTCATATCGATGCACATCAAGCTTACTGTCCTCAATCCTACCATCAATCCACACTTCATCTTCGCTTTCAACCCCTGGATCCTCCCATGGCCAAATCAGGCTACGTTTGGATCGCTTCTTCCTTTTCACAGTGGAATCTCCGTCTTGTTCTATGTCATCTTCGGCATCAAGATCTGCAGCAGCAGCAGCTCTCGCTTTCTGAGCTTGAAGTCTGGCCGCCTCGGCCTCTTCTTTAGCCTTTTTCTTGGATTCTGCAATTTTCAAAGATGTTTTTAATATTTTGCCTATAGAATGTTTAACCCTTTAAACACTAATATCAAAATTCAAATTCTCATTTGTTATCCCTATACGTTTTCAATAGAAGTAGTGGGGATAATTAATTTTGTTGAAGTATCAATAATTAGATTCTTCTTGTGTGATCATGTCTTCAATTCTCATCAGCACTCTGTTTTATAAAGCAGTGATATTACAATGAGAAATTTGAAGCGGATCACTTCTAGGGCTTAAAGGATTAACAGAGCTTCTCAAAGGGTGCAATAAAAAAATCAGAAATTATGGGGTATTTTCAGGGCAGATTGTGGGAAAAGAAAGGTCCATTGTGCGAGAAAAAATTGCATAATTTGCGTGTATCGTATTTCGTCAAATAATAGCCAGGGCGATTATTCGAGGGGGGTGATTATTTCAAATATTGCTCACTGGAAGTCGTGCGTTAAATATTTTGTTTTATTATCCCTTAAATCAAAACATTATCACATCAAATAAATTGAACATTGCCTTTTAAAGTGTTCCAAATTTGGTTCCTTAAATAAATTCTCGGAGCTTGAATCATCACTGATAAGTTTTGCTGGATCAGATTCCCCTTCATCTTAACAGGGACTAGGAGGTGTTAAAAGAGCAGATGGTGACGGGGAGGGGGGGGGGGATTATTCAAGGGAGGTGATTATTTCAAATAGTTCCATCAAAGGGGGGCAATTATTGAGGGAGGCGATTATTCGAGAAAATATAGTAATTTATCATGCAACAGGCCTTTCTCTTCATACAAGTTACCCTGAAAATGCTGCATAATTTCTGATTCTCATCACACGTACCAGGAGGCCTGATCATATCACAAGCCCTTGTTTAACTATCAAATGTGGAATAATTAGTTTGATTTTGGACACTCTTTTGAGTACATGTACAATGTAGGTTTAAGCATAATATCAGAATCTCCCATATAGAGATGTGAATTACTTTTCTCTGTATCTGTCATCATAAAGATCTGATTTTACACATTCATATTAACACCACTCACAGAAAAAGTAACCTGTAAACAGTTTCACTCACCAACTTTTTCGATGTAAATCTTATAGCGATCTTCTGATAGGGCAGGTGAGCAGGTGATAGGCTGGGGTTCCTGTGCATTTGATGACCTGAACAGGCTGTGTTTGCACAGCTTGCCAGTGTAAACTGTGATCACATAGAAACATGATGACGGCTCATCTACTCTTAAAACAAGGTCTGCACTGCCTTCTTCACAGAAAATCTTAAATAAACAACAACATAAAGAACTGATGGTGAATTTAGAGTTGAGAAAACAAATGTACAGCTGACCAAATAAGAGGTGGTATGTAAAAGCTACCTAGTGTATGTTTTTTACTACAAAAACGATTTTTGAAGTATCTCTAACATCGTTTCCAAAGGAAAAGACTTTGGAAAAGTAGCAACACTGAACTTACTGACTTATCTGTCACTTATTAAGACATTCTTGGCCATCATCATTTGGTTTTAAAAATTTAAACCTTTATGACCAAAATCAATTTTCTTCTAACAATAATAATACAGAGTCAAGAGAAAAGTTTAAAAGACTTAATGAAATGATCAAAAAAGGGAAAATCTTTTCAAGCTCTTTAATATAATTCTCGTCACTAATTCTCTAGGAAATGTATGGAGATCAGTCTGGAGAATATGTATGTTGATATTGGAGTTAAAACAGTCATGATGCAAAATACCTTGATTTGTGTTTCTCTTGCTTTGCCTGTCAAATCACACTCACTGCCATTCACATAATATTGAGAGTGAAACTTCTTTAGAGATGTCTTCTTTCCTGGTTTAGGTTTTACCTCACGAATAATGAAAAAGCTGCTCACTACAGTTGTACATTCAATGAACTTATAGGGAGCCCTCTCTTTTGTGCAAAATATGAAAAAGGGAGGGTTTTCATTAAGAATCCTAGTAGCAGGAGAAAGGTGTAACATTACAGGAGATTATTTTGAAAGAGGCTCCACGTCTGACTAAAAAATAGTCATAAGCTACTGAACGTTAGTCGTAGAATTCTGCGTGGTAAATGGAGAATTCTCCAATCTCCGATGCCTAATGAACACCCTGAAAAGAGACATCTCATCATTTGTTTCCCAAGATTGGCCAATGCTACTAACACTGTATGGTGTTACAAAGCATACTATGTGACTGTATACAAGTGAATTGCGGTTCATTTTCTTTGGTGTAAATTGTATTTTTCCTTTAGTTTACCAGTGTTTGGTACACCTGTATTGTGATTTATGATACTATTCATTTGCAACAAAGGAAAATATAATCTAAGACAAGAATAAAATTGAACCACAACAAAAAAATTTTCTCTTAAATTCTTACCCTCTCTATCTTTTCTTGGCTCCAGTCAGTTTCATTACTAAAAGCACCTAAAGAGATCTTGTCCCCCACAATTTCATTAGCTGGAAGAGGAAAAAGAAACAACAAAGATAACAGCGCTTCTGATATTTTGCACGGTCACGGACCCGCGAAATTCAGGTATTTCCCCAAAATCCTGCGAAATTCCCCCAAAAACGCGAAATACCGCAAAATCCGCCATAAATATTTCCAAATACTTGTCGGCAAAACATATTTAATACTTATCTTGGCCATTAGACCTGTTTTATTCACCCCAAACGTCCAAATTTATCTTGAAACTTCATCACTGCAACGAGTGAACAACATCCCAAAACTAACAGACGTTCTTAGATTAATGTTGCGAAAAACTGGGCACTAACCATAATGTTAATAGCTTTAGCATTCGCTCATTTCTCAAGCAAACTGTTGTTGAAAGAGCAAATGATTATCCCTGTTAAAAAAACAACGTTAAACAACGCTGGTCATATCGACGCAGAATTGATCGATTTTAGTGAAATTTGCCAAAAAAAATCCAGCGAAATCCGCTGTTTTTTACTGATTGTTTCTTGGCGAAGCTTCCCCCCGAAATTTCCCGTGAAATCGGCCGATTTTTCTAAGAATGTGCCCCTGAAAATCCTTCAAAATTTGACTTTTTTCCGCTAAAATCCTGCGAAATCGAACGATTTTCCGGCAAATTTGGACTTTTCTCCAGCGAAAATCCTGCGAAATCGGCCGATTTTTCCACAAATTTGCCCCTGAAAATCCCGCAAAATTTTGCTTTTTTTTCCGCGAAATATCAGAAGCCCTGTAAGTTAGGAATATTAGAAATAGCTACTTGAGTACTACTCCCTCTAATGTCGTACAAGCATTACAGATACATGTACCTTCTTCGTGATATTGATAAATGCCTTTCCCAAAACATACTTCATATGTCCACCAGCCTTTGTTCTGCAAGGTAAGAAAAAGACTGGTCACAAAAAATATATTTTGTAACATGTTGTTAGTTTCAGAAGAGTATGTTTACTACATGTATGTTACATAACTGCAGAAGTATTTAACGCGTGCTTGTAAGGTGTCTCAAGGGGCTGGTAGACTATTTAAGGTTTGTTTAGGTATGCAAGAGCCATTCGAGGCATCTCTGTCAACCCTCATTATTATATTACAGTTGTAATTTTTGAACGTGAGCATCAAAAAAAGTGATGCCAGCTCCTATTCTGTGTTTTGTGGTTATTTAGATTAGTTACAAAATATTTTATAATCGTTTCAGTGTGATATAATAATGTTTTGCATGAGTATCTCTAGAACATCAAAATTCATGCTTTTATGTTAAAAATTAGCATGCCAAAAATTTGGAAAAACAGCAGAAGCCAACATCTTTTGTCAAGAGATTTAAAAAGATAGATATTTTTTCATCACAGGTAGCGACAAAAAAACAAAAACAAGAGGAAGCTGTATTCAGAAGTTTAGTTAATGATTCTGAGCATGATGACTTGCCCAACCCTTATTTGTTTTTGGCATAATAATGAGTTTCCAAAGTTACTTATTGTTATTATTTTTTTACCAGTAAGGTCTACCCTTCGAAGCCGAAGATTGACGGCGTGGGATCAGCTAAATATTTCAGGCTGAAAGTTCTGGTTACCATGTTGGACAACTGCTGACCCTACTTCCTTAGCAAGAAAAGATTCTACTTGTTCCACACAACCAGGCAAGACTCTTTTTCGAGCCATGCTTTATTATTACTTATAACTTACGTTATACAAACATTTTTTCTTCAAAGGTTCCAATAGTAGTGGGATTTCCTCTTTTGATAAAATATGATTATCTTCATTCTGTTTCTCTAATGTTTCCAATTCAGGTAAAACACACTGGTACTGTTGTCCATGTTTTGAAGATAACAGCACTGTATTCCCAGTTGTTGGATTCTGCAGAAAATGAAAAAGCTGGTCAATATCAAAAGACACTTTAAAAATAGAAATACAAATAAGTTGTCAGAAAAATGAAGATAGAGAGCCATCGCCTGTTGGGCCACCAGCTGGTTAGCTCGATTGGATAAGCACCAGTCTGCCGAGCAGGTAGCCACAGATTATACAGACTGGTGCAGTGAAATTTCAAATAACAACCAATCAGTGAGTTGAGGGTAGCAAAGGGTGATGAGGCCAAAATTTGGTGTGTGACGTGAAATTTTTTATAATACGAACGTGATCCGTGAAATCACGTATGGATATGAAGCGTGATTTATCTTGTAAGATATGTGGAATTTGTGAATTATTTGTCCCACAAAAAAACTAGAACCTAAAAACCGCATGCGGTCATATAATCTTTGACATATTTCAATATGACCACCATCAAAGTCTCAGCCGTGATGACTGTGTTTTTGGTCGGTGGCCTCTTTGATTAACGGGCAGGAGAGGTTGATGACTAAATTCATGACTCATGAAAACTGGTTTATAAAGCACGTGATAAGTGAAATTTGTCAAAATTTGCACGTGAAACAGGACCATGACTCCCCCTTTGCTGCCGTCTGAGATTTGATAGCTCAAGGTAAAAACAATGTCACTCAGCTAATAGAAGTACAGATCATAAAATCATGGCATGAACGATTCTAGCAAAGTGAGAGTGGATATTTCTGAGTACTGAACTGCGAAGTATAAAAGGTCATGTATAAAAAATTTCCAAAGTAAAATGATTTATTTAGAAATAACAACCAAGGGAAAAATTTCTTTCGTAACTTCAGAAAATATAGTTTAAAAGATCAGAAAGTAAAACGAGCTAAAATAGGGTTTAATACTATCCTTCCTTTACACTGACATAATGAAGAAAGCTACCTTAAAACACTTTTCCCTCAATATCATTAACTGATGACATGCAACATTTTTGGGATTGTAGATAAACCACAGTGCAACAAGTATCACCGTAAACAAACAGAGAAAAGAAGGTCTTAAATTAGTGTAACGTCATGCGCCAAATGGAAACGGTGTCGAAAGCTTGTCATCTAAAGGTAACTTCTGTTACTACAGTAGCTATTTAAATTGCTCGCCGCATATCTTTTCAAGTCTTTTTTTTATCTTCAATGATCCTCTTTTTGCCAATTAAGCAAGATAGACAAATATTTTAGGATATCGAGGAATTCTAATTTCTCACTGCAGGTGCCCGCTTTCTTGAACCAGGCAGCTTGCTGGAAGACCCGTAAGGAAGTAGATGCTAAGACGTTGCGTTACACCATTGGCGCAAATAAAAGAAGTTAAAAAACTTACCTCTTTTAGAAGAACAGGTTCCTTTGAAATCTCAAATCCATACTTAACGCCATAAATTTCTTCAAAGTTAAAATCTGAGTTTACAAGAGAGATGCAGATCCCCAAAAAGTTAAAAATAAATAATTCTACATGAACTTTCGAACTGCTCGCCACCATTTTGTTTTGTTGATGAACTCTCCCGCTTGGATTTATGGGAGAACCTGTGTAACCGAGCTTTGAATTGGTAGCCAGGCTAAAATGGCTTGGTAACCATCAAACATGGCGGATGCTAGTGGCTGCAAAGTTTGCTTTCTTCTTCACCCGGCCTCTTTGCGCCTAAAAGTTCAGGATTGGCTTGCCGAAGACACTCCAAGTTTCGATTACGGTGGCTTCGTTGTAGGTGAAAGCGAAGAAACTGCAGTCTTGCTATGTAAATCCCGGGGTATCTTAGCAGGCGTGCCGTTTTTCGACGCAGTATTCCAAGAGCTAGGTTGCAGAGTGGAGTGGGAATTCTCCGAAGGGGTACTGGTCGAACCTGCAACCACAGTGGCCAGGGTCACAGGAAAGGTTAACAGGATTCTTATAGGCGAGAGAGTGGCCTTAAACTGCATTACAAGAGCTAGTGGAATCGCAACGAAAGCTAGAAATTTGACGAAACTCAAAGCGGAGCACAAGTGGCATGGGGAAATTGCAGGAACTCGAAAGACAACCCCCGGTTTTCGCATGGTGGAAAAATATGCGCTTCTTGTGGGCGGTGTTTCTACGCATCGTTATGACTTGTCGTCTATGATCATGCTCAAAGACAATCACATATGGACAGCTGGAAATGTTGAACGCGCCGTGACGGACGCGAGAAAAGTTGGGGGATTTTCTATCAAGATTGAGGTGGAATGTCGCAGCATTGCAGAGGCAAGAGAAGCTGCTACTGCTGGAGCCGATGTGGTAATGTTAGACAACTTCGATCCCGAAGCACTGCACAACGCTGCAGCAGTTCTAAAGGAAGAGTTTCCTCATTTGTTGATCGAGGGAAGCGGCGGAGTCAAAATAGAGAACGTTACGCAGTATTTTGGCCCTCATGTTGATGTGATTTCAATGGGCTCTCTTACACAGGGCTACGAATCTGTTAATTTTTCCCTAAAAGTTTTAAAGGAGGGCCACGACCCTCATAATCCAACTGTCAAAACTTCCTAAATACTTGTGTGCAGTATTTCTTTCAGATATCGCTGGATAGTACTGTGACAGTGGAGGTTCACGTCAGTAACTGAGTGTTTATTCACAAGAGACAGAAAATTGGTTCAATTCTGCTGAACACACAAATCATGAAACCAAAATCATGTCACAAGAACATTATATTGTAAACCTTTTAAAAGCGACGAGAGTGAATCAAATTTTGTTTGTTATCAGTAATATTGAATTCAAGTGGACATGTTTAATAAATAAAGCAAAGAAGATCGTTCCTGCCAGGCATGGTGTATTTTAAAAAAATATTTTCCTTCAGAGAATTTTGTCCTTTGTTGATTCACACCTTAGTTTTCCTAATCTTTGTTCGGAATGATGTCCACGAAATTAGGTGAACAAACTATTGTTTCTTTTTACACAAGAATATTTCTCCAAAATATTTGTCGCAACTGCAACAAAATTAGAATCCGTCTAAAAGTTATAGAACGACAACACAATGAAAAGAAATTGATAAACATTTAAGAACTTTCCGCTTCATCCGGGAGAGTCTTTTGGACGCTTGGGGATGACGGAGTAGTGCTCCTTCTTAAATTCCGTGGGGGATTT
This sequence comes from Porites lutea, assembly GCF_958299795.1. Lineage (NCBI taxonomy): Eukaryota > Metazoa > Cnidaria > Anthozoa > Scleractinia > Poritidae > Porites > Porites lutea. The sequence goes on along the minus strand of NC_133203.1, from coordinate 9,065,265 downwards.
TTTATCCCAGGGGACTTGTTCTTCTGCGGGATGTGAGGAAGCGTCGGTGGAAGGCCTTCCAAGAGCCCCTTGTATATGTGTCCGTCTTGTCCGAGGATATCCACTGGCTGAAAATCTTTCTGGGGAAGTAAGAGGTCAAAGTCGTCCCTATTAAGCTGTAACCCACGAACAACAGCCTGACTGTGGGGATAGGTGAGGGTGTGGACTCCCCCGCATGCTCTTGCTGTGACTTCAGCCAGCTCTTGTAGATTACGCGCACCGCTGATAGACAAGAAAGAAAAAAGTTTAAGATTCCACATGGGCTTGCAGACCTTCGTTATCCCACTACAATTTCCTGCAAGTATCACGCTTGCTAACACTGAACATATCTTTGTAAAAGTCGCGGCAAATTCGCACCTGTTGCATACTTTCTCGGATAAAGCTGCTGATTTTTTGAATTCGATTGCACTTTTGGGGAATGAGGAAGAAAAGAAATGTACCAAAAAATTACCAAACCTAGAGAGTGGTAGTCTTTCTTCAGTTGCATTTTTTCTACGTTCATAATCCCATGACCGGAGTGCCGCGCCCCTTCCGCGGGCAGGGGACTAAAATTGCTCCTCGAGTGTCATGCAAGCGTCTTTTTTTATCTCCTAGATACGCGGATGGACTTCCCATTCATTACGTAACCTCGACGGAAACGCGCTGGCATTAAAGTCAAACTGTATAGATTTCTTCGTATATTTGTTGATTCTCGTTGATATTACATATATGTATTTTCATACTTCCTACAAAGGCTTCACACATCCACCAAATATCATCAGTTTCTGTCAAATTTATCATGACTTTTTTTTGCCTATGTGCTGGATTTTCATACCTGAGTCTTAAAATTTCTTTCTGTAGTTTGTTCCTTTGCCTCTCCAACAGCTCAAACCTTTCCTTGGTCATCGCCAGTCCTCCCTGCAGCATGTGCTGACGTATCTGCTCCAGCTCGAAAGTGGTGTAGGGACGGTTCGATTTGGATCCTGGCATAGAGTGCATTGTGGGTAACGGAGGAAAGGTTCCCTCTCGGGCGTACTTCACAGGACGGTCACATGAGATGCAGTTGTGATTTACAAGGAACTGCTTACGAATCCCTGCGGCCAACTCTTCCGGAGGGGGCTTTTCTATTGGTTTCGGTTTCATGGCCTCCATTCGCTTTTCCAGGTAGTGCTTTAAAGGTTCCACTTCTTCTTTATCTAGCTTCTTACCGACATCGGAGTTGAGTCCTTCAAGAGCTCGCCTCAACGCGTCCTCCTAAAAAGTAGCCAAACGACAACAGTGACGATTTGAAAGTTCTTGAGAGAGAGAGAGGCTTTGTAATTTTTTTCTAACTGCAAAAAGGTCAAAAAAAGGTTAGATTGAAGGGTTATAATAGGGAATTACTTTTTGTCTATTGCCACATTTGCAGATCGAATGATATGAGAATTGTCAGCGGAATTTCTTTGCCATAGAACCGCGCTCTCAGGGGCTCGCTTCGCTAACGCGCTGTCGAATTGTCGAAAAAAAAAAGAAAAACGTCTGAGGTTAACCAGTCCTATGTTTATAACAACTATGCTGTAGTAAAATAAAACAACAACTTACCTGTCCATCTAGCCTCTGCAGTAGATCCCTCAATGATTGATCTACAAGGCTCATGTAATGTTCAAAGTCCTGCCGTCCAATCTTCGCGTCAACTTCCCTCTTGTCAGCTTTCATCTCAAAACCCATGCTGAGAAGTTCCTTATCCGCCTTTACATCCCTTAACTCATCGATCAAATTATAAAGGTCGTCCAAGTGTTTCTGCTTCTTGTAAAGTTCGTCACTTAAGCGCATGTCTGTTTGCTTCAACTTATCTTTCTCTTCTTGCAGATCAAAGATCATGGTCCTAATTAGACTCAGTTCATCTCGGTCCACACTGTGCGTGCGGCGCCTGGGAGCAGGCGTTTCTGCTGGCTCTTTTGGCTTTTCTTCTATTATTACTGAGGGAAAAAAGTCAGAGTCAGATGGCGGTCCAGTCTCTGGTAGTACTCTCGTGGTTAATACATTGACAATTAATAAAGAGCATTTTTTAAATTATATCGAACGTAACTTGCACCCAGCGCGGAAAAAAATGAATTCTGCAAAGCAGAGGTCAGTGTTGGACAACGTACTAATCACAGCAGAGATAAATGAAGTGTGTCACTATCTACACTGCATGTGACAAATGAAATATGTTATTATTATTATTATTATTATTATTATTATTATTATTATTATTATTATTATTATTATTATTATTATATTAATAACATTAAGATTAGAATGCGTTCTGACGAACGCGATAAAGCACTCCCTGGTTGTTAACAACGCTGTATTAAAACTGTAACATACTTCTGATTGGCTATTTCTAATAAGGATGGCTAGCTCTCCCTACCTTTACTCTTTTCCGCTCCCTCATTCGCTTTCTCCGGACTTTGGCGCTGCAGAAGTGTTATCGTATTCTTCAGTTGATGGATTTGCATTTCATTGTCCTCGATAAGTGACTTGTGATTCTTGATTTCTCTAGTCAATGACCCCAGTTGGTCTCGGGTGTCGTTGACTCCTTTGGTACACGCTTCAAGTCTCACTAACACATCGCTTGCGGCTTGCTCTGTTCCACCGAACTTAGCGTCCGTTTCGTTAATTTTTCCTTCTATTAACTGAATTTGAGCTGCTAATTCTTCAAGTTGCTTCTCGTGTTTTTCAAGTTTTTGCAGAGCTTCGGAAACATCGGAAGGAGTGCAGTTTGTAGGTTCTTGGTCTTGGTCCTTTTCATTTACCTGAATCTTTTCCTTACAATTCTGTTTGTTTTTAAGTTCTTGCATGGCCGCTTTTAGCCTAGTAAGCATGCCCTCTAATTCATCTAATTTCTTCTCGCTACATGACAATTTTTGCAATTGCTGTGATATTTTCTCAATCTGACCTTCATTTTTGCCCTTCTCCTCTTTCAGCGCTTCGAAACAATTTTTAAGTTCTGCTATATTGGAAGTAGCATCACCTGGAGCATTGCTTGCACTGGCGATGAGTTCCTTCAGTTCATTCACATCAGAAGTCAGGGCGTCAACCATCTCACTTAAACCGTCAATAGAATTCTCTGATGCTTCGAGCTTTCGCTTGATGTTTATTAATTCCACAAAGTCATGTGCAGGAGTCCTGCTTTCTTTTCTAACTAAGGACGCAGCAGACTTAACGGGATCAGGCATGGGAGCGGGCTGCAACTCGAGAGTCTCCACTCGTTCTTGGAGCTCAGAAACCATTCTCTTCAAGTTCTTAAGGGAATCTGTTCGCCCGACCAACAACACGGAACTTCGAGTTGCAGGAGAGTGATCTCGTACAGAAAGCGCAGTTCCAGGTTTCGGAGATGAAGTCGCCCTTTTTGATTCCTGCGTACTCTCCAGCTCTGGTGATTTTTTCTCCTCCACTGCTATAACAGATGTTTCGGTTGTCGACTGCTCTTCCTCGTTTTCTTCCTTTGCTATCTCTTTCTCTGGTTCAGTTTCAATGATGGCGATGTTTGGCTTCTGGGCTGATTCTGGTGTTCTTTCCCTACTTTTTGAACTAATTTCAAGAAAGCCATCTTTAATGAAGTCGTACGCCGATTTGAGTTCTCTTTCAAAGTTGTCGATATCCACAGCCTTATTTTCGATGTTGAGGTGTTTCAGAATTTCTTGTAGAAACACGCGCAAAATGTTAAAATTTACGGTACCTACTTCTGGTGTTGTCAGCGCAATGTCTAGAAGCTGCTCTAACTCAATAAGAGTAGGCATGTTTGACTCTTATCCAAAAAAAAGTCAAAGCAGAGAGACCCTGACTAATTCTGTCGACATTTTCGTTTGGAAAAAATGTTACCTGTTAAGTGAAATTTAATTGATTACGCCACAAAGGTCCTTTTAGCGCGCGCCAATCCTATTTTAAACTAATCATTTTAACGACGTCGTAGCCATTAGAAGGAGCTTTAATTCGAACCTTTCTAAAATGACCTGTACTATTACTTCAGTTTATAAGTGTGTAGTTTGTTATAGAGCGACTTTTGTTTGACCTCAAAAATGGCATGGTAAGTGTTCGTTTTTTATTTCATCGGCGAGTGGTTAAAAAGATTTAAACACGCACTCGTCGTCTTGCCGCCCCCAAAAAATTAAAGATGGAAACAGCATCCCACGTGTTCGATTGTCAGCTGCCCAGTCTCTTTCGCCTAAAGTTATGAACAATCTTTTTCGGCTGATAATCTGTTGCGTGTTCGCTAAACCAATCAAAATCACGCACATTTCACTTTGATTCGCTCTATTGCATTTTTTTAAGAAACAGGAAAGTACTCGGAAAATAAAAAGATTATTACTTTTTCTAATTTGGAGGTTAAAAAGCTGAACACCCTTGGTCGTCTCTTCATAGCCGCAGTACTGTCAATAGACATGATAAACGTTCGTAAGAAATCACAAGCAAAGGCCGATCAGCAAATGGCGTAGTTTAAATCCGTCAAACTTGCTCCCTACGCCCAGGTCCCGAAGCCTCAAAGGGCATAACTTTCCCCGCTTCCGCCCACTCTCCACTGCCCCCTAGCCACAAACACAAACAATCAAGTCACAAGGAATATTGAAGTATTCTGCCCTCGATATGATAAGTGGCATGGATATTTATGACAGTTATTTTTATCAGAACTTGTATTGGGGCCGGACCTAAACTGAAGTTGCATGGAAATTACCACAAAGATTTTTCGCGCTGGATTCTTTAACTCAGTCTGTAGACGTTTGCGTTTGAGTGACCGGTTTTTAAGGCTTACCAAGACACATGAATTGTACGCGTCTTCTAATTCTCTTCATAAAATATACCACCTGATTCACGGCCCGAAATTCCCAGTGTGTTACCTGAAAAATATGAAACGCCCTAATGGTACTAGGCAGAAAAGCATGTCAAACACCCCCAGGGGGAGGTATTCCCTATCATGGCCTATACCACGGGGTAGTTCTGCCCGAATTCGAAAGGGATACCTTATTCGGGCTTCAGGTATATGAAAGGGTAGAGATTCCACTAGCAGGGAAATCTGTCTTTTCGGTTAGTGAAAAGGCCCAAATGGGTCCAGTTGCATTTTATGTCTGCGAAAAAGTCGAGAAAACGTTTTGGTTTTCTGATTTATTCATATATGAGAGACAGTGAAAAAGCCCAGTTCCTGGTTTACAGCAGTTAAAAGAAGTGTAAAGTTTTAGGGTAGGTATGTGAAAGGGGTACCATTTGTCAATAGAAGGTGCACGTAAATTGTCGGCCCTCTGCTCAAAAATAGTATATAAAAGGGTAAGGGGTAAGACCTCGGGGCGGAGCCTCCCTGTACAAAACTTTCTTGAGTACCCCCCGGGGTTACACAAGACACTCGAGCATCAACAATGCAAGTGTCAAAGAAACGAAAAAAATCACCTAGCTTCGTGTCCTTTTGGCAAACGTTTCCCTCGGTTCAGTGAGAAATCAAGTAGCCCGCTAGTTGCGCGGTTTGACATAATTGTTTCCCTGATCGTTTTTATAAAGAGAGAGAGAGAGAGAGAGTTGACAAGATTCTCGGTTGTGCCTTTTTGACTCAGTCAATCCCTACGTGTCTGTCGCCCGGTTATTTGTCGGGGGTTTGTCAAGTCCTGTGTTCCCACGGTGGGACATTTGACATTTTAAAGTCTGAGCAGGGGACAAGACGTTTGTGGTTATTAATTTCATAACTTCTACCACTTTAAAATTCTTCGCGAAGCTTCCCAAACGCAGAGATAAATGGTCTTTTCTCTTAAGCGTTCACTGTTCATTTCAAATCCGGGTTTTGCAGTGGCCTCGACTTTCCAATGGTTAGTATTTGATAGGTGGGGCAACATCATTAATAAATGCTACACTGTTTGCAAAAGAGTGACAAAGTGGCACCTTAGGCGAGAAAAGGTAGTTTGTGCGTCGGGTCTTATGCCGTTCAAAATATCTGGATAATTCGCAAATATCCGCAGTATTATGTGTTAATTTTTATCAAATTAAGTATTCTTTTGCCGGTGAGTTTCATTTGTGAAGCTTATATTTAGTGGTACATTTCTTCACTGTGTGGGTTAGAAACTGACATATTTGCTGTTTTTTTTCGCCGAGGTGGGGCAATTGCTCACAGTTTTTAGGCGAATCTGCCGGTCGTGGGGAATTTTCAGCTCAAGGGTAAAAAAATTACAAATGCCCTTTGCGAGGGTAGGGGAGAGGTCAAAATAGGTTGAGTTATTAGTTTTGAAGGAATTTAAGGAATCGAGAAAATCAAAGCTAACCTCTTGGCTGTAAATTTTGACAATATTGTTCACTGTATAAATGTAAACAATTGGACCACCCAACCAAGATGGTGCCAACATTGTTAGAAGAAGGATCAAAGCTAGCCAGACCAATTGCAACATGAATCGTAGAAATCCCAACCTGTTTTTCGTTATACATAATTTAGGGTCTTTGTTTCCTTTTCTCTAAGTACACTTGATGTCCTTTTATCCTTAGTTCATTTCACAGGTTACAACAGGAGTGAAGTTTCTCAGCTGCTAAGGAGGTAAGAAATTTTCATCAGAACTGTTGGGTAACAAGCGTGCTTCATCTCCACTTTTTGCCAGTAACTAGGGAGTGGTTTTTGCTTTTCTCCACGTAATAACAGTCCAGCTTGATATTATGTAAACATATTTTACTCATTTAAAGAAAAATGTTAAACAACGTTTATAAAACGCTATCGTGCAGTCACGGATAATGAAGCGAGAATTAGAAGCGTTTAACTGGAATCGCCGTACAAAGTATCAATAAGATTATATTTATTTCTCTTTCTTTTCTTTCTTCTTTTTTTGGCATAAACGATACACGAAAATTCATTGCCCATATTTTCTGTCACATATGCTTATAAGAACAAAGAAACAGGCCTTTCTGTTTCAAAAAACATCAATTCAAAAGCTTACTGATGGAGAAAAATCGCTCTCGAACGTAACAGGGAAAAAAAACAACGAGATGAAAGGGTGAAATTTGATCAGCCACTGTGGCAGCAATGTCATCATCATCGGCCATTACATTACTTCATGCAAAGCGGTAAATGCATCAATAGTTTGCTTTATTCATTGTTATTACTGATGTTTAAGAAATAGTTACTGTTTGTATATTCGGTCCTCTACTGAGCCGTACTCTTTTTTTCGACCTTGTCAGTAAAATTTCAGATGCTATTAATAAAATAACTACAAAACGTGTTAAAGGTTTTTCAGAATTAGTTCAAACAGAAGTGACCAGCTTGGCACGATACGCAAATTTTGTGCGGAACCATAGAGCCAAATCAGGTCGATTATGTTTTTAATATCTATTTCTGATAGTACAAATTTGAGCAAAAGTTAATAACCGGTAACTGATGCTAAGTTGAGAAATCAAGACTCTCAGTGACTGCAAAATGCTGTAGCCTGCATGAAACTTTCCAACGCATTCAACCTCTTCGACATGGTGTTTGTTGTAAACTTTATAACACAGTTTGCCTAGATTTTTGTAATAGAATAAATGCAACATATCCTTCGTCTTAAAGACCATGTTCAATCTTAACTCCAAAACAGTATTCTTTTTCAATAGTATTGATGCCTTCGTATGCAGACCTATTTCTGCTTTTATCTTTCAACTAAAATGCGACGTATGAAACATCTTTTAGGAAGACACCTGTGATCTTTATTATTAATTTCTTTCTTTTTATCATTAGCTGTTATTTTTATTTTGGGTAATGCCATGTAATTACTTTAGTTAATTCAGTGTTGTACGTTGCTGTTGCTTCCTCTTCTTCCTCTGTTGCACTAAGAAAAAGGACGACGTCCCTTTTCCACGTGCCAAAGGAAACAGAAGACAATGTAGGCAGGTTACAGGGGCCGATCCAACGAGAATATAGTTCAAAAGCACATAAACATAGCATTGTTAAATGTGCATGTATTTTAGTATTTAAACGGTAGATATAAGCATATTTGTATCTCCTAAAAATTTTTCATCTGTTCGGATTTCCTAGCTGAAAGTCTAGTGATCCGAAAATTATAGGGATCAAAACTTACCTTTTCGAAAATTTCAGCCAGAAAAAAGGCTCCCGAAAATTCTAGCTGACCTTTTTAAGGGTAAAAATCCGTTAAAATGGGCAATTATACCATTTTTTGGATGTTCGAAAATCCTAGGAGAGGCAGGCAGGCAAGAAATTTTACAACAAATGTTCCGAAAACTCTAGATCTCAAATTGTCTTCCGAACAGATATTTTCGGAAAATTGACGTTGGGTGCCCCTGAGGATATTGTAGTTGTTGTCGACGAAGCTTGAATTAATATCTATTTTGAAAAAACTTTGAGTGCTAAGAACGTTTTTTACAAGATCACACTAAACTTAACCCAGAGTATTAATTTCATGTAAAAAATGCACTTGACTTAAACCAGTTCTCAAATTTCACCCGTAGTCAAACAAAGTTGTTCAAGCGAGTAGGTTAACGCGCACAACAAAATCTAACAGCATCAATAACAACAGCCACGAAGGAATTAATCTCTATATTGAACCGTTTATGAAATTATCCAGTCCTTAGATCGCTTACGAGACTAAACGTTCACAAGATGGCTTTCGCACTAACCCGTGCACGACCATGACTAATATATCACCTTTTGTTTTCTATTGTTGTTCAGAATTATCATGAAACGGTCAATTTTCTTGATCGCCTGCCTTCTGACTTTGAAGCTGATGGTAAGTTTCACAGAAGCAAAACCTGCCGCGAAAGAAAAAGTGGAGGAAACCACCCATGATGCCAAGGAACCTGACTCACAAGAAAACGATTCAAAAGTAGTGGAAGAGGAAGCGGTAGATGATTCCTCTGGAAGTGGATCGGGCGATGGTAAATATATACATAAACAGTATCTTAGTCGCCGTTTACATGGACATCCCAGTAGAGACATCTTTACTTGAACAAGCGTTTACATAAGGATATAAAAGTTGACCCCTTTGCCCGAGCCAGCAGCGCTTGCGCATGCTCTGATTGACTCGCCTTGGCCGAGTTTTGACCGAGTTGACCCAGCGCTGGGCAAGCCAAGTGTTTATATAGAGAAAGGTTGGCCTGGCTGGGAGAGTGATCCTGCTATCGAAAAAGAGTGAACCGACAGCCGAGCCAACATTTTGTTTGTCGTGTGAACGGTTCGCCAAGGTTTGTGAGGAAATGTATGAAAAATTGGTGAAGCAGGTGACTCTTTTGCTCCTTAATAAGACTCCCCTCAAAAGAAAAGCACAGTAGAGAGGAAAGTGTGACGCCACAATACCATGGTAGCACCATTTCTGGAGGACAACAAAATCAACGACGACGGCGACGGCAAGGAGAACGGCGAAAAATAATACGTTTATATTAACAAACAACAACTTTGCACGCGCATCACGCTATTTTGTACTTTTCTTTGCCGTCCTTGCACCACTACGTCATAAAACTTCCTAATTTCACAGGCGAGCCCGCTTAATGGAGTAGGTGAACATAACAAAAAAATTGTCGCTTTCTTTTTTAAAACTTAGATAACAATTGGTACGCTCCAAAAGAAAATTTCGCCAAGATTTGGCAAATTAAATGACATTGAATAAGATCGGTAAAGTTTGAAATAGAGCGAAAAGTCTTTTAAGTGACTTTATCGGTTTGTTGTCATCGAAAAATTTTGCTACCATGGTAACGTGACGTAACGACTTCTCCTCTCTATGGAGAAGAGAAGTGATGACATCACAAAAACTAAATTTGTGAAATTATTGTATAGGTTGGCATATCTAGCAGTGGCGGATCCAGACCTTTCATTTAAGGGGGGGGGGGCGTCATCCATACCCTGAGATAAGGAGGGGGGGCGGCCTCGAAAAAAATTTTTTCAGCCCTTCGGAACTTATTTTCGTCTAAAAATAACGGGAGGACCGGGCCCCCCGTCCCCTCCCTGGATCTGCCACTGTCTAGAAAGAACAAGATGAAAAATGTCCACTTGCCAAAAATGAGCCTTTTAGTGCAAATTAGCGGGGAGATATAGGCATTGTCATGCTCCGATGACTCCTGGAGTCATCAGTGCCTAAAGGTGCCTAGTCTCCCTGTCAATTTGCACTAACAAGCTAATTTTTGGCGAAAGGGCTTGTCTTAAATAAAGTGTCTTTTTTGTTCCTTTTATCAGGCAGGAAGGATGCGTGTGGTAGTCCCTGCGGGGGTGGGGGCTATGGCCAAGGACAGTACCCATACCCAACAGGACAGTACCCCCAACAAGGACCGTACCCTCCACCATACCCCCCACCGTACCCCCCACCGTACCCCCAACCAGTACAGTACCCGCAACAGGGCCAGTACCCGGGACAGCAACCATATCCATATGGCGGCGGATACGGCTACGGCGGATATGGATACGGTAAAAAATATCACAAAGGTGGAAAAGAGAGAAAAGGTAAAAAAATCAGTGATGAAAAGAAGAAAAAAAAGCATCAGGACGAGGAGTAAGATCAATGTGAGCCATCACCACAACCAGGACAACTTATCATCACCGATCATCATCGTGGATTATTGATTTGACGAAAATGACGCCTCAACAACTCACAGTCATCCATGCACACATTTGCTTTTATCACACCTTTAAAACTTGTATGTTTTTCATTGAATGGGAATAAACAATTGTAAAAAAAGACAATGTTTTCATAATTTACGCTAGTTGCATAATTAATAAGGTACTTTCAGGGTAATATTTTTCACTTCTCGCAGTTGTACCACTGTTAAGCTCGCTCTTTAATTATAAATTAGTATGTTAGCAAATAATTTATCAATCTCATGAAGGGGTGTTTCATCTTTGGTATCAGAACACCAAGAAGAAATAATAGATCAGACAGGGATCACAGCATTTTCTAGAAGTGTTCATCCGATGTCCGTTTCTCGAAAGTCCCGGTAACTTTTGGGGCCCGAAATCAAGTATTCAGTCAAAACCTGAAGAGCGGGTACTAGGCAACAAACAAGTCAATTTTTGTTGTGTTAGCTGACATTTTCATCATGTTATCTGCAAAACTTTTAAAACCTTGATCTTAAATGTAAATAACAACAGCTTTCGGAGCCCGATAACTGCTGGAAATGGGCCCCAGACCCCTAGAAGTAAAATAAAAAATAAAGAAAGAGATCAATTTCAAGGTATTTGTGATACTGGAGATCAAACTTTCTTTGCCAAACAACTTGTGGATATTACGGGAAATTCCTTTTGCCAAATCACTAGCAAACCTTAATTCGCTAAATTTTCTGAGCTGGTAATCAGAATCAGAAATTCACCGTGTCTGGTACAAAAAAGGGCATGGGGTTGGATCAGGGAGTGGGGGGGGGGGGGGGGGGGGCGCGGGGTGGTTAGGGTTAACTTCTTGAAATAAAAGCTTAGCCTCGATTTCAGACCAGCTTTTGCTAGGTTCTCAGAGTAGGGACGTCGCGAAAATAAGACAAGCAAAGAGAAAATAAGATGCGTAATCTACTCTCTCTCAACTTCCTGCGCTTTTTTCGCATCACTGTTTTTCTGAACGACTGCACTACTATCTTTGAGCTTGGAATAGGCTAGTTTCAAATATGTGATTTATCCTACCCCATTTCCAACCTGACAAGTGCTTTCAAGACCTCCGATCATCCCGTTTCAGAAGCACACCGTGAAAATCATCCTAGCTAACAGTTGCGGTGGGCGTTTTGAAGAAAAAAGGGGATTGTGTCGTGCGAGAACAGGAGGGGGGCCTGCCGGTTAAATTTATCTCAAAGCCATACCCTTTGGCGCCGCTTATCTATGCAGCTTGTCGATAGGGTGGAAAGAACAAAAGAAGCTACTTTCTATGATTAGGTATGATGTGGTAATGATAGGCGAGATTTGGCTTGATTAGGCAATGATTAGGGAAGACTTAGCTTTCATTAGGAAATGATAAGGAGAGATTTTATTTGATTTGGTAATGATTGAAGTGATTAGGGAAGACTTAGTTATGGTTAGGAAATGGTTAGGCAAGGATTTGCATTGATTAGGTATTGATTAGGCAATGTTTATGTTAGGTCAGGATAAGGTATTATTAGCTAATGCTTAGGCAAAGAATCCGTTTTATTAAGGAATGATAAGGTAATCTTTAAGCAATTATATGAGTTATGATTCGGTAATTTTAAGTCAAGGATAATACATTTTTCAGGTTGTGATTTGGCAAAGTTTAGATATGATTTAAATGATCGTGAGTTAAGGCATGATGAGGATTAGTATTAAGTTTGGTTTGGCCATAATTAGGCAAATTCTATGTTTGAAAAATTACGAACAGCTTCCAACTCAGACGTTCTTAGGGCTTTGTAACTCTAAACTCGTTCCCAGGGTTCTCTCCCCGCGCAGTGACGAGTAGGAGAGAACCCTGGGAATGAAGTTGTTGTAAAGCGTGACGTTAACCTTAACACCTTCAGCGTGACGAAGCCTTAAAGCGTCTGTGTGGAAGGCAATTTCGTACTCAGATCTCTTGTAGGTTTCGTCCACAAGAGATCTGATCAAAGATGTTCACCGGCATTAAAAATTGATGACAAGCCTACGGTTAACAACATTCCTATTCCGGTCAGGACTACGTTCACCCTGACGGTCATTGCATGCTCAACATGTTTTACCTATAGGTGGTTTTCATGCAATCTCGGGAGACACAAATAACAATGGTGAAATGAACAAATGCTGGTGGACAAACAAAGCGAGCTAATGAGCGATCTTTTGTTTACCCTCCACCAGCATGGCGGCGATGACGTAACGTGAAAACCACCTATATAAATGTAGGTACTAGGGTTCTCTTCCGCAGGAGCAGAGTGACAAATTCAAAGGATTCTTTATGTCACTTATGGTATAGAGCGGTTTTCATTTGAGTGTCGAAAAGTAATTGGTTTTGCACTTTCTACACGATGCGATTGGCTTAAAAGATTCGCGCCACCTTTTCATCCAATCAGAAGTAAAACCAAAGCCAATTGTGACGCGCTCGCATGCATTTTCCCGCGCTTTGCGTCAGCCACATGTAATTACTTCGAGTTTTGATTGGTTCAATGTATTGTCTGTGTCCTATGTGATTGGCCAGAGTAATTACTTTGGTTTTGGTTTTACGACACTCAAACGAAAACCACTCTATGCATAGTGATGCCATACACTCCTTAATCTTTTTGCTTTTTCGGGCAGTCTGTACACAGATGACCTAATTCCCATGTGGTATGACCTTTAGTGCCATGAAATTTTTATAGAATTTTTGTTTACGGGTATCTAAAGTTTAAATTGTTATGTCCGTAACCATTAAATGATGGACCAGCCTCTATTTTTTAGGCTTTCCAAAGAAGGATCGTTTCACTTTTTCTAGGAAAAGACGAGCAGTTGGTCAGTATTGGTGTAAATAAACAAATCGTGTAAAGCGGCGTTTTTAAGCAGAAAAAGAAATGAACCCTTTAAACCTTAAGAGAGATCAGAATGAAATTTCTCCTAATAATGTCATTGCTATATAAAATAGTATGGTATAAGAATTTAGTACCGGTTCACACAAGATTGATTCAGTTGATACTATAACAACTTCTCCCCACTACTTCTATAGGTAATGTAAACAGACAAACTGATGAGAATTGAAATTTTGATAATAGGGCTGAAAGCGTTAGAGGGTTAAAGCAGGGGCGTAATCAATGGACGGCTTAGAGTACCACACTTGTTGCCTGCCAATAGTTAGAGACTGATATGAACCAAACCCGTCGATTTTTATGAATAATTCATTTACCATGATATTAAACTCATAGGACAGAGGATCCAATTCACAGACATCGATCAGCAAGGCCAAAGATTCATCTTTACGACGCCACGAAGGGTAAGAGGCAACGAGTTATTTAAAACATGGATCTTCGATTCACTCATATCAGTTCTTGCTAGACGTTTTTCGTTTTAAAGGGTATCTCTTCATCGTTTACGTACCATATCAAAAATGCTTATATTTGTATAAACATTCCATTTTATTGTAACAAAGTTTGAGTATCACACCAAATATACAACGATTTCCGAATTTTAAACGAAAAGAAACCATAATCGGCCAGAGACATACAATATTGATATTATCGCAACTTTTAAGTTTAAAAAACTGGATTAAAAACCCATAAAGGTCACATCAGTTATTGATTAATGTAGACGTTAAAAGTGATAAAAGGAACGAAAAATGTTTTGTAAAATTCGGTGCCAGTTTTCATACCGGAAAGGCTTTATGCCGAGACGTGTCAATTCTACAGTAATATATGTCAGTATAGTCACATCTCTTTTTTTGTATTGACTTTTATATCTTTGCAGAAACCAAAAGCTACCATGAAAGGAATCTTTCTTTTGTCTGCCTACCTTTTGGCTTTGGTGTTCATGGGTACTTTAACGGTGGCAAAACCTGTCGCGAAGAAGGACGAAAAAGCAACGGAAAATCTCGAAGCCACTACAAAAGGGGAAGACAAAAACGATGATGAAAACGAGAACGAAGACAAATCAGAGGACGAATCTAAGGGCAAAAATCAGTCAGGAAGTGGCCTAAATGACGGTAAAGAAATAGTTAAATGACCAATTTGTTCATTTATCAGGGGCACCTAACGAGAATATAGTTCAAAACCGCTTAAACATACCATGGTTAAACGTATTTTAGTATTTAAACGGTAGATATAGGCGTACTATTATCCCCTAAAAATTTTTCATCTGTTCGGATTTCCTAGCTGAAAGTCTAGTGATCCGAAAATTATAGGGATCAAAACTTACCTTTTCGAAAATTTCAGCCAGAAAAAAGGCTCCCGAAAATTCTAGGTGACCTTTTTAGGGTAAAAATCCGTTAAAAAATGGGCAATTATACCATTTTTTAGATGTTCGAAAATTTTACAACACATGTTCCGAAAATTAAAATAGTCTCAAATAGTCTTCTGAACAGATATTTTCTGAAAATTGACGTTGGGTGCCCCTGATTTATTCATTTAATCACTTCCACCATTTGGTGCGGAACATACGACAGAGCGAGGCTCCAAGTTAAGTGCTTCCCTACAGATAACTGACCCACCCAGCTCAGGAGAGTTTGGTCACACCACCATGCAGGGTGTATGCCCCCTACTCTTTTCGAACAGTAGTGTGGGTTCTTTTACGTCCCACAAGAACCAGATAATTGAAAATGCTGTGAGATAAGACCTACGGTTTTTCGTTCTTATCCGAGAAGACTAGAAAGTCTAACCGTTTGCAGATGTCATCGTAAAGGCAGCACTTTCTCCTCAGTTACGTAAAGACTTTGAGTGTTGGTCAGGCCGGGATTGAACCTGCGACCACCGCTCTGCAGATCGGCGTTGTCCCTTGGAACTGAGCTAACCATGCTGCTTCATTAAAATATCAGTTAGGCATAATGACAACAGAACCCTTACATATAGTCTGTGGGGGAGCATTTAGAAAGATGTGGGAAAAAAAGATCTAAAATCACCTCATCTGGGCTCACAGAGTAAAATGTCTTAAATAATGAGAGCATGCATTACTGCCATGTGCGAAGAAAAAAAATGGTCAGAGGAGCGGATGAGACGGTTTCAAAGCGTTAATGTATGCGGTTAGAAGCGAAAATGGGAAATAAATTACCGGAGTAAAACGAAGACAAGCACGGGACTTATCTCAGCCAAGAGGAACCACCCGCGTAACCAAGGCGCCGTAATGTTACGGGTACCAAACTAGAAAACCCAGAGACTTTTAAGTCTCTGGGGGTCCAGAGACTTTTAAGTCTCTGGGGGTTTAAAAAGCTCAAGAGCGGTCATTGAGATTGGCTAAAGGACGGGAAAGATAACTTTTCGATGAATTAATAACTAACATGTCATCTTGTGTTTGTTAAACCTATTTCAGTTTATTTCACCACAAATAGCCGTGGGTGTCTACGAGAGTTTACTAAAGCGGAATTTTTCTTTTTTTAACTTTCAAATTGTACGGTTCTTTTCGGTGGAACCTGGAAAAGATAGAATTCCTCAGAAGAATTTCACTTTTTTTCCACTGGAATGCCTCGAATATTTTCTGTACCATTTTTTGATCAACGCTTACCCGACGCTTCTTGCTAAAGCCCAATGTTCGAGATATCTACGGTATTTTCCACCATAAGCCTAAGGCCCACGTTTTCGTTAAAGAGTAGACTGCTTGCAGTCCGCCTTTTCCCCTAAAATCCGTCTAGTTCTTGATCCCATCCAGCGCGATTGCAAACCACGATGTTATTATACAGGGATCGAGACGAGACGACTTATTTTTTCTTCTCGGGCTTACGCCCTCGTTTCTCGAAGCAAGCGGCTTCGCCGCTCGCGTGCTTAGGTTTTGCGTGTAGTAACTTTGCAAAGAAAAATAAGAGACTGCTCACAGTCTAGTTAAAGAGCGCATGGAAGTTGCTATCGCTTGGGTCGGGTTATGGGCTCCTGCTTAACCAAATAACCGATTATGTCATTGTTATTTCCCTTTGTCTTTCTTCAGCTCATCATCACAACTACCCGTTCCCAGGCTCCCCATATCCTCATCCTTACCCTGAAGCGGGGCCTGAGTCCTTTCCAGGTCCCTATCCTAAGCACGTGCCGTACCCAGTCCTTCACCACCAGAAGAATCAAGAAAACGACAAAAACAAAGAGAAGCAGAAACTCGGAGACGAAAAAGAAAGAAAGGAATCAAAGCAGCACTGACTTGACCTATCGACCGTGAATATGAACCACTTTCAGTTTATAGAGACCTTTAGATTCCAAGACGAGAACGACGACGAGAACAGATAATTTTTTTTTTTCGCCATATACACCCTAGAAAGCGTCATTGCAATTTTTATTTTCACCCGAAATGTTCACTGTATAACACTGGTTCATGCGTGCGCACTACTTAGTATTAAGAAAATCTCGTACTCGTAGTCGTCCTAAAGCTCTCTATTTTTCAAACACTCCAACAAACCCGCAGCAACCTGGTGTACTCAAGTATCTTGATATAATGAAGTTATTTAAATAGATGGGAATAAAAATTTAAAAAGTGGAGGATATCATCGACTGTGGTACATTTCCTAATACTCCATGGTTTTATCAAATGAACGCATTTTTACCATCATTGTTTGATTATAGAGTGATTTTACCTACTCCGTGAAATAGTAAGTACAATACTACGCACTTAAATCAAGCACTAATTCTATTGTCTTCTTTTGTTTATCGTTGCTATTTTGCACTAGTTGTTACTGAGTATCTGTTTCACGGGTCAAGTAAAATCACTCTAATCTTCTGTTACATTGCTTCGCGTTTACCTGGCGGAGAAAAAAAGCCATGAGGGGGCTTTCATTGACCGTGACCCAGCGGATAAGGAAAATGAAAGGAACCTGGAAGCTTGAATTGATCACAGGAAGACGAATTAAAAAAAAATTCAAAGAAAGCTAAAAGAAATAGCTTTCTTAACCTGCAAGTTGGTGGCCCTCAGGGGCGGAGGCTATCGATTTCCAAGCAGTTTGAATAACAAAATACAATGGTCATGTAGAGTCTCGGACTGACAGTACTTCTCGCCCTACCGGGGATGGGTTTGGCTGGATCTCGGGTACCAGAGAACATGTGAAAACTGGAGTCTGCTGACAACTCTTAAGACAATATAAGGATAATAATAATTAATATCATATCACACCTTTGCTTGAATTAATCACTCAGTCTTCCTTATAACAATAGAGGGCCGTCTCTGGTATCGCGAGAAGTCCACAAGTTGAACCCGTTTTATATTTTTAAATATTTAAGTTCAGTTTGTATTGTTGATTTATAAGATCTAGTAGATGCAAATAAAATTTTAGTTTGGGGTTTTTTAAGGAGAAGGACTACACATCTGAGCTATTTGTTTTTAGAAATCTTGAAAGGTAAGAAAATGAAGGTATATTCAAACTTAACGATTCCTGTTTTTTTTTTCTTTTTTTTAATTTCACAACCCCCTCTTTATACCCTAAAAGTTAAACCATGTATGGTTTGATTTTCGAGTAAATTGGAAAAAAAAGAATAAGTAGCAAGAAGCTGAATATCAATTCTTAATCTTTTTGTGCTATAACAGAGTATTTCTCTGGATTTCATTTGTGAACTTGGCGATTCATGATATCAGAAGTGATGGTGTTTTGACTTCCCTTATGGCTTCAGGGCCGTAGCTGGACGAAACATTTTACCCCCAAAAAAATTGGAAAAAAGTACTATAGTCGTCTTGGGAATATTTTTTGTGAGGCACACATGAGAGACTTAATACGTGCTATTAGCGAAATTCAACTGCTTTGGTCGGCTAGTACCAACTTATATACAATTGTTGCTACTATCTGAATGCCTTTACACTTTCACGTATAACACTATTCATCCAATGAATAACCTTACCACTCTTGTGTCTAACTCAAGATTGATATAGTTAAAAAAAAAAAAGAAAAGAAAAAAAAGATGTCGACAGAATTCTGGCTGGAGGTTAACAAAGTATTTCCTCATGCATTGAATACAGTGTGAATTAATAAGCACTCCAACACAATTTCGGTCAGGTTATATAATTTAAAAACAATTTAATTAAAAAAACAGCTTTCGAATTCGCTTGATCAGATGATACGAAATTGCCAATACTTATATACAAACACATTTTTCTTTAGTTATACATAACAAAATTCTTAGGCTACGCAGCAGCCGCTTGTTGTTGTTGTTGTTGTTTTTTTTTATCCTAGGGTGATGATTAAGAGAGAAATTTGAGGACGCGCGCGCACTGTTCACTTCGCGTGCTCTATAGCAACCAACCAATAAATTACTCCGATTGAAGGGCGATTTAGTTTTTAAAAATCAATTGCTTTTCAACTTTTTAAGAGCTACAATGAAGAGATCATTCCTCGTAATCGCTGGCCTTTTGGCTTTCATGTTAATGGTCACCTTAACGGAGTCAAAATCAGGAGGAAGAAAGTCCACGGAGAATGACGAATCCCTCACGAAGATGAATCAAAAGCACGAGGAAGAACTCGAAGAGGAACCGGAAGCCGAGCATTATTTCTCCAGTGCATCTGGTGAAGGTCAGTGAATCTACCAAAGCCTTTATCGATTTTCTAATGAAGTAACAATATCCTGTGTGCCACTGAGGCGTTTGAAAGGAAAAGAAAATAGGGGCAATTAAGGCGAGCGAGCACGTAAAGCTGAAGTGGATACAAATCTTCAAGCAAGTGGGGGTCCCGTTCAGCCATGACCCTAAGATAAGGAAGGGGCCCCGGCCTCAAAAATTATTAGGACCTTAAGAAACTAAAACTGCGACGTCAACAGGAACTTCAAAAAGGCAACATGTTTAAAAAGCAAAACAACGCTTTTTTGTAGATTCTCCGTCGTCCTTGTACAACTGCGGCGTGAAATGACCAAAGTTTAGCTTCAAGATTAAGTTCTCTTGAGAACGGGAACGGCAAGGTGATAAGTTTTACAGTCTAACCTCTCCTTACGGACACCTCTCTATTACGGACAATTCAATTGGTCCCATAAATACCAAAAACCATACATTCCCTACCTCTATAATACGGACACCTCTGTAAAGCAGACACTTGATTCTGTCCCTTTGGTGTCCGTATTAAAGACGTTTGACTATATTTCTCAACCTGCGGGCTTCACTGTGACCTAAAATAAGGTGGGACCCGGGTCCTTCGCTGCCGCCAGATCGGCCAATATTAAGGGAATTCGAGGGAGGAGGGCGGAAATCGATGTGATTATTTGAATAAAACATTTCTTACGCCGGGTAGTGTCTGTTTGTAAGTACAACACGAAAATTAGAATCTTTCCTACCTTTCCTACTTTTGATCTGTCCTTTGGAAGGAGTTTAATCAAGTGACGTGAGAAATAGTATAGAGCAACAAACTGTTATGTACCTCAATTGCAAGGAGAATATCCGGGCAACTTGCTAAGCGCTCAAATTTAAAAAAAAAACCTAACTAGTAAAGTCAAGTAAAAAGACAGATACAACTTGTCTGACCCAACAAACGGTCTTAACTTAATTTAGATAGACCTAAATTAGAGTTTGATTCGTCTCATGAAGAGTTCGACGTTTGTTTGACCTAGGCCTTAGACTCTAACGGTCCAACACTTATCCTTCCATATTTTACCTCAACTGGCAACGAATGCATCAACACACAAATATCAACATTTGATCATCGAATATGGTCAAAGCGAACATGGATGATTGTTTTGTTTTGATTGTTACCCCAACGTGGGAAATTTAAGAGTCAAGCCTTACTCAGCGCTTTGCTTCACATTTATTGCATTCTGTTTTCCCGAAGCCTTATTCTCCACACAAATTCAAAAGCTTTTATAACCGGTTATTAACCAGTCACATCTTTCAATCCAACACAAGTTCTTACTCTAGTCTTGAAACTATCGTGAAATTTTTGGAAAAGATCTACCATGTCCTTATGATTTAACAATTTTTATTTTTCAGGTTCTGGACACAAGTCTGACCCGAATATGGCGCCATACCCAAGACCATACCCTTACCCTTACCCTTATCCCTACCCCTATCCCTACCCTTCTCCCTACCCCACCCCCTACCCCACCCCCTACCCCACCCCCTACCCCACCCCCTACCCCTCCCCCTACCCTTATCCGTACCCTTATCCTTACCCATCACCATACCCTGCACGGCTTAATGGGCATCGCCAAGAGAAGAATGGGAAGAAAATCAGCGATCGAAAGAAGGAAAAGAAACAAGAGAAGCAACATTAATTTAATAAAGCTTGGCTCTTTGTGTTCTAAATTAACAGACCAATTCTTTTGCCTTGCTAGTGTGAACTGTTTCCGGTATTAGTATAGGTAATAGCATGACTTGTAGTTGAATTTGGTATAAGTACCACGAGTGATATTTTGAAATTGTTAAACGTAATTTCACGAGCCGTTAGGCGAGCGAAAGTTGAGACAGTTTTGAAATATAACGATCACGTGTGGTCGTATTTATGCTAAATAACAAGTACAAATCAAAGACATGCTATTATTTGTTTATACTACTACCCGCAAAGGTTTTGTAATTTTCATATGTAGGTATTTCAACTGATTTCAGATTAAGCTGAAATACCACTGCTCTAAGCAAGTCAAATTGCAGAAATTTCCCATTAGTAGTATATTAGTAGAAATAAATTGTGATTCGCCTGAATGAACGCCATTACGTGTTATGTATTATTTTAACATAAAACACTGTTTGGTTAGCTTAAATGCAGGTCAACTGAGTGAAAACGCCCTATAACGTGTCCTCTCTGATCCACTTCATTCTATCGACCACTGAGTGTATGCGATGCGGCTAAACGTAACTCTTGGAGTTGTTTGCATATTACGCCTTCGATTCCCTAGTCAAGGTGATATAATTCATGACTCCTGTTTTGAAAGCCAGTAGGTTTTCATTTCACCCTTTCCCTGAAAAAAAAAGAAAACGAATTGGAAAGAATTATAATATGGTACAGACCAACCTTCATGTTTAAGATATCTGCATCTTATTTAATAAGAAATCATTTTCCTGCCAATGTTGATCTCCTCCATGCCAGACCAATAATTGTTACAGTAAAATTTAATTGCTTTAATTTTCATTTTTACATAATCTGATGTCTAGTGCTCAGCACATCCATATGATTTCCCACGTATATGACTTTTTATCTTACCTATACAGGGTAAGACCTGAGTAGGGGGACGTTTGCCAATAATCCCATGCATTGCATGACCGAGTAAACGGAAACGCCTGGGAACTACCCATTTTAAACTTAGAGCTTAATAACCCTGCTCCAAAGGCTCTGCGGCTTTTCTTCTGCGGAAGAGGAGTCAATGGGTTTCGAGGAGAGCCAAATAATCATGCAATGGAGAACTTAAAATCGAAGTTTTTCGGCACCTTCCGCGAACCGCGAATGTTAAGAAGTCACGTGACTAGTGCCTTGCCGTCAGTTTGCGGTTTGAGGTTCACATTTGTGAGGCTAGACCACGCTCCAGAGGTAAGTGATTTACCGCAAGGTTTTTGCACCCTAAAACATCACAATCCCACGTTTGAGAACAAATACGACTTTGTAGAACTCTTTTACTTATTGATTATGTAATTCTATTTTAAAAAAGCGTAATTTTGAAGACAATTCCTGAGCTAGAGTAGAAATAAATGGGTAAATGAAAACAAACATGGCAGCAGCGAGCTACTACCCGCGAATCTTAATACCAAATATGGGCAGACGGGTAACATGAAACCGTTAACCGCAAACCGCAGTTCGTCGTTTGCAGTAAAATAGGGAACTTAAGAACCACGACGAAGTTCACGACGACGACGTCTGTTGACTGGGAAAGGACTGGAACGAGAACGTCAGTTTCGGCGGGAAAAAGGAAACTTAAGATGCAGTCGATCGGTAGGTCGACGACGACGACACTGAATGTAAACAAACATGTAGAAGTAGTACAACTGTGATGTTCGTTCGCAGCAACGTTTTTTCGCAAAGGCGTCTTTTAAGATGATGCAAGATCTTATTTTATAAGCCGTACGTCTACTTTCATTGACGATGAAGAATTTTTAGTGTTGTCTGACCTTTCGAATGGAAAAATCTCTGCTTTCCGTACGAAGGTTATTCAACGTTCAACCTGAATTACATGACCGAGTCCGATTGTCTGTCAGAGTTTAGATTTGGAAAAAGAGACATTCCGATGCGATAGCTGTTTTCTATATAAAGTTCATTTCCTCTATATTAAAGATATATGATTTGCCTGACCTAAATACGTACAAATAAATTTGTCACTTACGAGTTCGCTCGCTCGGCCTGCACAGCTCAGTGTTGTCTTCGAAGTAAACACAATTCATCAGTCAAATTTTTCAACATCGCTTGTTAGCAGAAAAAAGAAAGGATACCTGGATTTACGAGGTGAAAAAATACAAAGCCCTTGAAGAATCGCTTAAAAACAGGGAGTTATACCTGGCGAAGCTTGTGGACTGCAGGACGACGTGACCGTACTGTATTTGGCGTCGTCGACGACACCACGACGACGAAATTTGTTAACCGCGCTTGCGCAGTGCACGGTATCTCACTTCCGGTCGTCGTCGACAAAGCCGTCGTCGTGGTTCTTAAGTTCCCTAATGAACAAACCTAGATCTTTAACAGCCTCGTACCCAGGCCTGTTCGCGCTATCCGAGTGACCAGAGGAGGCTTGGAACCGAGCGCGATAGCGCGAGGCCTGGCAAAAAATGGCAAAAAAGTCCCAGATCGACGAGAAAAAGTCCCAGATGATTTCTCGACGAAAATCCTTTGTTTTCTGCGACGATCACGGAATATTTCGGACTCATGAGATTAATACATCTCTTCCGAGCATCTTTGGACCGTTTCAACTGATAGCAACGAAATGTGGCGGGCATGTTTTCCCAAAAACACTGGTAAGTTAAGCATATTGTTTACAGTCTTGTTCGCTACACGAAGCTAGAAGAAAGTTTCTTCGTAGTTGGGCATGGGAAGATCACTGTACACTGTATGTACACTAGTATCAAAGGCTTCATTTTCATTGAACAAAATGGGCGTTGATTTCCTAGTTACAGGGCTATAGTGGGCTTATTTTGCCTTTGCTGTTCGAATTGTTGGTAGAAAAAAATCACGAGAACCATTTACACGGTTTCGCGCGAAAAGCAAAAAAAAAAAAAAAAAACACTACGTACCATTTTCAGCTGTTTGAATATGCTTTTTGCCCTTTATAATAACTTAGTACCTTGAACTTGTACCTTGCAGCTCCCAGTTCATGCAGAACATTCTAATAGTCTATTTTGAAAATAGCACCAGTAACTCATGTAATATTCGGGTGTCTTAGTTTTACCTGATTTTTAATGATATGACTATCATTCTGTCCTTTATATGATTTCGACTTAGAGCGATTTTACTTGACCCATGAAACATTTAATAACAACTATTGCAAAATATAGCTACAAATAAACAAAAGAAGACAATAGAATAAGTGCATGATAGTGCTTAGTATTCTACTTCCTGTTTCATGCATTAAGTAAGATCACTCTGAAGGAGTTTGCAATTTTAGAGATGGGAAAATTTTGGATAGTTGACACTTAATCTTAATTTACCTGCCTGACAGGCATAATTTCTGAGCAAGGTATTGTACATCAAATGTTTAGTTTTTTATTATATATTATTGTCTATTTTTTTTACCTTCCTTTACATTAATTTTCAGAAAGTTTTGAAGGGGATGAAAGGAGAGTATTTAATAGATGACACTGGGGATGCGAAGGATACAGGAGCAAAAGGAAAATGTAATTAAGCTGAAGAAAACTTGAAATGGAAATAAAGATATGAAACCATGATGTTTAATATTGAATTTCTAAGGTTTCATCAAACAAAACTGTATTGATTTTATAAGGAAATTAGATTGATTTCCTTACAAGCCATAGTTTTGAACACTTGTGAAATTTGTTAAGAGACATTTTTTAAACCTGCTAACTACTACTTCTTGTCTTGTAAAACTTGTTGTGGGAATGGGTTGGGGAAACAACTTCAAGACCAACTCAAGACCTTTTTCCACTTAATTTGATGCCATAATGGTACCATTGGCTGGGCCAGCTACATGCCATTTTCAGCTCTTTGAATATGCTTTTTGCTCTTTATAACAACCTAGTGCCTTGAACTTGTATCTTACAGCTCCCAGTTCACGCAGAACATTCTAATTGTCTATTTTGAAAATAGCACCAAAAACTCATGTAATATTATTTTTAAACTTATGACTCACTGGAAGACCACTGCTGTGAAAGTGTTTCGAGGTAAAAAAGAAAACAGAAAAAAAAGGAAAGCACTTAATTTGAGTGTCAATGTATTCAGCACAAAGGTAATAATTGGGGACACTATTTTATGTCTACTACTGCCATTTTATATGGTCATGCATCCGAGCCACGCAAAGGTCTAGCCATTTGCAGCAGGGCAAAGGTAATACCTTCATTTCTCAGTCATTTTAAGATCCTGAGTATTGGTCCAACCCCGGGAATTGAAATTGTGACCTCCCACTCTGCAGTCAAGCACTCTACCAACTGAGCTAATCCTACCACGGTTGAGATAAAGTTTACATAAGATAGTAGTACAGTGGAACATAGAGCCTAGATATGGGCTCGTGCAACAACAACAATAGAAGCAGACATTAATAGAAACAGAAAGAAAGCTTGACTGAAAGTTTTCAACAGTCCCCAAAGGATCATCTCATTTAAATTGTGGGTAGATACACTGGTTGAAGATAACTTGGATATGGAATTAAATTTTATTCATGCTAAATGCTATAAAAGCATGGACACAAAGTGTTTTACATCTGATGCCGTTTCAGGATATTTGAACGCTCCTGATGTTACTCAGTATGTTGTAAACTGCCCCTATAGCTTGTATCTGCCACATTGAGGCGTATTCAAAAGGTTGACAGCACTTCATGACTTCTGTTTTGTATAGTTAATGGACAAAAGCAGCGTCTAAGACTTGATCCACTATCGTTTAGGACTACACCTAGGCTAGAAGTCTCTCTTGAATTGCAATGCGCGCAGTGCTACGTTTCGATTAACAAGTTCTGCATCCGCTAGATAATATGCTGAGTACAGAGCTAATTCGATGACACATCTTTCACGAAGTTCAACATGGGTTAACTCATTCCCGACAGGCAGCTTCCTTCCCCAGGTACGTTCAATGGGACATGTAGACACTCCTGAGATGCGACGATTTGTTGGGCTGAATTAAATCCATATTTTTTGATACAATCAACACTCGAAATTACTGACCTAAGATAAGAACAGGTGTACACGCGGAACGATTCCTTGAAAGAAAATTCTCCATCATCTCTAGGTATTTGATGGCAAACGTTGATTAAAGAATCCCAACCTATTTCCGACGCTTTTTTCCATTTCTTCAAGAATCTTGGCTGAAGTCGCAATCTTGGCGCCGCCATTTTGGATTTGCCATTATTTGCCAGGCGTCCTAGGCGAATTTTCCCGACAAGCTTGACAGGTGACGTCACATCCGAAATCCCCGAGGACGACTGGGAACGAGGCTGGATCTTTAATATCTCTTGGCAAACGAGCTCGAGAATGAGGGTAGCAACGGGTTTATGCGTGACGCGTGATTAGGCCGAAATTTGGCATGTGACGCGTGAAATTTTCCATAATACGAAAGTGATCTGTGAGACCACTTATGGATATGAAGCGTGATTTATCTTGTAAGATATGCGGGACTAGTGAATTATTTGTCCCATTTCGAGAAAATCAATGGTATAGAAATTATAGATTGAACAGCGCCGCCGGTTGCATTCGTTGCGTTACGTTTTTGTCCTGGTTAATGATTACCAATAAAGAACCTAAAAACGGCATACGGTCAGTGTATACAATGTATATCTTTGACATATTTCAATATGACAACCGTCGAAGTCTGATCCATGATGACTGTGGTTCCGGTTCGTAGCCTCTTTTATTAACGGGCGGGAGGGGCTGATGACTAAGTTCGTGCCTCGTGAAAATTTATATGAAGCACGGGAAATTTGTCAAAATTTGGACGTGAAACGGGACCATGACTTCCCAGTTGCTACCCTCGAGACTGGGTAAACTTGTTTTGGTTTTATTTAACAATGCAAATTCTAATGACTACCATTGACGATTTGTTATGAAAGTGGTGACGGGCTTTGCTCACCAAAAAAAATTATGCAAATTAGGCTAAGGGTAGATTGAATCTACCCATGGCTTATGATTAACTGAAACGGGAGATCACAATTCGCGCCTTCATACGACTGAGGTGTTACTTTGGAATCCTCGGTAATTACTTTTTTCGCACTTGCCGACATCCAAAAACACCCGGCGTGGGAATCACGAGACGTGTAAATAAGACATTTCTTGACATAATAAAAAAGTTTTCCAGATACGGACGCGCATTTGTTGGCTTTACTCGCGTGGAGACACACGTCAACTGTTACTTCTCACGCGAAATAGTATTCAAGGCATGGCTCTACTGTAAAAAAAAACCCGCTCCTTGTTGATCGCACAACCATAATTATAAAAGGCGATAGCAAGGAAAATAACTATCACTCGAATGGGATAATCGAAGATCAAGAACCAAACCTTAACGAGAGCGGGGTTTATATCTGTTACTAAAGAGAAAATGGAAATGAAACATAAAACCTTTGCCGACTCAGAAAATATTACGAGAAGCTAAAGTTTACCACCCGAGAAACATTTTAATGACGGCCTATAATCTCTTCTTACGGGAGGAATGAAATTATTTGCAATTATGTCGATCTAAAAGTATACTATCTTCTGTCTATTACTGTGTAGTCGGCAGGAACATTACACAAAACGGCGTCAGCAACGAGGTTCCGTGTGATAAATTAAGTTCATTTACTTACCTGTGATAAATTAATGTTTACTCAATGAGAATGATTTAATCCCAGAGAAACTACGATTCCCGAAACAGGAGCATTTGGAATTCTTGGACATCAGTAACTACAAACGACTTATAACAGCTTCATTTTAATAGCGACTTGATTCTGAAATAATAAACCGTGAGATCTAACGCAAAGCTCAAAGGGCACGGCAAAGGGAAGGCAACCAGAGGGTTTGAAGTAATCTGGTGGCCCAATCTTTTCTCCGGCACTAGCCACGGGAAGTTAACCCTAAGATTCTATTTTGCTAAAGTAATGCTTTGATTTATTTAACGTACGATAATTGACTCGGTTGTGTTTTACAAACACATTTTTTTGCAACCCAAGCTTCTTAATTAAGCCAGAGAAGGGAAATTGTTGTCGTCGATTTTCATTGACAAAATCATTTGTAAGAACTAATAGACATGTGAGTGTTATAACTTTTCATTTGACGTTTTACAGTACGGATAGCTTGGTAACAAGCGGCAAGATAATTTCATTTTTACATACATATATTAGCATCGTTTGAAATTAACGAATAATACTAATAATAAAAACGTTTTGATAGTGCTATCATGATTTTGGTTAAAACAATTTTGTCACACTGTCGCTGAAAGTTTATCTCAGTACCCAAGCAATAATTGTAACTAAAGTAAATTCTATGTGAATTTCTGAAAGAAAACTAAAGCAAAGCAGACATGTACACTCCATCACCTGCTGCAAATTATAGCCCTGTATCAAAGAAAAATAATTTTAAATCACTCAATAATGATGTTGATAATAATAGCAATAACAATAATAATAATAATCCGTCATCAGGCAACAATAGCCCATAAATGAACTGACCACCCAAGAGAAACAGAACCAGTTAGTACAAAATGAAAATGATGAAAATTAGGTCCTGTCATCAGATAACAACAGTCCACCAATGAACTGACTACCCAAGAGAAACAGAACCAGTTAGTACAAAATGAAAATGATGAAAATTAGGTCCTGTCATCAGATAACAACAGTCCACAAATGAACTGACTACCCAAGAGAAACAAAACCAGTTAGTACAAAATGAAAATGATGAAAATTAGGTCCTGTCATCAGATAACAACAGCCCACAAATGAACTGACTACCCAAGAGAAACAGAACCAGTTAGTACGAAAAGAAAATGATGAAAATTAGGTCCTGTCATCAGATAACAACAGTCCACAAATGAACTGACTACCCAAGAGAAACAGAACCAGTTAGTACAAAATGAAAATGATGAAAATTAGGTCCTGTCATCAGATAACAACAGCCCACAAATGAACTGACTACCCAAGAGAAACAGGACCAGTTAGTCCAAAATGAAAATGATGAAAATTAGGTCCTGTCATCAGATAACAACAGTCCACAAATGAACTGACTACCCAAGAGAAACAAAACCAGTTAGTACAAAATAATAATGATAAAAATTAGATTTTGCCATTAGATAACAAAAGCCCATAAATAAACTGACTACCCAAGAGAAACAGAATAATAAAGCTAAATGTTTTCTTTAAATTGAAGTGACCAGAAAACAGAAATACCTTACTGTATTGTGAATAATTTGACTAAAAACAAACTTACCTCGAGTCTAATATCACTAATATGTAACTTAAGTCCGTTTTAGTCTGACCTCTACCTTAAAGAAAAACAGAATTTACAAGGCCATCCGGTGGAATGCTTTTCTGGCGAAGAAGACCAGTGATCAAACGGACGTGGAAGCGACGTAGACAGTAGCTGGCATCATGTTGAATTCCACTACGGCATCATGAGGCCAATTTGGCGGGTTCAAGTTCCCGCGTTGCCACGTCTTTCGTCAGGAAATCTCCTAAATATTTCATTTTTGGAGAAGCTCGTCGGACGGACTCCACATATTTCTTTTTTGAGTGCATGCCAATGCTTTTGGGGGTTGTAACCCTCGACAGACTCGAAATGGGAAACGAAGACTCATACCGTCGACGGTCGCCTTCACTTCACATGGTTTCGAAATCAAAACCACAGCGCTTTTGAACTTTGCAAGTCTAAGGTAGAATATTAATTAATTAGTAAGAATTTAACTCGTTTACATCGCATGATCGCTGCCTGACCCTCAAAAACAAAAAAAATCGTACATGTACGCTGCCGTCCATTCATTTGAGCGGCACTGGAGACAAGTTTTTGCGGCGCTTTGTCACACACGTCACGTCATGTCTCAAGAGGGATTTTCTGACTCCGGCACTCGAGTATTTAATATTTCCACATGAAATATGGGTCGCTCCTTCAAAAATTTTATCAAAGTGACAAAGGAAACATAAATGCTTTAACGTAATGTCTTTTAAGCCTGGCGTGCCCCGTCCAAATCACCGGCAGTCCGATCTGGATTTGTTTATGGGTTTTACAGACTAACAGTAAGTCTAAATTCATGTAAATTACTTTCTACGGGTAGATGAAGCGAGCTTTTATTTTTAAGAAGATACATTTCGAATGATCAAAATCTTTTTCATTTTAAACAGAAAGGTCACGCCGCAAAAAAACCGTTGCGTGGGATGCTGGCTCCTCGCCTCTTGCCTCGCGCTCAAATGACGCGTTTCTCGCGGATACTTGGCATCTGGTTTACTTATTATGTTCCGGTCTTAATTAATTTTATGACACCAAGCAAACACCTTTCTATCGCGTACCAGGGCATCAATTTACGGCGCCTGCTGAGATTTTTTTTCTTGAGCAAAGCTCGTCATGGGTCACTGAAATGTAAAAGCTGAACAAAACCTTACTTTAACGCTGACAAAGCCTCTGAACTCCAACGTAAATTCACTCATATGAGTCAGCATATTCGTAGTGTCTTGGCTTACATGAATCTTCTGCGCTGAAAATAGATGAAAACTAGTGTTGACCTTCAAACATATTTTTAAAGGGTGCTCTTCGATATGGGTGAGCACCGGTGAGATTGAGTTTAGGATTGTTTTGTCCTTAACAGGGTCAGGGTTTCAAACCCTCAGCGGCTCAACCATACCCACTTGGGGCAGCGATTGCTGTAAGACTGAGCGTGCCAAGTTGATTGTTAAAACAGACTACTGAGTAGGCGTTTGATTCTTAATTGTCCTTGATCCACAGAAGCTTAGCATGCAGTGAACTATGACAAGAGAGAAGAGGCGGATTCTTCCTCTCTTTCCTCTTCCCATCCAATGTTTCTCCTAGGGCTTTTCCCTTAAAAACAAGAGGAGCAAAGTGCTTTGATTTTACGCTAATCCGATTGCGACAGCTTAGTTTATTACAAATTGCGAATGGACCAGTTCTTGCAAACTGCGACCGCTTTTTTGTGTGTGACATGGTTTATAACAAATTGCGACGTGTATTGATTTATGGGATGATATCGATTTTTAAAAATTGCGACATTACAGCCTTTCTCTACCCTGTCTACCGAACTAACAGTTAGTTTGTCATGTGACTGGCGTGGGGCTTGAACTGGCCCGACCCTATTGACATCATGCCTACAACACAGACATCATTATTTAAGACGTTGCCGCGCTGCTGTTTTAAGCCTGGTCATCAACGTTGGTCAAATATTGATCAATGTTGGATCACTCATACTCACGCATTCCTGTTGTCTGCATTCGTGAGGCCGTGTTGACAGTGTCACCAAACAAACAATAACGAGGCATTTTGATTCCCACAACTCCTGCCGCACAAGGGCCTGAAAAATTTCATTGATAGATGATATTCTTAAGAACATAGGTTATGTCCTTAAAACGTAAGCGTCCTTAATATTAATTTAATATTAATTCCTTAATTACCATTTTCAGGTCTCTAAGTTTCGTTCACTGGTTTTTGGGACTTAAAGGATATTCTAAATTCGCCCCAAAATCGTTTTAAATATAAACTGGTCGGTAAAAACCCAGTGTCACGAGTAAATGAAAGTTGCTCGCTCCAAGTTATGGGCTCCTGTTAACGTGAATTAATCTGGCTGCATGTACCCTTCCAAATGAACTCGAAGCGGATTAATTTAGGTTTCTGGGAAACTGTCCACCTACCCCTCCCCTAAGCTAACATTAACACTTATTCTCATCTAGGGCAAAACGTTGGCTAAGGGGAGGGGTAGGTGGGCAGTTTCCCAGGAACCTAAATTGATCCCCAGCCACTACTGGGTCATGTTGTGTTGAATTCATCTTTGGGACTGTTTGGACCTTTTAATAGTCAGTAACCCCAGAACATTCCCATGGTGCAATTCGATACGACATCGACCCAGTCTCACGCGAAACTCAAATGGGATCATATTACGTTTCTAGGAAACTGCCCACCTACCCCTTCCCTAAGCCAACATTTTGCCCTAAGAAAGAACTAAGTGTTAATGTTGGTTTAGGGGAGGGGTAGGTGGGCAGTTTTTTCTTAAATGGTCTCAAGGAAGAGAATTAAAAAAAAGAAGGGAACAAAAAGCACCGTATTTACTCTAATAAGCGCCGCGGCGCTTTTTAGAGTTTTCACGCCTTAAGTGCGGCGCTTATTCGAAAGTTGGACGCGTCAAAGAATTGTATTAATTACGGTATTATTATTTTTTGTATCAAACTAACAGATCTAAAGTCTTTTGATTTTGATCACGGCCGCGGCACTTATCTTTTTTATCCCAAATGCTGCGCTTATTCGAGGGCAGCGCTGAATCAGAGGCAGCGCTTTTTCGATTAAATACGGTACTTGAAACGATTTAATGTACTTTTGACCTCTACTGTACTTCGGTTCGGAATAAAACTTACCAGTGTGTATGCCAATTCTCACGCAAAGATGACCGCCTTCGATTTCGCTCACAGCAGGACTCAATCTTTCCATAAGACCCACCAAATCAAGTGCCATCGAGGCTATCTGAACCACGTGATCTTGATTGGGTTCCGGAAGCCCAGACACCACCATGTAAGCATCACCAATCGTCTCCACCTTATACACGTCGTATTTGTCGATTTGATTGTCAAAGAGCCCGTAGAGCCAGTTTAACATCTGCGTAACTTTCATCGGCGAAATACTGGCGCATATTTGGGTGAAGTTGACAATGTCACTGAAGAAGACTGTCACGCTTTCGAACTGCTCTGCTGTCACGTTCCTTCCGCTCTTTAGCTGCTCTGCTACTGGGTGGGGCAGCATTTGATAGAGTAGTGTGTCAGCTCTTTCTTTCTCTTCTTTAAGATCTTTAGTAATTCGATGAAGCTTGGCAGCGTAGGCCTGGATCGTATAAACGCTGTACACAAAAAATGGCATCAAAATGAGAACAACAAAACCAAACACTAGAAGCTTGAGAATCAAATCGCGGTCGCTTTCACTGACGTGGTCCTTAACTTCTTCGAAGATCAAGGTGCCAAGTTGCTGCTGAACATCAAGCAACCCGTCTATGTAAATCGTCATGAGATCGAACCATTCTATCCCCGAATCAACGGATGGGACTTGTTTTTTATTGCTCAAAATGACTTCTCTTTTCTCTTCGATCTGTGACAAAAGTGTCTTGTTCAATGCCTTATGGTAGAAACGTTTCATGCGAGGCTCTAACGTCAAGCTAAAATTTATTTTTTCCTTTCCAAGAAAGTTTTCTTTGGCAAACCATAGGAGTTTTGCGGTTTCATTGAAGTGTCCTTGAATGAAATAGGAACCCCCGAGCGCGCGTTCGATGCCTGTTTTCTCCTTTCCCATTAGTAGTATTTCGTAGCTTATAAACTTTGGTAGATCATCGTAATCGGACAAAAGAACGTTTTGGAAGGACCAGTTAAACAGGTTGGAGATAATACTGGAGTAAAAGAGAATCTCGTTTTCAATGGTGCTATTGTTAAGACCATGACGATGATTATTGAGAAGTGTCATAAATGTATCTTTGCTGTTAAATGGGTATCGCTCCAAATCTTGTGGCCAAGTGTCCAGATTTTTTGCCACCTCGTCTGTCAAATCTTCTGCGTCCTGTACCTTTTCATACACGCTGGCATCTCCACTCGAACTCCCGAGCATAACCCTGGACCCTCGCTCAATTTGTAGTCTATGGACAAGCTCTGCGACTTCAATGCTTAAATTTACACTAGACTGTAAGTTTCGTAACCTGATACCTTTCTGTCTTGCTTTAACACTGTCCAAAATTGACACAACTACTAAACCAGTAATGGCAATGACACACATAGCCGTCATCACTGCTATCCGACGGCGCCTTCGTCCACGAGAAAGGTTTCTTGTGGGCAGGACCAGCTGCTGAGGCTCGGACTCTGTAGGATTCACTTTCACACTTGTTACCATGACGACGCTTCTCTACAAGGTAAATTAAAAAATGTAATTTTTTTTCACCTGGCAACGAGAGGGAAAAATGTATTTTTTTCTCTCCTTTTAAAGACATCCATACTTAAAATTCGTTATTCTTCGTTTTAAATTTCACACTTTAATGTTTTGATGTCATTTCCCATCCTTTTTTTATTATTATTTTTCTGTCCGCATTTTTTCATAGGGTCCATAGGCCATCTGCGAACAGCCATCTGCTATCAGAAGTACAGAGACCGGATCCACTGAAGAACAAATGAAAGCTAATCAACAAGTTGGAGATAAAGTCAGAGGCGATTTTCTAAATATCAGTGAAACTTTTTCCACTTGTGAAAAAGCGTGAAACTCTGCGGAAAAACAGTCGCATGCTCTGGAACTATCTGGATTAAGCCAGTGCGACTAAAGCGGAGAACCATGGAGAACGTATTTAGCAGGAGTCACATGCTTATATAATCAAATCAGGGGCACCCAACGACGTCGGTTTCCTCCTAAATACATTAAACACACCTCTTAGGCTATCCAGAGTACTTTTAAATATCTAGAAATGCATTCTATAAAATTTGTACCTGAGTGTTCGGTCATCCTAGAAGAACTTGAGTCTCCTCGAAATTACAGGGGCTTTTAAATATTTTTTCCCCGAAAATTTTAGATGCAATTTAACGTATTACGAAAGTGAGAATTTTTATGATTGCTCTCTTCACATTTTTGAATCCGAAAATTCTAGTTTCCTTTTTATTCTACGAAAGGTAGTCTGACCTGGGGGGTGAGGGAATTTATTAGATAAACTTCGAAAATTGTACATGAATGCAATGGCCATCTAGGATTGATTAGCCTTCCTCAAGTAATAGAAAATGTTCAGCCGTATCCTCTAACCTAGTTCAAATTTAACCCTCGGACGTACAGGGGGGGGGGGGGGGGGGGCGAGGTTGCCACCACCACTAAGGTTTTTCTGATTTTTTTCCTAGACGATAAAACACCAGCACCTGAAGTTTTTCTGTAAATGTTCTTTTATCCCTTGCGCGCAATTTGAGGCAAGTTTTGTGATGGTCAGTTACTATGGTTACGAGATATGACGTCATAAGTAGCTTCAAAAACTCAAGGGGGGTTCCATCAACCCCCCTCTCCCCGTTCCCCTTGTACTACGGTGGGCGTATGACTTTGCGTGTGCGTCCGAGGGTTAAACGGTATTTAGGAGAGTCTGCCTCTCAGACCAAAAGACCTATAATCGGAAATCATTTTCCGATTCTCATTGTCCCGGCGGTGCATACCAGAAGTGGAGTATGATGAGACGTACGAAATAACAAGTACAAGAGTTTAAAAATTGTTGGATCGCATATTTCAAACCCAATCTGCTTACTTAACATGACACCATACATTATACTAGCGGAAGACAACACTCTTAAAAGGAAAGTCAAGGAGGCTATAGAGATCAAAACCAGACTCTCCCTTAACCGTGATGTAGAGCGAGAACTACCAAACATCTATGAGGCAATAGGCCTTTTGCGTTAGTTAATCACGAGATCAACTTTCGGTAAACACGAAAACAGTTCGCTTTTGAAACATTTTGT
Organism: Porites lutea; assembly: GCF_958299795.1. Classification (NCBI taxonomy): domain Eukaryota; kingdom Metazoa; phylum Cnidaria; class Anthozoa; order Scleractinia; family Poritidae; genus Porites; species Porites lutea. The sequence goes on along the minus strand of NC_133203.1, from coordinate 9,030,063 downwards.
CAACACAGGCTGAAAGAGCATATTAAAATTAGGTAACCTGTAAATTTTCAGCCGTATATCTCAAAAGTAGCGATTGCAACGGCCGTCCTGAGGTCACGTGACTACTATGTAATCGTGCACTCACTTCGACTGGTGAAAGCGACGCGATTTAGGTGAAATATCTAGTAGCAAATATTTTATACGTTTTTAATCTATAATTTTTTTTCATTGATGTCAACCGACGTGAAATGAAGTTTTTCACTCCTATGAAAATAGTTCGGGAAATGAGAAAATCTACGAGGAGGAGATACAAACCACTCCTGAGACGAACCTGGAAGATGATACTCGTACTCCAAACATATCAATGACACATATCTCGGTGAAGACGGTCTCGTAAGAAAAACCAAAACAAAACAGCAACTTTAGTCTATCACCAACCTATTCATAAATTGGGCGTTTTCGTGACAAAAGAAGAATTAATTAACCAGACTTAAGCTATAGAATTGAATAAAATACAAAACGTACCTATATGCTCATTTACTAGCTGCTCAATCTACCACTTAGAATACTTTTGATTTCCGCACTCGGGCACCTAAAGCGTTTTGCATTCCGCATAATTTTACACCGGCGTCAGTGTTTAAAAAAAAAGTCATGAATCAGATTTTCTTCGGTCTACAGTTTACTCAGCTAGTACGAATATACCTGCGATCAGGCGGTCCTTCCTCCCTTTTGTTTGGGAGGCGGGAGGGAAAGGACGCCTGATAGCGGAGCACCATGGGTAACAAAATTTGGTAAACTATTCATCCGAGAAAATTTGGTTATGACCTAGCGTACGCCCGCCCACCCGTACACACACTTCATTATGTCACAATAGATCTTGCACAACTTGACTAGCCTCTCAGTTATGTAAGCCATGCGTATGAGTACGATTAGATTGACGGCTGTCAAAATCAGACATCCGCTGACAATTATCACATGACCATCTCGCGGGCTCAGATGAAAGACCAGTCGTTTTGCCCCTACATATATAGAGGATATTACACGGTGGCGAGAAGATATGAATTTTATGTTCGAGTGGCAAGAACAATATCTCACGAGTGAGCGAAGCGAACGAGTGAGATATTGTTCTTGCCACGAGAACATAAAATTCATATCTTCTCGCCACCGTGTAATGTTCTTTTTATTATATGGAGAAACCAATTCAACAAAAGCAAAAGGCGGGAATCGTGACATCATTGAACGATACGACACTCACAAAGGTGACATACGGAAAATACGCCACTCGGGTCCCGGATGAAGTGGCGTATGGAATCTACGAGTGGTTTAGTTCCCAGTAAAACACTCTCCTCCATATAATAAAAGCTGATATAATATGTCACACTTACCAATTCAACATAAAAACGAAACTACGCCGGGCAAGGCTGTCAGTTGGCTGACAGTCGTTTAAAGTTATATTGGCCAGCCAAATTAAGATCAATTGACAGCTGTCAAAATGGGACATGTGCAGACCATTATCAGAAAACTAATAACGTGGGCTCAGGTTCGCTGAGGTACACGATCTGGCATTTTCCGCCACAAGCCGGACGGATATGCCTTACTCACACTCGTAAAAAGTATGTTTAAAAGGCTGGTTACACGCCACCAGATTCGTCGCCAAGATTTACTTGTATACTAAACTTGTCGAACACAAAAAATCCGGCCTGATTTTTTATTTTGGCCTCCCTTTTAGACAGAGGAATGCAACGTGTCAATTGGCTGCCACCACGGATTTTCGTGGCTCGTGTGTGTCTTAAAATTATATTTCGGGGTTGTCCAATTATCCATAGTCTCTCAAACGGAGCATTGTTGGAGAGACTGGTGAATGCCACATTATGATGCAACAGCTAATGCAAATTTATGCAAATACAATACACGAATAGGTCTTTTTGTTTTCCAGGCCTAATCTACTGTTATCGAACATGATTGCTATTTCTTGTTGTACTATAAGACTATTAACTCGATGTAAAATTTGTTTCACTCTTGGACTGTCAAATTATTTTTCTCTAAAATCACTTAGCCTTAATTTGCCTCAAAAGTCACATGAATGTGCCCTATCTGCGGATTACAAGTTTATTGTTTGATTTAAATTATGAATTCATTAAACGGGAGCTTCGCTTTTAGCCCTGGCTAAATCTATATATTAAATTTACTTTACGCGTCGTCTGCCCCTGGTCCAGAATCTGGACTGTTGTCTGATTGGTCGAAAAACAAAAGATCCTTCGGATCGCTGCGCCGATTGGTCAAGCAACAGATTTGACTTCCTGTGCTATTAGGTAGGTTTTGTCACCTTCGTCTCTTCATGACATAAGCCACGAGATGATCGAGGAATTCTTCTTAAAACAGCTAGACTACGACCAGTCTCTCTTTTTTCTTGGTCCGTCGAGCAAAACGTGCAAGACACGCAAATGACTACGCGCGTGACTGAAGGCGCGAGGCAGGACGCGGCTTCGGCCTAGATCACTAAATCTGAAGAAAACGAGAGACTGCTCGAAATCTATTTAACTAGGTGTTAAAAGAAAAAAAATCAATATTTTTTTTACGAATCAAGTCAACAATGAACAGAAAAAAACCTTGACAGCTGAGAACCGTAAGGATGTCCGCTATTTTTTCTTCGACGCTTTCTTGCTCGTACTAGGCAGAATTGTTGTGTTTGATTTCCGATCGAGTTCAACTGGGTGAAAGTGTGTAAAAAAAGTAATTATTGACGATTTTAAGCCCACGCTTTTGCAAACAGATGAAAGACCATGAAAGATTTGTTGCCGCGGAATCAATCCCTATACTTTTGACTACTTCCAGTAAAATACAGAATTCTGTTGCTCCACTATTGTTTTCAATGAATTATAAATTTGTATGACTTGACGGTTTGATCAAAGGTACCACAAGGCAACAATAAGGCAAGATTGCAATAACAGCAGTGCTAACTTGGTATTTAAAAACTGTGATGTTTTTGCTAACGACTATTGTATCAACTTAACATTCACCACTTGCCTGGAAAGTAGATAAATATATTTCGATAATAGCCGCTTTCGCTGCAAACTGCCATTTAATAACAAAAATGTTGACAGATACCTTAGTTAGGGGGCGGCAGCTGACGACCCGTGAAGTAAATGTATAAGGCTTTCTTTTTTCCCCTTTCCACAAAAAAAAAAAAGAAAACGGCTGATAGCAGGTTAGAATAAGTAAGGAATACAAGCCACAAATTGTTGAGGGAAAGATTTACTTGTTCAAAGTAAATGTAGGAGTCAGCAGTTCTGGATCGGTTTATAAGTTCCGAGCGACAATTAACAGTTAATCACCCAAAGTTACAATTCTCGAATCTCGATTAGTCACCAAACTAGCTTATCGAGCACAGCTCTATGTACGCTAAATGAGAACATAATAGTTGGTTTTCACAAAGATAAATTCATTTCGCAATTTATAGGAGTTTCAAGTTGGCTCAATTAAACAATTGAAAATGACTGAGCTGAGTACACTACAGCTGTCCAAGCGAAATTTGCGGTGATTCTTGTAAAGAGCAACTTACAGTTTGGCACCTGCTAGAAAGCGAGGTTTAAGAAAAATCGAAAAAAACATTCGCAATTTTTCTATTCTTTTCCAAAAACCTGATTCAGTTATTCTAAATCAATGAAACTTTTTAAAGTTTACAAGTCAAAATATAAAAAAAATAGATACAAACAGCAACACTAAATTTAACGCATCACTTTAAGTGGGGGTGTTATCATCGATGCAAAGCAGGCAATCGGTTTCTGAATGCGTGGTAAAGTACAATTTACATGAAAACAATTTTGTCCTGCGCATTAATCAGCCGAGAAAAAAACAATGTGATCGTATTTTTGCACGAACTCAAGACAAAAAAATAGTGGCAGATGGCAGGATGTACCATTAACAGGTTTAATAAATAGAATAGAAAAAGCAATCCTAAATTTAACACATGACTCTAAGTGAAGTTATCATAAACTATATGTATGGCAATCAGTTTCTGAATGCTTGGTGAAACTACAATAAAAACAGTTTTCCCGCGCTTTAATCGGAGAAAAATTGCGACCTCATCTTTATACGAATTTTAATTTTGGACAAAGGTAAAAAAAACGTTGAAGAAAACATCATGTGTCTTCATTTGTGATGAGTATGTATTTTTGAAAACGTTACCGCCAAACGGTCAAAAACTACCTCAAAAGTAGCCATTATGTGAAATTAAGAGTGCAACCATTGCTTTTTTCTTTTCTTCTCCTTTCCTTGTCCTCGCTCTTTCTTTTTCTCCTTTCCTTTTCCTTCGTTAGTGTGATTTTGCAGCTTATCGGGCCCAAAAAGCCTGCCTTTTGACGCCTTTTCACTCAAATGACTGCAAATTTCTTTAGGTTGGTTTTGAAAAAAATCGGCTAGATATGAACAAACGTCTTTGTCATACAAGTAATATTATTTTGCCATTAGAAATTTTTTAATCCTGATAAAATGCTGCCTCAATCTTTGCTAAAAACTAGATCGAATACAGTTTCTAAAAAAAAACACACAAGGAGAACATCTTTGTAATTATAATAAATTTACTAATAAGTCGTTCCCTTAATATTACAGCTGGATATCCTTGGGGGGAAAAGTACCTAAACATAATAGTATAAAACAAACATGGACCTTAAGATTTTTGAAAGCAAACTATCGGTAAAAACTTGAAGCAGTGCTTAAATCTGATATTGTTTTCTCTTATCACTCTTTGGCAAACTGAAAAAAAACCCACCTCTTTTACGACAAAGTAGGTTTTCCGCGGGCTTTAGCTTCACGAAGAGTAGGTCCAAGGATAGACAATTCAATCCTTCATATTCATCAATTGTGCGCACAGTGCGAGGAACATCTCGTCTCAGTTATTAAAAACAATTCTTCAGTTGATTATTGGTCTGCCAAAGGCCAGCACAAGAAAAATGTTTCGGCTCCAATTTTTCTACCTAGTACAATATTCGTTAAATATTCAAACGAAGTAAGTCTATGAAACAATAACAGTTTTTTTATGGAAAAACTGGACTATGGTTATTGTGTTTGCTGCATATTGATTGGCTCAGGGAGAATGGTCAGAGCTCCTAACCCTCAGCTGTGTGACCATATATGGTCAATAAAATGGTCATTGCGCAAGGTAACAACTTTATACTTGTACTTGAAAAGGCAGGACTTTGCAAGATGTAAAATAGTTCACCCACCATATATGTTAAGGTTCCTCAACAAATCTTTGATGTCTTAGAGCGAATTAGAATTTAATGTGAACGTTTTTGGTGAAAGAAAACCCTCTTGAAGGAAAGAAAAGATCCAGCAGACTCAACTCACATATGGCTTCGACGTCCCTGGAATATCAACATTGGACTCGTTGCCAAAAGGCCGATTATCGCTAACTCGGGATAAATATTAATCCTGGTTCCTGTTCCTTTCAAAACAAGAAGAAGAAGAAAAAAGAAAAAGCATCGCCTCTGTTACTTTTTCGGGTCATTTTAGGGAATCAAACATCAAATTGTAGGCTAGAACAAATCTACAGAAATAATCTTGAAATTTTGCGCTAACTTTGGACAGGAACACGCAATCCTAAATCTCTAAGTTGCTTCTACGCATGCACGGCACGTATGTCTGACAAGAATGTATGGTTTGTGGAATACCTAAAATGAATGTATCAAAGGCAATCTGATCACGCACAGTTTGGACTTTCTATCACTCGTAATCTGGCTGCGCGCGTGGAAGTGATAAGAGAATTTTGAGCTTCGATCGACCTCGCCCGCACTCCCTAACCGTTGGTCAATTCTAGTTTTTAACCTGCTTTAAGCCTGACACGCCCTGGACTGCACTGATAAAACTCGAGTGTTGTAGCCTCCCCTCTCTCCAGAGCCTGTGCCAGGTTCTCGGATAGACTTCTGTGATGTAGAGAAGAGGGTGCTGAAGGGAAAAGAGGCCTTCTCTCTCATAAACCCATGTGCGTTTTTCGCATCAGTGTTTCGTGATCCCTATAGAGCAATATATAGGAGTTTGGAACAGGCTATTCTCTCCAGTAAACTGAGGGAACAACTTTCACGTGCTGCCTCATTGCTACCTAAATGAACTGATAGAATATTTTACAGAAAGGGTTGTCCCTTTGATATTCGTTTATTATTTTTTGCTAACTTTAAGCCATCTCATCTTTTCACCGTTCGTGTACTTTTACAAACGGTGATGCTCTTGGAACCGTCCAAAAGTAACGGCAACCGAAAAGATGAGGTTTCTCCGAAAATGAGTAGCGATAGAAAAACTGAAATTGGAAAGTACGTTCTGTGTGTATCAAAACATTTGAAATGTAATACACTAGTACTCGATCTGTGACCCTACTCGTCTAACAAGAAAGGTATCTACAGAGACATTTGTAAATATTGTTTTCTATAAAACCGAGGGGAGTTTGACAATAGGAATATGATATTAACAATTTTTTTTTAAATCCCCTAATTCTAAATGAAGGAAAGTTTTTAAAATTTTAAAGTCAGAAGAAAAACAAAAAAGAAACAACAAGTCTGAATTTAACACAAAGACACGATGGCTTTAACTGAATGCGTCTTGCAATTTATGCCATAGAAACAATATTTGTCCGCGCTTCTAATTAGGAAAGTATTGCGACCTTATTTTTAGACGAAGTTGATGCATTTCTGAATTATGATAACTAGTAGTAATATGGTAACTAATTATGTTCAAAAAGGCTTAATCGATCGTGAAACTACTATTTAAAAGCCTCCCAGGCATTTGACAGGATGCAAAATTAACAGGCTGGAAAACTCTAAACCCTCATACTTTTTTTCCTCACAGTTTCTTTTTAAGAAACAAAAATGACATAGAAGAAACAATTACAACACCTTGGTAATAGAAAAAGTAATTGCTTATGCACCCTGTGAAATTGTAATTGTTGGTAATTGCTACCATAATATATTATAATAACAGAAAATAATAAACGTGGTGAAAGTTTCCGAAAAATAAAACCTATGAAGCGGTTCCTTTTTAAAAGAACAATTAAGTTTTCAGTGTTGAAAGGGATTGACTGAAGTTAAAATAATGTAATCCTTCAATTCAAAAACCATTTCTTTAGATAAAAATTCTTTTTACATGTTAATGTGATCGAGACAATAAAGGCCAGATGGTTCTAAAAACTGACGAAAAATTTCCATTGGCCTCCGCATGCCAAGCCAGCGTCGATTTCTAATATTGACAGTGTAAACAAACGGTGAGAGGAAAATTAGAAAACAGTTTCACCTGAGTTTTGTCAAATACTAATAATATAATAATAATAATAATAATAATAATTAGTTTCCCGAACCTTGATTAGGACGAATTCAGATCATTAGAATTTTGACAGAAACGCAAGTAAAATTATTTCCTTATTGTTCAAGTATACCAATTATCTATCCATATCATGGGCGAAAAACTTATTTACCCCACAATCGTGACGGTTTTGATCGACTTGTTCACTACATCGAGAATTCAACACACTGACAGTTCAGACAATCCCAATTTCAGCACTGAAGCACAAAATACCAACTTTGCGGTATCGCCAACACCTTACGCATGCGCACAGCCATATCGCCTGCGCAGTGGCAGCCACGAACTCATCAGCATGGCATGGCCCCAGGCGAGAGGTCTCTCTCGCGATCATCTACCCCGCCGTTTACTGCTGAGGCGCTATACCATGCTGATGCGAAACCTAATGAGGACGAAACAGCTGTTCAATTTGGCTGCCACTTCCCGGGTGATATGCGTAAGGTACTGGCTATACCGAGGAATTGGTAGTAGAGAGTTGAAGATTCACGTTTGCGCCAAACGTCAAACGTGAATTTGTACCACTTGGCCAAGTTTTTCCCTTAATTTTCGTTTACTGTTTATTACTTCTACTCGCAAAAAAGTAGTTTCACGCCAGTTTTATCCATAAGAATAGTTCTGGACAGATTTTATCTGTTTATTGTCTGTTCAGAGAAATTCTCAACTTGAATCTCATGTTTTCCGTTTGTCGTAAACGTGACTCTTCATCTCTCTAGTGTGTGCGTCATTTCGTGTGTCTTGAAATTGGTATTGAAACAGTTTAAAGCATATTAAGTAAAGTTCACAATTTTCTGAGGTTTTCGACAAACTACCCAATAAATTCCATCTTGAAGTTAAAAATGCTGCTCTTTTGTGTGTTTAGGTGTCCTACATGCGTGAGTTCGAAAACCCTGACATCTTGCAGTTGTAACATCTACCATCCTCCTGGAGACTTACTGAACTTCGGCGTTCTCCTCTATAAATTCTGAAAGTTTTTGCGCCCAAAACAAGGAGTAATTTGTCACCCATAATATCAAGAGAAGGTATTTACCATGACTTCTCCTGATTTGATATCTCTTATATGTCGATGTAATTTTCCAAGATGTTTTAAATGGCCACCCGACGTTTATCTCTAATTACTACTAAGGTGAACGTATTGTCAGAAAAAAAGAAACCTTTATGCTTAGTAATCAGGAATAATTTCAATTATTGAATAAGACTGCGAAATTTTGCAATTATTGGACCTGCTGAGGCGGATAACACCCTCCGAGATACAAATAATTTGTCAGATCATACGAGAGATGAACCCAATAATTGTTTTATTATTCATTCAAAATAATTTATACTTTAAAATAATTGCTAGATGTAATCCGTTTCGTTGAATCTTTGGTGTTCTTGCTATGATTTCAGGCAGACGTTCGGCTATTTCTTCTCCACGTAAGGTGTAAAATGTCTCATCATTTCTCAAGCTCTACGAAAACAACCAGGCTAATTCAACTTCTTTGCCAGGGCTTCTCGGGTAAAGTCTTTTGTCTGGCGACAGCCTGTACTATTGACGTCATTTAACCAGATATCACAAGTATTAGTTAGGGGGGACTTGATACAGCAGTAGTACAGTAATTTACATATTTACAGGCATTACAACCTTTTAAATCTCAGCTACATTTAAGGTAATTGTGAGAAGTTTAGATTTCCCAGCTTTAAACATAGTTAATAGACTGGAATGGTTATGAAGCCCGTCAGACTTTCGTTGAAGGTGCACAACTTTCAATAGCATTCCTATCACGCCGCATTAATGCATTCCATCAAGATTTTTGAACAAAAAACAAAGGATTGTCACCGCGCAATAGCTTCCAACATAAATTGCAGCACCGTTGTTTTTATTGTTGATCTTTGCCGTCTTTCATAACCAGTCTCCTCTACTAACTAGGTAATAATCATATTACAAGCTAATGACGATACGACCACATATTAGAGACCTTTTAGATTCTAAGAAGAGAACGATCACGAGTAAGAGTTTTTCTCGGTACTAAGTAGTGCGCGTGCGTGAACCAGCGTTATTTTGCCGGGAAAACGTGGTAACCGTCGTCATTCTACAACGAGTTTTAGCGAGAATATCGTAGTGGTGGAAACAAGTTATCAAATGTTAAGAGTTTTTTTAAAATTTTGCGATCGGGAGATGGCGTAACTCCTTCAACAGCGATAACTGTTAATAGCGCTAACTTTTCTGGTGAAAAAAAAAGCACATTGAATCATTTTGGGGAGTCTATTTTTTGACAATACGCGAAAAACTCTACATCAAATCTCGTACTCGTAGTCGTTCTCGATCATCCTCGAATCTAAAGGTCTCTATTGAAATTTTCAAAAACCAAAAACCGCAGGATACGCCGAGTGCAACAAGTGAATTTTCCGGTTAATCTCTCATCTTCAATGCAACGCTGCAAGAGGATGGTCACAACCAATAACTGAATATTCCCTGACTTGAATAAAAACCGACACCAAATGAGTTATGTCATGTGTTTTGACAGCCAGTAAGTTTTCATTTCACCTTTTCCCTGCAAAAGAGAATTTGAGATGATTAGTTCCTTCATGATCCTAACTAACGACGAAACTAACCACAGGGGAAAAATTTGCCAATAGCCGGCACCTTTGATATTTTAGAATTCTAACATGACTTCGAGGTTTTAGGGCCAATATTGCAAATTTCTCAAGACTCCATTGTCTAGCAACTCCCAAAAGAGACTTCAGCACAGGAAAGAAAACCAAAATGTAGAAAAATGATCAGAAGGCTTCGGAGTCATGTTAGAATTGTAATAAATCGAACGAGGACTATAGGCGAATTGGCCAATCCCAGAAAAAATTGCGAGAGGCATTTCGGCTCCCGTTCTCTTCTCCTTTCTAAACAGGCGAATGCATGATGAGGATTGAGTGCCGTTGTTACAGTGATATGGGCATCCCCGCGTTTTGGGCATCCCAGTTCCCAAAACTCTAGTGATATGGGCATCCCCTTCTCATATTACCTTAGCGATTTAGGTTAGGGCTACGGTTACAGGGGATGCCCATATCACTAGGGTTTGGGAATGGGGATGCCCAAACCGCGGGAATGCCCATATCACTGTGACACCGTTATTGACAATCACTTTTAACCTCGTTCTCAGGGCCCTTTCTGAGGAAAAGGCTGTATCGATGGTTGTATCGCTTTATATTGCTCAGGTCGAAAACTTTCTGCGAAACCCGTACTGAAAAAAAGACCGCGCAAAACCTCCACTTTTTTTCTGAGATTGGAAAGTGACACTTCATATTTTAGCTTAACAATGGGTAACGGTCTTTATTGTTGCAACCTCATCTTCTAAGTTTTCGTTATTTACGGTAAGGTCGGATCACAATTCGTGACCGTTACTGTGAGTGACATAAGGGACTTTAAGATCCAACGACCTGACGGTAAGGAGAACGTCTAAAAAACAATAGGTTTAATTAATAACCAAAACAACAACTTCGCTCGTGCATCACACTTTTTTGTACATTTCTCTGCCGTTTTTGCACGACTACAACGTGAGAAGGTCTAATTTTGTGTTTTATGGAGAGCGTAAACAAGCAAAGACGAAATTATATTTCTCTTTCTGAACTTGAATATGGTCCCTTGGAATTCAACTTCAGGAGGGTTCGCATACATTTGACAAAGTAAGAGCGTAGGAATTATTTAAAGAATATGTAACGTTTGATACGTAACGAAAACTGGAACTATGATTAAAGATTTAGTGTTACCTTTTATAGTTGTACCTTAAAATATGCAACAGCTTACGATATATATATGCGTACCTTAACGTCCACATGTCCTCTGAATTCTAGAGTATAACCACTTAGATGAATCAGCAAATTCTTTGTATCTTGGCTGACATGAATTTTCTGAGCTAAATATAAATGAATGCGCCGTTAAGTTTTGAAAATTCTCACAACAAAAAATTGCCATTCGAAGTTTACTATTATCATGCCTTTCTGATACTAAATGTAGATACTTCGCCTGCACCGTAGACGGAAATTAACTTCTTGTCAAGTCCGTCTGCGAAACAGCGCCGAAATCCTTGTTCTGGTCCCCAACCTGTGTACCAGGATTTGGGTACACGCCATGACTGGCCTGTTAAAAAAGCCATCGTCAATTTGCCAATCAGGTTGAAGGGAAATTCAAAACGCATTTCCGGTAATTCATTGAGTCCGTTGTGGGCCCAGATCAAGGATATCGGCGCGGTCTTGCAGACGTTACTAACCGGGGTTAAATAATATCTGCGACGCAGGCTAGTAGATACGCAACTTTAACCTGAAGCCCATTTCAGTTGACCTAAGGCCTGCGACAAAGAGGGCGAGATTTACTGATCACAAGGAATCAGACCTCAACTGCTGCATGTCAAACTCACTGTCATGCTATGTTTCAGGACTACTCAGTCAACAGATATCGATATCGTTCAACGGTGGATAAATATTGATCAATGTTGAGTCGTTCATACTCACGCATGCCCGTTGTCTGCATCCTAGACGCGGTGTTGACAGTGTCACCAAACAAACAATAACGAGGCATTTTGTTTCCTACAACTCCCGCCGCACAAGGGCCTGGAACGAAAAATGTGTCTGAGAAACCTGTCATAGAGTCATTAGTAGACTGCTAGCATTCGCCACTTAAACGATAAGGGGGCTAGAGCCGAAGTCTGTCTCCCAATTGTGTCTGGGATCGTTACCGGAGACGCGCCTGTCAGCTATTGGCAGGAGCTATTGGGTAATGGGCTCCTGCTATTGTCTATTTTTTTCTTTTTCTCCAATAGCAGTCCTACAAGTCTTTGCGATATCTTACTCGGTCATAGTCGCTTCTCGTTTTTAAAGTGGCGAATTATTCAAGTTTGTCGCCGCCGCAGGCGAGCACATTACGCGCCAGCAAGCGAGGCAAACTAACGAATGATATACAAGACCTCCCCCTTCATGTGTACGGCCCATACGAGGTATTGAAAAGTCTTGAGTTTTGCAAAATACATCTTCATGGTATTTATTCTTTACTAGCGTTAAAATTTTTACCTGTGTGTATGCCGATTCTCACGCAAAGATGATCGCCTAATTTCTCCATGAGCTCCACCAAATCAAGCGCCATCACCGCTATCTGAGACACATGATCCTGATTTCTTTCTGGAAGCCCTGAGACAACCATGTAAGCGTCGCCAATAGTCTCTACTTTATAAACGTTATATTTGTCGATGTGGTTGTCAAAGAGTCCATAGAGCCTGTTTAACATCTGCGTGACTTCCATTGGTGAAATATTGGCGCATATTTGTGTGAAATTAACAATGTCACTAAAGAAGACTGTCACGCTTTCGAACTGCTCTGCTGTCACGTTCCTTCCGCATTTTAGCTGCTCTGCCACTGGGTGGGGCAGCATTTGATAGAGTAGTGTGTCAGCTCTTTCTTTCTCTTCTTTAAGATCTTTAGTGATTTGATGAAGCTTGGCAGCGTAGGCCTGCATCGTATAAACGCTGTACACGAAAAAGGGCATCAAAATGAGAGCGACAAAACCGAACACAATGAGTTTGAGCACTAAATCTTGGTCGCTTTCATCGACGTTATTTTGAACTTTCTCTAGAAGAACAGCACTGACATGATGTTGAACTTCCAGTAGGGCGTCTATATAAATGGTCATAAGATCGAACCATTTTATACCCAAATCGACAGAAGGAGTTTGTTTATCATTTGTTAAAATGACTTTCCTTTTCTCTTCTATTGTGGGTAGAAGTGTTTCGTTCCTGGCCTTCAGTGCGTCGTCGTAGAACTCTTTGATCTCTGGCATAAACTCCAGGCTAGAGTAGAGTTTGTCTTTACCAAGAACGTTCTGTTTTGCAAACCATAGGAGGTCTTGGATTTCATTGAAGTGGCCTCGAATGAAATAAGAACCCCCAAGAGCGCGTTCAATACCAGTTTTCTCTTTTCCAACCAGGAGCATTTTGTAACCTATAAAGTCTGGTAGAACATCGTTCTCGGTCAAGGGTACGTCTAGAAAGAACCAGTCAAACAGATCTGAAATGATATCAGAATAAAAGCGAATCTCGTTTTCAATGGTACTGCTGTTGACACCATGTGTATTACGATGATCTCCTACATACGTCATAAAAGTGGCTTTGCTATTAAACCCAAATCGGTCCAATTTCTGAGGCCAGGTATCCAGACTTTCGACCATCGCATCTGTTAACCTTTCTGCTTCCAGCACGGGCTTGTGCGCGTCTGTATCCCAGCCAGAACTCACGTACATAACCCTGGTGCCACGTTCAATTTGTAACCTGTGAACAAGACTTGCGATCTCGACGCTTAGCTTCACACTTGTTTGTAGATTTCTCAATTTGACTCCCCTTTGTCTTACTTTAACACTGTCCAAAATCGTGAGAATTATTAAACCAGTTATGGCAATCACACACATGACCGTCATCACAGCTATTCGGAGACGCCTTCGCCCACGTGACACGTTCCTCGTGGACAAAACCAGATGCTCGGGCTGTAATGGACTTACCCGCGACATTGTAACCATGACAACAGATGAGAAGTTTTGAAGTCTGAAACGAAACACGAGATTGCGTTTTACTAATAAGAGAATATAGGGTCTTTGGAGGAACTGGACCGTTTACAGAGATAGTAAAATGTCTATAAATTGTAAATTTATAAACTTTTATAAGAGTGCAAATGTTACTGTCCTTCTAGTGCAAAATTAAAAAGAAAGTAAATGTAATGTCTATTTAGAAAAAAACTAAAGATCAAAAAAGAAATCGATGAATATGGAATAATAATGAAAAGTGACCCTACAGTTTTTGTAACACATTGTGGTAATTCCTGACAATATGTTTTTATTTTTCTCTCCATGTCATAAGCTTCGAATGCTGAAAACCAGTAGGGATCTCTAATGAACACACAGAGAGAAAAGCAACAAAATAACAAAAGCTAAATGTTTAGGCTTTGACTTGGGCAAAGGGATGATTGTCTGTCTATACATTAATTATTACCATAATAATTACTAACAGCAATTTTGCACGGAACAGCTCTCTTGGCTTGTTTTATCAAATAGAATGAATCTACTGTCACTTATTTTGCTTGTAGTGCAAAGTGAAATTGATGTAAGACCCTGCGGTATTAATTGCTTGTTTTCAGTCTGTGATAAATACGATGTCACCTAATAAAACTCCTCATAAATCATGTCATAGTTTTCCACTGTTTAAAAAAGTAATTAATGTTATGGTTTTTTTATGATTAGTATGCTTCATGCTGGTCATTCTTCCAACCTTTGATACGTATGTTCAATTTTCCTCATTTTCCAGTTCTGTCTTACATTATCTTTAATCTTATTCTTATTTATGGATGACAATTAAGTTAAGTTTCTCTGCGTTGTTAACAAATACTGTATCTGCACGAACTGAGATATGAAATAGCTTAACTCATATGAAATAAGTCGATTTAACCGTGCATACATCTGTCTATTTTATACTGCTAGGAAAATTTCTAACTTTCAAAACAAACAAAAATTACGTGCACGGCATCCGATTTAAAGGTGGTGAAATTTATTTGCACACTCCCCACCAAGAAAATCCTATTTATAAAGGCCTTCGCTTGTTGTTTAAAAAATAATTTCAACGTAGATGAATGTTTTTTTTTTATGTAATCGGAAAATGAGCCGCCTATAATTTTTGCGGCGAAACTCTTTTTGGAAACGAAATTAAGTCCGTTAGCATTTTTTAAAAGCGAAGACGTCGAGCTAGTTATAAGGTGGTTGGGCAGCTTTCCGTTTCCTTGAATGTTTCTTTCTTTTTTTTTTTTTTTTTTGACAGAATCATACACGATAAACAAAACAAGGCTGACTTCGCTGTTTGATTGATAAAAATGATACTGAGATTAACTGGAAAAACGAAAAATATTAGAACGCAATTCTTGTTCAGCTCTTGATATTTTACATTGTTTACTATTATTATTTTAGAAAAAAGGGGGAAGTAGATTAGATATAAAGAAGAAATCGAGAAATCGGTGATGTCAACAATATTTAAAAATCTAGCAGTCAGTAATGTAAAAATGACTTTTAAAACTAAACCAGTAATTTCTAAACATAAAGTAACAAAACATTACATATGAAATTCGTAATATTCATTATTTCAGAACAGGAAGAGGACTCACCGTTTTTAAGACGCAAACGGTTATATTGAGCCTCAAAAGACCTTTTTCCTTAAAATAGCTCTCATCAAAGTAGACATTTCACCGAACCTTGTTCCTGCTGATTCCACATTGAATACGTATAGCAAGCATCTGATTATATCCCATTTATCAATTTATCTAGGATCTGATTGGTTGAGCACAGCAAAAAAAACTTCAACTTTAAGTACAAGCTTTTATTACAGGATAACTGATTAAAATTTAATATGCTAACGAAAAATGAGCCCTGCCTAACGAGGCAAGAAAATTTAGATCCCACCATGAGGAAGTGAAAATGTTATCATTCGCAATATTGAAATCAAGACTTAAATATAAATATTTATAAAACAGAGTAAAATAAATGAATAAAATTACTCCGAAGCAGTTTAAATGCATAGACTAATATTCAAACTTTTTCTACAACTTGGGCTTCCGTCTCTTGAGGGCCTGATTAATGGTTTCAAGAGCACGTAAAGCTACGTAATCCTTCTTTAGAAACCTATTTTTACTGGCATCAGACTTTTGACAGCATGATCTGTGTTTCCTTTAGCGTCCACGATTCTAATAACCGGTAGAGGAAACGCGGATACCCTTTTGAAAAGAATATGCAGCTAATAATCTTGAGGTTCTGTTATTATGCCTTTGCTTTTAACTTGCTCCAAGAAAAATTATTTCCAGCAATTAGTTTTCAAGTTAATATGCATGTGTATTGTGTACTGAGATATTCTGTTTTGTGTTAGAATCAATGAATGTTTAGCATTGAGGCAGATGTATACAAAGCGAGACACTATGAAACTCTTTGTTAATTCACTGTAATTATTTGAATGAATTCTCCTCATACTGCTTAATACATTCTAGAAATTCAAAGACACTCGAGAAGGTTGCGGCTACGAAAATTGAAATATCTTGAACTTTTGTTTTACTACCACCCTAGTATCTCCTTTATGATATTGTTTTCTTTTTTTTTCCTGTTTATTTGCCTTTCTCACGTCATCAGTTTTGTATTTTTTTCTTCTTTTGTTTTGTAGAATAGAAAATAAGATGTATTCACAAACCCCAGTCTACGATCGGGAACAAACTTAAGTTAAGATGAAATCCATTAGGAAATTGAATAATTTTAATTTTCAGTGGACAAAAACTCCCTTGTACCAGAATAATTCCAAGAATATAGCTTTCCTTTTCACACTTTTCAAGGGCTATAAATGTAATAAGTTGTATGAAATAACTGCGAAGAAAAGGTTCTTATGGGAGTCCGAGAAAACAAACTTCAAAAGCCTCAAATTTCACAAATTAATGAAACCAATATGCATGACGATGTTTTCTCAATTCTTGAAATTTGTTTTCTCGGGCTCCCATTTCCTTTGGAGTTATTTCACATAACTTATCACATTTATAGCCCTTGAAAAGTGTAAAAAATATGCAATATCACTTACAATATTTTGGTACAAGGTGTTTGCCACTGAAAATTACAATTACTCGATTTCCCGATGGATTTTGTCTTAATATCTCACCTGTTAAAAGGAAAATTCCCTTGTCAAATGAAATTAATGCCTCAGGATAAAAGGATCAAAGGATTTAACACAAAACATGAAAATTTCTTCTTTTTTAGGTTATAAACCGGTTGCGTGTTGAATCAGGTAAATTTGGCGATTTTTTGTGGAAATAGGCTTGTTTGAATAAATTGTTATGTGTAACTTTCTCTAAGATAGTAAATACGTAGTGTAATTTATTTAGCAAGAAGATGCATAGCAAGTACAGCTGCTAGTATAGAGGCTAAATCATGTATCCTTGAACCTCTAAATTAGAGATTATGATACGCCCCTTTGGAACGCTCGCTTTTATGCCTGAACCGCGGTAACTAGGGTTGCGCAAGTCTTTTCAAAAACGTGATTAAGTTTTGGTAGACCTTAAATTGGTTTGCTATACC
The DNA here is from genome assembly GCF_958299795.1 of Porites lutea. NCBI lineage: Eukaryota > Metazoa > Cnidaria > Anthozoa > Scleractinia > Poritidae > Porites > Porites lutea. The sequence goes on along the minus strand of NC_133203.1, from coordinate 9,012,635 downwards.
TAACCCCCCTCCCCCCGCCAGGAAACCAATCGCTCGTTTGGACAATGTCGGATGCAATGCTAAAGAAACAAGTCGGTCCGTAAAGACTCGCTCCATACTGAGCAGGAGTGGGCTAAAAGGCAATCTGGATTAATCTGGGAAATTTTTTCCTTGTGGAATCTGGAATCCTGGGCTTTGGATCTGAAATTCAGCTCAAGGAAACCGGAATCCCGTCAATTATTGGAAATCCGGAATTCATGTTCCACTGACATGGAATACGTAATCCAGTACCTGGAGTCCAGGATCCAAGACTTTCTTGAGTGACCTTATGTAGGGCAAACCTACTGTAAATCTCTTGATGTTTGTTTGTTTGTTTTTTCCAACCGAGGGTTGTTAAGCAAAAGGTCAATCCTGAGCGAAAAAATATATAATGTTAAATAATAAATAATAATATTAACGTTTATAATAATAAAATCGATAATAACAATATAATAATAATAACAATAATGATAATAACAAAATCAATTATTTATCTTTTAAAATACTTATCCAGTTTGGATTTGGCTCAAACTGACTAATTCTTCGTAACAAGCCAACGTAGACCAAATTTGGTTGGTAGACGATTATGACGCTAATCAGTACACACCGTGTGGCACGAAATGTTTGCCGGAGTTTATTTTTGAGGATTGGTGATTTTTGAGTTTTGCGGGAACTAATTTTTTGCGATTAGGACAGATTGGTTTTTCTTGCTGGGAATTAACTTTTGCGATTTTCATAAAATACCCAGTACACAGCATTGATAATATTTTCGTTTTTATTGAGTACGCGCAATAGGAAATACATATTTTCAAACAATACTTCGGTGTGCGTCATTTTTTCATTGTAAACTGCTTTGTTTCTGAACAAAAAAGACAGGTTGTAAGTGATCGAACAGATACTATTTCTTGGTACTGTATTGTGTGGTGAATCTAAGTTGGAGAATATTTTCTCAAGGGGAACATTTTTGCGGGAAAAATTTTGAAGTTTATTTGCGGGAACCTATTTTTGCGGATGGCTGGAAAAATCCTAGTCTCCTTCGCAGCTCGTTGCGTGACGAGTGACGACCCTAATAACGGCTGCGAAGGAGAGTAGAAAAATCCAAAAATCGCAAAAATTAGAACCCGCAAAAATTTCGTGCCACACGGTGATTGATAGCCTCCCACGCAGGCGTTTTTAGGGGAGCTCGTTTTTCATCCCTCCCTGGGGAATGATCAACCGGGAAGGCCTGGGGACAAGTTTGCGTTATTTTGGTAAGAGCATTTATACAAAATGGCGGAACATTTCACACTTTTCCGGACCGGGAGAAATGGCCTAACTACTGCCTAAAAACTCAGTTAGAACAGCAAAAATACAACTCAAAGGACGACATCTGCTATTTGGAGAATATCTGCAGGACTGATCCTCCCATTATCTCCTGAACTAGTCGAGAAACCGGCAATATTGACGGGAACTTAACATCGATCGAGGTAAGCATGTCGTAAAGCATCTATGTTACGCCCACCAAACGTCTCGAAACATGTTATTACCAATCAATAACCCTCGCGCACCCTATATGTCCACGATGCACAACGTTTACCCATGTTTACCCCTATTTACCCCTAGTTTACCACATTTACCTAGCTTCACCCTTAGTTAACCTCGCTCGTTTCGCCCTTGTCACTCATGTTTACCCCTAGTTAACCTCGTTCTACCACATTTACCTAGGTTTACCCATAGTTAACCTCGTTTCATGCTGTTCACTCATGTTTACCCCTAGTTAACCTCGTTCTATCACATTTACGTAGGTTTACCCCTAGTTAACCTCGTTTCACCCTGTTCACTCATGTTTACCCCTAGTTAACCTCGTTCTACCACATTTACCTAGGTTTACCCCTAGTTAACCCTGTTCACTTATGTTTACCCCTAGTTAACCTCGTTCTACGACATTTACCTAGGTTTACCCCTAGTTAACCTCGTTTCACCCTGTTCACTCATGTTTTCCCCTAGTTAACCTCGTTCTACGACATTTACCTAGGTTTACCCCTAGTTAACCTCGTTTCACCCTGTTCACTCATGTTTTCCCCCTATTTAACCTCGGTCTACCACATTTACCTAAGTTTACCCCTAGTTAACCTCGTTCTACCACATTTTCCAAGATCTCCTCATAGTTAACCTCTTGTCACCCTGTTCGTCCATGTTTACCCCTTGTTTACCTCGTTTTACCCTGTTCACCCATGTTTACCCCTACTTAAGGACTTTTTCAGAAATTAGCAGGGGGGGGGAGTTTTAAATTTGGGTTCGGAAATAAGGTGACCCATCCCTGCAATGGGAGTGAAATTTGCTAACCCTGCCCTTGACCTTGGCCTAAGATATCATGACCCTCCCCCTCTTGTATAAAGGATAAAATCTAGTTCTTGTAATACACTAGGGTGAGTCAGTATTATAAAGCTCAAAATATATTTCTAACCTGTTCTTTGTAATGCCATATACATACATTTTACATGACAGCATTGCGAGTGTGACTCTGATTCTGACAGCTGATCACTCGACTCTCCTATTTCTCCCAGGTTTTTTTTACAAAATAAAGAACTTCTTTTTTCATCTGTGGGTGAACCTCTACATGATCACAGACACATATTTGCATGACCCTCCCCCTTTTAACGGGCCATTTTTCAAGGCCCCTCCCTTTTCTGCAGTCTCAAAAAGTTGTGACACTCCGTCTGTTTTCACTCCCCTCCTTCCTGCTAATTGCTGACAAGTCCCTTAACCTCATTTCACCACATCAGTAAGAGGTCATGTGACATCATTTTTATGAAAATGAAAGTTACGTGATTATATGATTTTGCCTTCACTTCCGAGTTCAAAAAACCCTCACTTTCAAAATGAGGCCAAGCGTACAACCTTTCTTGTGAAAATGAGTTTTATTTGCATGAGAATGAAAAATCATATTCATATCAAAGGCTGAGCACTTAACCTCGTTTTGATACAGAGGCCCTGGGGAACTCGGAAACGGCTTATTGTGTTGAATGAATAAGGGTGTTATCCGTCTCGACCTTGATCGAAATAGACCTTAAAATAATCTTAGGTGATATGTTAGATATGAAACAAGCTTTACAAAGTTGCCATTTTGGATTTCTTCAAAGGGGTTAACCCATGAAGTTGGTTTAAAAGTTGGAAAATTCTTCCCTCTTCATTTTTGATCAAAATAAGCGTAGAAATAATGTTTGGTGATGTAAAACTAGCTTTTCTACACTAAAAAGTTATCTTTATTACAAAGTCGCAGTATTGCATATTCGCCAATTTGGTTTCTGTAGCATTAAGCACTCGGGAGAATTGCCCGGAGGGTGTACTCAAAAAATTTTTATACCGGAAAGCTCCGCCCTGAGTTCCAACCCTTTGCCCTTTTATATACCACTTCCGACAGAAAGGAAACCCCTTTCGTACACCTTCTATTGATAAATGGTACCCCTTTCACAAACCGTGTGTAAAACTTTGGATCCCTTTTAACTGCTGTTAAAGCACTGTCTTTTAAATATGAATCAATCATAAAGCTATAGAGTTGCACCTGTTAGCCCCCTTAGCTCCCTTTAGGACGGTGCGAGTTTTGCTTACGACTATCGTGCGCGACTTGCATGCGTCATGACTTCACGACAGATCGAGTCGTGTAAATTAGACCCACTACATTAGTACGACACATTGTGGACGTCGTAAGTGAAAATTGTGCGCGTGTGGATGATCAAAAGTCCATGACGTTTGCTAGTAGCACACGATAGTTGTAAGCAAAACTCGTACCGTTTAAATCGGCCTTTTGCTGACCACAATAACAGATTTTCCTACCCTTTCGCATGCTTCAACAAGTGAAACCCCTTTTCTTTCAGATACCTGAGGCCTGAAAAAGGTAGCCCTTTCGGATAGAGCCTACCCATATAGGCCATTGTAGGGACCCCCCTAGGGAGAATTACTGCTCACCACTGCATGGGACGTAAGTCCATCGAGGGCTTACCCCTGGCAGTACATCGACGGCACCCATTTATACAGTTGGGTTTAAAAGAGACAAAAATGACCCGTCCAAACTTTCTTTTCTACGGAACAACGCAACGGAAAGGCACGAGCCTAGACCTCCAGATCTGAAGTTTGAGGTGCCTAAGAACTCGGTCACTAGGCCTCAGTAAAAACCGAAGTACTCGGATAATAATAATAATAATAATAATAATGATAATAATAATAATAATAATTTTCAATAAAAAAACTGTCAGCCTCTAAAATTCAAAAGTTTCTTTCAACTGTTAGAAAAAAGTAAAATGAAATAAAAACAACTAATAATAATAATAATAATAACAATAATAATAATAATGATAATAATAATAATAATAATAATAATAATAATAATAATAATAATAATAATAATAAGGACTTTAATGGATAACACAATTAATAGAAATTCCAGTACTTTTTATTGTGGTTCAGATACAAATATAAAAATATCAAAAAGTACAAAAAACCAAATTATAATAAACACTTGAGAAATGAGATAACAAATCAGTAATTATAAAAACATTAAAAGTTAAAAAGTTATGTTAATAATAAAATGGTCATTTTCAAAATAACAGTCTAAAAAATGTTTATGTGATTCATTTTTAAATGTACTGAGACCCCTAAAGTTTCTAGCTAAATCATTCCAAAGTCTCGAGCCACTTGCAAGAAATGTACGTTGACCAGTCTTGGTATTAAAAAAAAGGACGGATAGTGCCATACTAGTTGAAGCTCTAGTTTCATAATTATGTCTGGTTTTGACGTAGCAAATATAATGATCGAAATAATCAGGACATTATACACTTAATGACAGATCCCGAGGGAAACAGTTAGTTTTGTTTTCCCGAGAGTCCTGATGTTTCCCGAGACGAAGTTTTCCTAGAGTTTCAATCGAACTCTTGTAAAACGTTCGAGTTCAAGTAGAGAAAAGAAAAATGGTTCTGATCGAGCTACATGTTCCCATCTTTTATAAAATGTCGCATAAGAAAGCTTCACGTCGTAGTCGTATAGTGGACGTAAAAAATAAATAAATAAATGTACTAAAAAGTGTGATGGTTGTGCAAGGCTGTTGGATTTTCTTATTGAATTGTATTGTTTTTCGACGTCCTCTTTGAGATCGTTGGCATCGTAGCCCAGTAGTCACTTAAAATGCGTTATGTAGTTTGATCCAGGTAACGCTGCAGGAGTTTTAATTTTCAGGAGCAAACATGGAAGATCAACTGTAAAATAAGTCCTTGGCCCTCCGCTAACTTCGTTTTCTCGAGCTACTAAGTCCTGCTCACAGTGGAAGGACAGAAAGGATAATGGTCGACCTGAAGCTCTGTCAACTTCGCTAGTTGTCTTCCGCCTTCTCTCCCTACCATTCATCTTGTCATCCATTTGCTGGATTGACTATAGTCATGTCCTTATTCACTGCTAGTGTGGCAGCTCAAATACTCCTCCTGATGGAAAAGACTAGATGAGGACACTGCCGCACTGCTGCTCTGAACTGGGTCATTTACATGCGGGCAGCAAGCTTGAGTGGCTTGTTTCTTCCTTAAACGATAGCGCTTGTTTTTGAACCATTTCTAAAGGTGAGGAAATCAAAAAGTGGTCTGTGTCAGTGACAGATTTGGAAAATTGTGTCAATCGATCGATTTTTGTCGGTGGTTCATCACCTCATAAGAACTCACCCCCTTTTTTAAGTGCGGTACTGAATCGAAGATATGCAAATCAAATAGTTGTCCAAGTCTGAGCTGTTTGATTGTTTATTCCGTTGCTCGCGACTGCTTTGCAGTCTAGTTTTGGGTGATCACTCTTTCCACCGCAGAGTTCTCCTTTGTGTCCTCGGGAGGCAGGGGAACCGGGAAAAACAAGGACGGGGGAAGACGTTTCCCTCTTCGAAGGACTCTCTCCTAGCATGGAGTACCCAGTGGGTGTTTAGACTGCGGAAGAGACTGAGAGCGGAGATAAGCGATGGCGTAGAATCTACACTATTAATTTATGCCATCTCTAAATTATAAATTGGGTTTTACTGGGAGCTTAAAAATAGAGTTACATGATCGGGCAGCAATTTAAACTTTGAACAGTTTGCAACTTCCTAACATTTGCTTCATCGAGCAGATATTTTACAGAAAACAGTCTTTTGGTGCCCCTGCCTTAAAGACTCACCATTTTTTCTATTACTCGCGGTTCACACTCGGAAACCTGACTGTAAAAATCTATGCTAACAACTAGGATGGTTGGGGATTCAAAACAGTTTTTTAAAACTAAAATCTCTAGCACGGAACTTCACAACATGGCCGAAGCTCACACACTTATAACTGTACACGCATGACCAGGGAAATACCGCTGATTATTACACTGACAAGACAACACGTTCTTTAATTCCCTTTATGTGGACTTTTGTAACAATTATCTGTGATCATATCATTAAATTTTGCAAACCTGCAGTGTCTTTTTTTCCATTCCCAGGTTGCTTGCAAGTTCTTTATGCTCACAAGAATTCAAGTATGGCGATAAGACAAAGATTTCTTCCAGAATTCGTTTTCGATAATCATCATGCCAAGAGAATCTCTCCGTTGAGGTATCAGGATCAAAACATTTCACTGAAGTGTTTTCACCTTCTGAAAAAAAGCGACAGAAAAAAAAGATAAATTAGCGAGAAATCATCATCCTCATTATCATAATCGTGCAAATTACTCAAATAAATCAAAACTGCAAATATGGAAAGACAAAAAGGTTTTAGTATATACACACTCAGTGATCTTGGTGATTAGGGCAATCTGATTGGTTCAATATCTCGGACCATTTAATAATTGTTCCACGAATGCGCGTTGGATATGAGTTGGCTATAATCGTCTCATATCCAACAAGCGCGAGTGGAATAATGGTTTTATTTAAAACGCCCACAAAATATCGAGAATTCTTACCCACTTTATTTGTAAAAACAACCGATTTTCAGCTTGTTTTTAATTTTAAGCAGACGCGTACGGTTACCATATTGAGAGAGCATGGTATAATGGCTCATATACCATGAAGGCTAAGCCAATCAGTACTCTAGAACTGCGTTACCCAATGATTCAGTATTTAATAATCAACAATATTAACCTCCTAGCTAGTGGATAATGTGTGAGCTCGGTGTTTTTCCCATTTTTTTAGAGAACGATCTGTTAAAAGTCAACAAAATCCTAGGGGTGACTTTTTTTAAGGCAAGAAAAGACTTCGAAGGATTCAAAACGGCGTTTTTCCATTTCCTGCCGCTGAATTTTTGCTCGATGGATTGTTTACAACTCCCGTTTATTCGCGTAAAGGAGGCCGTTTCGTGAACTCAGCGTCTCCTAACGAGAAAAATTTGGCCCAAAAATCGAAGTTTATCTACGACAAAAATGAAAGCAAATTTATGCAGAAATGCTACGTTTCAAATGAATAGGACAAAGAATGCTACAGGAAACCGACGCCTTACCTCGAGCGACTGAGCCGCCGTGTCAGCACTTCATGCGAAGAACGACACAACAAAATTTTTTGATTATACTTTCTTTCTTTCTCTCTTTGTTTCACTCTATATAAGGCATTTCCACAAGTGTACGTAAGTAGGAGAACAAAGTATAAATAATTATTAAGCTAGAAGACATTAAGTTCATTTGTGTACAGTGTCCAAAGTAGCAAGAGCTTTCTTGGACACCGTCATGTTCAGATAATCGGCAGCAGCAAAGAAAAGAAATAAAATCTCAAATAATATCAGTGATAGAACATATAAGCAAGGATAAGATCAGATTTGATTGATTAAAAGATAGGACTTCCATTCTTTCTTAAACTTATGATATTTTGTATAAACAGAAAATAATAAAGCTCTCCTTTTCCTTTCAGGTAAGGAAACAGTTCAAACTTTTAACGGTTCCATTTAAGCCGTTATGCTGTTGTTTCAGTTGTTTGCGAAGTAATAAACTTGTGAATTGCCGTGTTTGAAAATTAGCTCCCGGCTGCAAAGATCTAACTTTCGCATGATTTGATCCCTCTATCAAATCGTACTTTTTGATGGTTTCCTTTCCAATTTTGTTGAGATCACTTCGTGTGTATATACTAAAACAATTATTATTTTCAATCTCGGTGAATAGTGGCCTTAGGAGTATTTACGCGGCTTGGAAAATATTCACCCACTATTTACCTCGATTTCAAAGGATAATTGTTAAATAGACCCCCCAACTCGCAAAAGGGAACACCAGCCTTCGAATTCCAGCTATTGGTCACAACGGGATATTCAAAGGCCCGTTTACACGAGCGGCGAAAATTGGAACAGCTCGGATCAAAGACGAACGACTGGGCTAAATTTTCAAGTGTAAACAGGCCTCAGATTGCAGGTCCAACCTTTGCACCACCTCAGAAATATGCATAAATATCGTGCGATTTTTTTGAGCTACGCTCGTGGAAACGATTTTATATTCTAATATTATAATATGGTTTAAATGTAATACTACAAGCAGAAACGATAGTGCAGAAAAATTGTATGCGAGCTTTACCTTCAAGAGCTACATTAGATGAAATTTTGCCATCATTTGACAGTGAAATAAAATTTGTAGATTTTTCTACGTCCATCCCACCAATATCCTTGCGTTATCACCAAATAATCGAACTACTGCATGGAAATTTACAGTATCTCTTTTTCATCAGCCTGTTGGGCTTTTTTTGTAAACGATGATTGGTTGTTAGCTTCATGACGTCCTATACCTACGTAAGAGTACTTACATAATTTCCTTCGTGATACGTCACTCAACGTAAACCAAGGTTAAAAGTAGAATATAATATTTCATTGAATACAATTTGTATTACGATGGTTTTCTTCCAAAGATGATTCAATCATTGCTCGAGAGATCTAAATGATATAAGGATTAAGCTTTCATCTGAAGAAAATAGCATAACCGCCGAATCAATGCTTGAAGCATCGCTTTTAAAATGTAATTTACGTATAGACTGCGATACCGAACATATAGCGGTGTGACGTAAAATGGTCTAAATATATCCTAACATTAATTAATTAATTATCACATTGACGCGTGCGCGTTGCATGTATTTGAGGCTAATTATTCTGATTTGTAAAGGGAAACGTTTATATTCCTCTAAAACTGGCTTTCATCTTCCATTTCTCATAAAGCGTTTAATTTTTTTTCTTTTTATATAATCCTCTCGAGTTTGACTGTATCTATTTGTCTGTCTGTTTTGTGTTTGTTTGTTTCAGTCATGTTTTGTTTTGACAATGTTATTATCGATTATTGCCACACGCAGAGTTTGCCTCTTGTAACGAATATACATTGCGGCTCTAAGCAAAGAGACAATACACAATTTTTTTTTTCAATTTATTTTGGAACTTAATTAACCAGTTTAGCTATTTATAAGCCAAAACCATCGTAAAAGCGGCTGATTAAAAACGAAAACAACGATTACTGCCGTTATAAATACCAGCCTTTACGGACTTTGTTAATAAGTTAAACACAAATTTGCCCAGTCGAGTAATTTTCGCATTTATTAATCACAGATCACACGGTCATCTACATATAAAGAAACTAAACGTATTGAACTGTTGCTCTTTTCGCTATGATAGAGGCACCGAATGGATGTAGCGAAGTTGCCGGTTTCTCGAAACCTAGAAGCACTGAAACGCGATCCTCAGTATTTTTTTTTTTTTTTTTTCTCAAGGTGTTTCTTCAGAAAAAAATCGATTGTCTTCAACTGGGGATTATTTTCCAATTTATTATACTTAAAAAATAAAAGGCAAGAAGAGTGTCTCGCGATCCTTGCAAGTTACGGCTCTGTGATCAGGTGTGCGGTTGTGGATAATGTTTAGTTTATATATTCAGTAACGAAGTTATGATATTTTGAGGACATAACAACGTGAAAATCATAATTTTTTTTAGTTTAGCGGATGAAATGCGTGGTCTAAGGATTAATTCGGAAAAGTACCGCTCAGTTCAATAATAATTCCGTTATTTACCCTCGGCAGTATTTATAGCACCAGGAGCCTGATAGCACTAAAGCTAGTGGAGCGGAGTAAATGTATGAAACAAATAAACTCTTAATAAAACTGACATAACAGGGTTAAGAATCCCAACTGGCCGGAGGCAAACTAACTTGCTATTTCAAGCATGTCCGATGATTTGAACTCGGGACTGTACCGTGAAGAAATACAGCTAATGATCACTCTTAACCTTTTAAGTCCCAATATCCACAAACAAATTCTCCAAACTGGTCTCCATACATTTCGTCAAAGAATGAGTTCAGAGAATTTGTTCAAAGATCAGGGCATTTTCTCTTTGGTGATCATTTTGTCAATTCTCATAACCGTATCTCTTGACAATGTACGGATATTGTCAGGAGAAAATTGATGTTGGTCTCTATTGGGACTTAAAGGGCTGATGATTTCAACAACCGCCTCACCGCCTTGCAGTAGCCAGGACGACAAAAAATCATTTTTAGCAGCTTTCACTTTTAGAATGGTCACCGTATAGGATGTCATCCATGTACAAAATATTTATAACCCGCTTGTATAGCAATACACAGGTTAAGTATAAAGGAACGATCGCCAGCTTCATATCACAGGCAAAATTTCACGCGGACCCCCAAAATGTTGCCTGACTGAATTACATCACATGCCAGAGTTTTATTGTTGAAGTGAAAGGTTATAGAGCTCTTTCACCAAGTGGCTAGCAGCTATGCAAAATTTATTGGAACAAACGAATGATTTCAAACAAGAAATAGGTGCAACTCCTATAGGATTGGTTTGGGACACCAACATGGCTGCCGTTTTACTGTTTTGGGACAAATGCCTTCAACATGGCGGAAGTGACGTCACGTGAAAAAGGCTCTGTTCATCATTTTCACCGAGACCACAAGGCACCTTGTTTACCCCCTGCCCCTCCCCCCCCCCCCGCCCCTCAAAAAAAATACATAACCATTGTTTCCATTTTCTCCTGGGTATTACAGTCGTCGCAAGACAAATCGATGACATGTTCATATGTTCATGCAAAATGTGGGGGGTAAACAAGGTGCATTATGGTCTCAGTGAAAATGGTCAATAGCATCACGCTTATTTCTTGTTCAAATGTGTCGTTAAACTGATATTTTAACCACACAGTTAAAGTGTTAAACACCAAACATTTTGTGTTCTCATTATGTGCAGGTGTTCCCATCACTTGTCCTTTAGCGCGTTGATGATTTTCAGTTGACTTAATGCTTAGTAATAGACCAATCAGAGTGATCGTTTTTAGAAGGGGTGTTAGCTGTCGTTATTAAATTCATATCCATCATATACTGCCGTTAGAGTTGAAGAAACTAAGAGTCGAGGCCTAAAGGAGCTGGTAAAAAAAACTGGTAAGTGCTTTTTTATTTTTTTAATGTTCTAAACGGGTTTCTTTCAAAGACTGAAGACGTGTTTAGTGAGATATACCATGTTCTTATTTTTTTCGTTAATAAAGTGCGAAAACCAAGGATGTGATAGAGATCATCAAAGATAGTTGTATAATTAAAAACCAAAAAGAAATCCTGGCCAGTGACGTTTGACTGTCCTTCATTATAGATTAAGGCCTTTCTCGTCCTTTCATTTCAAGTTCGATGTCAAACTGTCATGATTAGGAGATTGCTGTCTCTTCTTTCAAATAAAAGGTGGGCTTCTTGAGAGTCTTTCCCAGCCCCCTAATGTAGAAGAATTATGATTTAGGCTGCAAAAGAATGAGAGAATTTACTGGTTTCGTGTGGGCTGAAGGCGATTTGTGTAAAAAATTGTAGTACACATGTGGTTTCAAAAATATCCTGTTCCATGAGAATCGGGGTCTTGGAGCTCATTAATAAAGCGTCTTGATTGTCTTTTTCCTTTTAATTTAATTTTTCCTTCTGTTTGTTGGGGTTGATACTCGTTAGTATTTTAATAAAAACTGCTATTTGTGTTATATAGATCATTAGTAAGTACACGTCATAGGACAATGGTGGTTCGTTTTTAAGAGTGGTGATCACGGAACTACTTGTACCTTGTTCAAGTTCTCATAAATTTGATAATTACAGGAATAAAAAGGAAAGGTAACGAGCAGTACTTTCGCGGCTTACTGTTTATTACAGTGTCGTAAAAGGTGGTTCTAACTTGAAATCCTAATGCGTTACCGTTCAGATGAATGCTACGAAGCATTTTTGATGTCGTACAAGGTCGTTCTAACTTTTAAGTCTGTGGATGAAAGTGTGAACATCAAATTAAAGCAACGGAGCAGAAATCTCCTGTTCGCCTCTAGTAAGGTAATCCGGAATTCAACTAAAAATCCGAATCCCACAAACGATTGGAATCTGTAATCCAAGTTTCACTGGAATTCGGAATCCAGAGTCTAAGCCGATTGTCTTGGATTACCTTAAAAAGAGGGGTTCGTCCTCTTGGATGAAATTATTAAAAGTTTTTAAAAAAAGCGACCCTGACTTTTTTCTCAGAAATGAGGGCTTTCGTCGTTGTCGGCTGCTTGGTGGCGTGTTTTGTTGCTGTAGAGTCCAGGGCCCTGAACGCGTTAGAATCAAACACTGCGCAGGTAGCGCAAGTTGCACAGTCGTTCACCGCTGACCAGATAGCATCTGCACCGCAGCAACTCAGTTTCCAGAGTCAATCAGATGAATTGAAACAGGATAAAGGCAAGAAAGGTATGCGCATACTTACACATGTCATTTCCTTTTCTTAAAGTAAAAGGAGCAGGGGCGACTAACCATAAGGAAAAAAAAAGGTCATATACTTCATTCGTTCATTCATTTATTTATTTTTGCCATTAACCAGAAATACAACAACATTATACAAAAATTTATGATACATTAAAGATACTATTCAACTAAATTATTTACAAGATCAAATCTTTAAAGTGGTAAGGGCAAGGAAGCCTATATAGAAGCCGGGGGCTTGTAAACTATAGGCTTCCGGGAACTATAGGGTAAACCATGCAAGTTAAGGGTACTGGATGAAAATTTGGATTAACGGGCGATTTAAAATAATATCTGTTCTGCAGGTGACGCCATCAGTTCGTCGGAGCATTTAGTTCTATCAGTTAAACACTTACTTTTCTTTTCAAATTTTTAGTTGGGTTTAGTTGGGTCCTAATAGAACACGTACGTTGAAATTTCGAAGCCCTTAAGTGTCACGAGACTAAACTAGAATAGCGCTTGACAGAACTGGGAGAGAAACGACTTACATGTATGTCTCCCGAATAATTGTGGCCTCTCGTGCATATCAAGCTTTATGGCTCTGGTTGAAACATTTTTTTATTTCTCACGTATCAAAAACTTCACAGCCCTGAATCTAGGACGATGAATCTATCACCTCTTGGATTCTTGCCTTTTGAATTGCATAATTTTGATTGCATTTTGATGACGTCACAGCAACAGGGTTTCTAAGACTTGACTATACAAGCCGAAAATTTGAGCTCAAGTGGAATTTACAATGCCTTGCGTCTCCATTTTATCCCCAAATTCTATTTATTTACCAGTAACAACAGAATAGAGTACGATTCGTGGGGATATTACTGACTTGAAACTGGAACTGCTCACTCGTTCCCAATATTCCTCTTGTACTTTTTCTCTGAAGAAAGGGTGTAAGTTCTGTGACGGTAGAATTTTCAAAGCTGAAATAAAATGAGTAATAACTTCTATTTTTTGAATGCTCGTTTCAAAAAGAGGAAGAGGTGGCAAGGTGTGGACTTAAACACTTTGTCTGACTAATCAAAAGTTTTAATCTGATTCACAACATAAAATATTTTCGGTTTAGACCCTTGAATGAGAATTGATAATTCCACATTTTACGAGAAAAAGATGAATTGCATATTTTGTGTCTCTCTTCCTTGCAGGGAAATCAGGCGATTGGTATTACCCAGGATATGAACATCCCGGATACCCCTGGCAATATGGATACCCCTACGGCCATCATAGCACCTACCCGTACCCCTATCATTACCCATACCAACACTTACCCCTACCAGCTCCGACACTCCCTCCTTCCCACCCGGCTGTGCATGTCCAAGGTCCGGTTGTGGTCTCACATCCGCCCCAACAACCCTACCCCTACCCCTACCACTACCCCTATCACTACCAGTATCCCTATAACTACCCATGTCACTACGGATACAACTGCGGTTACCCCTACGGGTATGCTGTTCCCGCTCCGGCTGAGACTAAGGAAGAGAATCGCAAGGAGGAGAAGAACGGGAGCAAGGAAAAGGAGGACGACAAAAAGAGCAAAATAAACCATTAAGAATATTATTCTTATAGTTTGATCTTAGTCAAAAAAACTAAATAAATGAATCATGTATTAATGAAATAGTTGTTTCATTATATCATTCATTGCATTGGAGTTAACCATATCGCTCGATCTGACTGATTGGCTAGGGGCACTCTATCATTCAATCAGATCGTTGGATAGATTTTTTACGGTTTTGTTACAGCTGTTGCGGGGTCTGGACACTAGACTTGTTCGGGTCCGCCACATATTTCAATTTAGCTTTGTCACTTAATAATTACTTTGCAAGCGATCGGATCTTCTGAGAGTTTCACTGCCGACTGTACCAGACCCCCAATGTTTCTCCGTTCCAGACCTGACACAAGCTGCCACAGAATTCAAGGTTTTTCTTGTATACATATCTGGGCCATCTTGGATTCTTTTTTCAAAGGATGGATTTTAGTCAAAATTTAAACATTTCAGCTATCTGCCTTTTTAGTCAAAGTAGACCAGTAAAAAAAAACGTTTGGCGATATTTTAGAGTTGTGAATTGGCTACTTTGTTCAATTACAAGATTTTGATGGTGGTGACCTTCCAAGATTTTCTAAAGGGGATACATTATGACTTTTAGTCAAAATTGAAGAAAACATATGCCTGTAATTTTGAAAGCGTTTTGAAGTTGTGATTAGGCTTCCTAGACCATTTTCAAGGATTTTGATTTCTGCTGTTATCATGATTTGTGTCAATTTATATTTTGTTCCAATAGTTTAAATTTTCATCTGTGTTTTCCTTATAGTCGTTTAAGACCAGAAAATGAAAATATTTGAAAATTTGAAAATTCTACAATGTTTGTAAATGGGCAAAATAGGCCTAAACGGCTCCTAAATTGATTTTTCAAAGAGATTAGCCTGTGACGTGATTTTGCTGAATATTTTTTCTCTGTTTGTTTTTGAAAAAGAAATAGGCTTAACTTTTGAAAAATCTCTGAATGGAAAACCTTTTCTAAACTATAACATAATTTATAGTCGCCAAATTTGATTTTCCCAAAGGGGTGAGCCTATGACATAAGTAAAACTTGTCAAATTTCTTTATTGTTTGTTTTTTGGACAGTAGGAGCCCATGATTTTGCTAAAAAATTTGAAATGTCTTTTTGTTTGTTTTTGGGCAAAACAGACGCAGAAACAATCTTTGGTGAAGTTTCTGATAGAAAACAAGCTTTTTTAGATGATAAAAAAATTCGATTTTACAATAGTCGCCAAATTGGTTGCCGCATACGTCACAGACACTCTAAACCGTTTGTACAGAGCGTCTGCGAATTAGTGTACAATAAAGCCTTAAGCCTTTTTATTACGGCTAAATAACCTTTATAGTTTCTTTGATTTTCTCCAAAATGGCTGAACCCGAATACAGTCGACTCTCTCTAAGACGGACACCTTTGGGACCGGCACTAACTGTCCGTCTTAGAGAGATATCCGTCTTATAGAAAGTCAAATAGAGGGAGCAAAGAAAGGTAGGCACCAACTCTAGATAGGTGTCTGTTTTATAGAGGTGTCCGTCTTATAGAGGTGTCCGTTAAGAGAGAGTCGACTGTAGCTACATGTGTGGTTTTTTGGCCGTGAATATCATGATTTCCTACTGTTTTTTTTTACTCTAGAACTGTGCGTCGGCCACGGAATGCACAATACGCGGTACTGTGGTGTCTGCGGCGATTGGAAGACGCTAGAAAACCAGTCGGAAAATTTACAAGTAAATTCTGGCCTTGAAGGAATTCTCTCAAAGCATTTTTCTTTGTTCGGAAGACGGCTTTAAAGTTCGAACTGCTCTTTCATTGTTTACTGTAAACGAACCTTGCCAACTCCCTTCTGTGAATTTTGACATGTCACTGCGCTCAACTGTCACGCAAACGAATGAATTAGGCCAATAGCGAGGCGGATAAGAAACCCGTAAGAAACCTGCCTATCAGAAACGGTCACATATATCCTTGCGACTCTGCAGGGTATTAGAACGAGCTTTTGTGCACTAATTCGCAGACGGACAATACAAATGGTTTAGACGAGTGCGTGGGCCGGCTGCAACGCAGGCTATCAATTGGGTATTTTCCTGAAAAATTTGAAAGTTCTCCATAATTTGTTTTTTTGGCAATGTAGCCCTAGAAAAAGAGTTTGTTAAAGTTCAGGGGCGAGTTGTTCAAAGTAGGGTTGAGATAACCCAGGGTTAGTGCGAAATTTGAATTCAGATAAGAAAGCTTAAAAAGCAAATTCAGTTTTATTCTTTTTGCCTACAATTTGATGATTGGATGCTCTAAAAAGAATACAGAAAATTATCCGGGAAAATGCTTTAGAGCAAAAGAAAAAGAAACCCAGGTTAAAATATAACCCAGGGTTAGCGTTAATCGGCCTTCGAACAACTTGGTCCAGGGTTCTGCCTTTCTATATTGATTTTTCAAAAGGGCTAAGATTTTTTTCATGGTTTGTTTTTGGCAAAGTAAGCGTAGAAACAATGTTTGGTAAATTTCTGGGTATAAAACAAGTATTTTTAAACTATAGGAATATCAGTTTTTACATAACCCACGAATTTGCTGAAAATTCTGAAAGTTCTCCATTGTTTTTGGGAAAAAAAAAATAGACTTAGAGATTTTGCTGGAAAATGTTTTAAAAATTTATCAGTAGACTATAAAAAAACATAGATTACATATATACTTGCCAAATTGCATTTTTTTCAAAAGGGTTAGCCCATGATTTTGTTAACGAAATTTGAAATTTCTTCATTGCTTCCTTGAGGGCAATACAGGTCTAGAAATTAAGTCTTTATCGAATAAACACTTGTTGATATTGTATAGTGGCTAAATCTTAGTTGGCGTTGTCAGGTCCATTTTTTTTTTGGTTAGGTATCTTAGTATCTTAGGGATCAATCTATTCACAGCCGTTAACGGAAATCCAAAGATGGACTTATGATATTGGACATGGGATTTGATATTGTTTCAAGCAGTGAATAAGTGACAAGTCATTGCCAAAATATATATATCTATTTATTTTCCTCTTGTCGGGAAATTAAGTCGTTGGTAAAAAAGGCTGAACTTGTTAAAACATCATCTGACTCTTGGATGCTTCCCCGTGAGGGCATTACCTTATTTGGCCCTTTTTTTGAATAAACAGAGTATGATTTTCAGAGAGGTGGGTCTAAACAAACATACCATTTCATTCACTATTCAGAATTTTAAACACCGTGCCATTTGGGTGGGAAACTTTAAAAGAGTGTGACTTCACTGATTGACTATAAAAGGTCTAAATTTGTACTACCAAAATCTTTCCTTTTAGAATTCTAATTCCATGATGTCAGTTTAAAAAATAGTTAATTCTCTATTCGAAACAAAATGAGTTATGGCCAGAAAATAAGGTCTTATAATTTTTTTGAAGGCTATGGCTGCGCATCTTTACCTAAATTTCCTTCGAGTGTCCCCAGGGATGCTTGCCGTCTAACTCAATGTCTTAAGGTAGCAAAATATTTACAGGGTGTTCTTCAGTGTACTATTTTCTTCACATCCGATTTCCTCTCTATCTTTTTTAGTGAATTGAAGAGAAATCCTCCAAATTGTTTATTTCTTTCCCATGGGACAGCATGTTGGTGCGCATGACGGAGCACAAACTGGCATCGGGGGAGGGGGTGGTGGTGGAATATACACTGGGGGAGGAGGGGTGCAGCATTGTTGTGGGCAAATTCTCATACAGTAGTGGATACAAACAGGAGGGCACTGAGGGGGTGGAGGTGCTGGAAGACCGGGGCATCCTGGTGCGCCGGGTGGTCCCATTGGTCCCATGGGTCCCATACATCCTGGAGCACCGGGGAATCCACGACATCCGGGCAATCCTGGTGGTCCCATGCATCCTGGTTGTCCTGGGGGTCCTGGCTGTGGGCAAGGCATTGGTACTGGAACGGGGCATGGTGGTAGTGGGGGTGGTGGTGGGGGAGGAGGTGCGCAGCATGATTGTGTGCAGGCCGGAGCACAGGTGGCAGGACATCCGAAGCCACATGGGTTAGCATCACGCTTCTCTACAGTTTCTGTAAATAGAATAACACGTTTGAGGAGACGGAAAATGTATGAAATCAGGAGCCTATGAGTAGGGGCGACGACTTCAATATACTCATATGTTACAGCGGTGTTACCAAAACTACTATTTTTAGAACAATTTTTCTGCGAATTTACACCATCTTTAAGTCGCACAAACCAGCCAGCAGAACCTATAGACCTGAAATCTGATGGTAGTTTTTGACTTTATAACGGTGTTTAATTTTGCCATTATCTATATGATTTAGATGCGCACATAGACAGAAAGAGCTTCCATTTTCGCGGGGGAAAATGCATACTCTAAATTGTATCTCAAAATAAATCGATCGGAGAAAAAGCCTTTTACATGCCTAAAAGGGGCGTTCGCTCTTGGTTATGGGCTCCTGATAAAAATATATACATGTAACGGAGAAACTAGAGAAAACTTTTGATGTGATTACCAGTAAGAAAAGTTATACGTTGTACGTTTTCTAGTTGATCTTACCATACCAACTATAGCTCTTTAATTTCCTCAGTGATGACTTGTAAATTACAAAAGAGGGATACAGTTGGTGTGATAATTAACTATATAGATAAATATGGATTCAAAAATCGCTCTAGCAGTCAAATGTAAAGGTCTTTAGTGTCTACCTGGCTCATCGTCCACTTCTTTTGTTATTTTGACAATTTTTCCATGGTGTAGATATGCTTCTGTCACTGCAGGCAAAAAGACAAATTTGTTATGATTTGTGAATAACAGGCAGACAGCCACCACAAAGCATGCGCGGTGCTAGCCTCACAAGATCCATTGGTACATTGTATGTTCATTTGTCAAGGCAACAGATGTAAGAGGAAAAATCTAATTCCCGCCTCCCGACAGACTACAAATAAGGGTAGAAGAAAGTTGAAAAATAACCGCGATATGCTTTGGCCCTCCTATTTTTTTCTGAGTACAGACATTTCTTAAAAAAGTCGAAAAATGGATCCTTTTCCAGAGCGGTTAGTCCTTGGTTTTGGTCGAAAATTGGAAACTTTTTCGTCCTTTCTTTTTAGGCGAAATAGTTTTAAAAAACGTGTTTAATTTCTAGATACCCCCCAGACTATTAAAACACCAATTTAAAAATGTCCCAAAATTTGCATTTTTCCAAAGGTGTTAGTTCATGGTTTTGGTCAAAAATTTTAAATTTCTTCATCCTTTCTTGTAAGGCAAAATGGACTTAGAAAAACAGTTCGGAGGCATCCTAGATAGAAAACGACCCCCCTAGACTATAAAAACACTGATAAAAATGTCCCAAAATTTGCATTTTTCAAAGGTGTTAGTTCATGGTTTTAAGGTTAGTTCGTGGTTTTGATCAGAAATTTAAAATTTCTTCACCCTTTCTTTTTGGCCAAAAAGGACTTAGAAAAAGTATTTTTTGCTGTTTTAGATAGAAAACAAGCCATTCTGGACTATAAAAACACCTATTTTTAATGCATTTGGCCACAAAGTGTTATTTTTCCAAAGTCGCAAGATGGAAATTTTTTCGAATTGTTTAGTCTAGGATTTTGGTTATGGTTTTTTAAATTCCTTAATTTTTTCTTTTTATTCTAAAAAAGGTGGAGAAATTATGTTTGGCGATGTTTTAGATAGAAAACAATTTACAATTAGTCGATCGTTTTGGTAAAGAATTTTAATTTTTCCTTTCTCATTTTGTTTGCAAAAAGTGGACTTGAAATAACATTCGGTGATTTTTTAGTTAAAATTGTTTTAACAGAAAAGTAGCCTTTCTATACTATAAAATTGTCGCTTGTGTATAAAGGTTAAGTGTAACCTCTCAGCTTTTCTAGAACTTGCCTTGTTAATAGTTTCTTAATTCTTCCTTGATTTGGAGGAAGGTTTCACTCTGCGTGACAAGGGCTCGAGGGGGAGGGGAGGGAAGAATTTAGACCTGTGAAATCGCGGTGAACAAGAGCCCTTCATGCACTCATGGGCCTCTCATAGCCTTTGTACATCACCCCTCCTTTTCTCCTCAACTGCATCCACCGGGTACAGTTCTTCCCTTCTTTTTTCCCTTAAAATGCCAGTTTGCTTTTTTAAAAACTCTCTGAGGAAAAGATCTACCAAACAAGCAATAAGTCGCCCTCAACAGTACTTAAGAACTAAAGTTGATTTCCTATTCTCACACAATTATCGTCAAAAGTGTTGGGAAGGTTGCTTTTTGACCTCTTTTTTCCTTCCTCCTCCCGCCCCGTGCCCGATGTTGAGCAAAACGTTTATGTTTGTGCGCGTAAATTTTCTGTTATATCCCGACTACCTTTATCTTTGATTGTAGGTCCTTCAAAAGGTCTCCCCCAACCCGGAATATTTTAATCCAATTTTCCCCGGGAAATCTTGTATGGTAAGGGTGGCTGGTCCCCTTACCTCCTCATTGCAAAAGAACAGCTTGCCTAAAGTGAAATAAACGTCCGCTGGATCATAGAAGTTATTTGTTCCTGGTGCAAGGTGCATGGTAGTCTCGACGAACATCAGTCATTAACTTTATTTCCTTACTTTTAAAGGTCTCACCATAAAAGAAGGTCCTATACTTCTCCTTAAAAGTACGTCATTCCCTAGCTTAATCTCGTTTTCACATTGTCTAGCCCAATAGAATTAAATCAACCAGAACCTCTTGAAACAGGTAATGTTGTGTGAAGTTTCGTTTCAAGACCGGTCGGGTAACAATTATTACAGCTGGCAATTTAAAGCTGTTATATCGATTTCTATAGATATTAAACACAGTGTTTTTTGTTACCTCTCTTTATTGATGTGTTAGTCTTGATACCCTTATGGTACTTAGTAGTTCTGGCGTAGTTCCCACTGAGATATAAATACCGTGTTTAAACACAAATTTGACAGCAAATTTTCTGTTGTACGTATCAGATAGGATCACTGCTTTTACGCCCAAGTGTAGCCATAATAATAATATTAACTATTATTAAAAGAAAAACGAAATTGACAAAAATATCATTTGAAACTCTACTGAACAACCATACATGGAATAACATTTCGGTAGCTTTCAAATGAATGGTCACATCTACGAATTTCATTCAGACTTAAATGTTACACCTACTCGAGGAACCATGCCCCGGGTGGTTTGACTGATCATGCACGGTATGAAATAAGAAAGAAGAAGAGGAATTACCTTTTCTAGCTTCCAACGAAGCAATAAACAGGAAAACGCAGGCAAGTGTTAAATTAAACATGACCCAAGTTTCTGTGGAAAGAAACAATCAATGGCTTGTTGTCAATCACCAGGCGACCCACGCGTAACCTGCCAACATCTTTTTCTACTTGAGTGACTCGGAAAAGGCGGGAAAAATATCAAGTCAATAATAATAAATCTTTATCTTTATAAGTTATGTTTCGACAAAAAATAGCACCTAAGAATATCATCATTATTATTATTTTCATTTACTGTCATTGCCGACCAATAAAAGATAATCTAGGGTAAGGAGGGGCGTATCTCGCCATCGTGTTTTTAAGTATTTGTTTAGAAATTTGTATCGATGTTTCTCTGGATGTTTTTGTTAAATTAATCTACACCTTCGTAAAAGTCTACATTTCCAGGGTTCAAAGAATCGCTTTCACCCAAACGAACACATGATTTTAAAAGGAAGTTTACTTACTTCGAACTTACAGGGTCACCTGTAAAACCATCTATGCGAAAACACCTCCGATATAGATTACAGATCAGTAGATTAAAGAAGGCCTATAGTTCTAGTGCATGGTGCCGAGTGCTATTCTAAAACAATTCGATCAAAACCCAACTAAACATTTCTAACGTGATATTATTTTTTTGGTCGTTTACCTTAATTCGATATCGATGCTGAGGAACGTTGTTGAAAGGTCAAGTTATGTGCAGTCTCTTCTGACGGGAGCGTTTGATGGGTGGGTGAGTGTATTGATATACCAAACGTTGGGCGGACAAATTTGTTCAAGACCTGCGCGGAAAATAATATTTGTCAACACCATTACGTCATGGCCGACCGATCCGGTTTTTGTTTTTCTCCGAATTGTTAGCTCAAGCAAATAGTCCTGGCCCTTGACTGAAGCGAAACAAATTAAGTGATTTTTATTAGTCTAAGAAGGCTTTTGAAAGATCCTGGTCCCTTGTTGCCGCTCAATTGAACCGTATATTTCCATCAATTGATCAATATCACGGGTCATTAATTATTAATGAGGTTGGAGGAAATAAGGAACTTGATCCTCGATATTTATTGTACTTGCAGTTTTCCTTGACAAATGAAATCACAAATTTTCTTCTGCCTCTGGGAAACAAGCAAATTATTGACAACATTTGTTTTGAAACAACTTGTGGTTAAGCTTATGTTAGGTAATTCCTGTCAAATGAAGACCACTCAAGCGTCAAATCTGGCGGGCAAAGAGATAAGTAATTCTTACAACAACATAATGAATGTTTTACAAGTCGCGTTAACCAGGAACAAAAGCGGTTAGAAAAAGTTTGCACTTCAAACACTCTTTTTTCTTGGGTAGGTCTAGGAACATCGAAAAAGACAGGTAAGATATAGATCAAACAGTTTTTTTTAATAGTTTCTAGTTATGGTAATTGTATTTGTGGTCAAAAAGTGGTGTGAAAAACCTGCTATTATGTTTTAAATAGCCGTGTTTTGTTGGGTAAATATAGCAGCTAGGAGAATTATAACATCCTCACCAAAAATAAAACAAAGGTAAGAATAACTGCCGCTCGAACTCGCAGTGGTAAAATAACGGTCTTATGTGTTACAGTAATCATGTGCAATTTCATAGTTATCCCTTCCTTGCAAGGGTTTGAACCATGAACACATTACGGCACATGGTGTACGAAAATTACAGTATTTAGTCCAAATTTATCCTCCTTTTAACGTTATAAGGAAAATCTGCTATCATAATTTCATGTATTTGTTAGAATTACAGAAACGCAAGTGTATCTTTGCTAATGAAAATCAATCGACAAATCGCAACTTCTAAACTCTCGGAGGTTTATTTCATCTTACATATCCTTGGTGATAATTGAGATTAAGTTTGGAGAATTGCAGAGTATATCCGAGAAAATTAAAAAAAACTGTATCTCCAAAGTTCTTCATAATGTCTTGTGTAAGCTTTCACCATACTGAACTCAATAACACCCTTAGTAGAACTGTAGATTGTCTGTCCAATGTATGCATCTGAAAAACAAACCGTTTCCTGTTAATAAGATTTAAAGATTAACCAAAGCTGACCATTCGAAAGCCACTTGTTCGTAAGAATCACGAATCAAGAACTTTTTCACGAATCACGAACTCTTTAGGGCTAGCACTTCGGACACCAACTTTTTAAATATTTCCCGTGGTTCAATTACCCATAACTCTTACCCCCAACCGAGACCCAGCAACGCCACTGCAATTGTCGACAAAACTATAGAGAAATTAGTCACATAGTTCATAGTTCGGAAAACAAAACAGTCTGGACTCCAGAACCAATGTTGTTCTGTCGCTGTTGTTGTTGTTGTTGTTGTTTCCTGTATAAGCTAAAGAAGCGACAGAACATTTTTAGGGGGGAGTGGGGAGGCAATGATAAGGAGGCGTTTGTAATATGTGAGAAATTACGTTGAACGTAGCCTGCGTAGCATGGCGGTTTTGTCGAGCTGGCGCATGAGCGGCGAAGCCGCGAAATTCGCGAGAAAAATAAAATTTTTCAAGTTGCTCCCGCCGCAATCTCCTCGCGGTTTCTCTGCCCTCGCCCGCCTTTATTACTTAATGCGCCTAACCAGAACCGCCATGCTGCGCAGGCTATGTTGAACATTGAACGTCCTCACTATTGTTGTCGTCGATTGCAGTCTCTTAAGAAAAAGCTGACTCGTTAATGGTTAGATATGAACAAAATATCCAAGTCTGTTATCTAGTTGTTTAATGAAAGGTGAGACGCATATAATTAATCAAAACTAAAATTCTTAGAATATAGTGCTTACTATCATAGTTATGTTAATATATATCAAAAGGTTGGGTTTTTTATTATTTTAGTAGCGGCAACATGTTGACAGTTACCAGCTAGTATTCAGAAGACCTGTTCGGCTCAGTGTATGTTTTGCTTTCCCAATTCAGACCACGTGAAGCTTTCACAAGGGAATTTGCCTTTTGTCTTTTCCTGGCCCATGCATACAAATGCACGTCGGTAAGACGAAATGTTATTTCAGTTCTCTGGGGTGCATCTCGTGGTCCGAAATGGAAACGCAAAAAGGTCTATTCCTGGTTTGCAACCACGTGACAAGGCGGCCTTGTTGGGGGTCAATAAAACAAATTTGTATCCCAAGAATTTACACGAAAATGGGTTTAAGTTCCAAGAGAAGAGAAACGCTTTTGTCCTTGATAGCCAACATGGCCAACGTGACGTCACCTGCAAACTGGCTGTTGTTAGCTGAGATTTTTTCACGAGGCTGGCGTCTGACAAAGGGTACCATATTTTTTTGATAGAGCCCCAGGGCTCGAAAACAGTACGGGTCTGCTGACAATGCATGTCAACATAAACTTCAAGTACATCACTGGGGTAAAAACAGCTGTAAAGAAACACGAATAGTATCCCAAATTGTTTACATGTTCAAACAGATGCAGTATTACGCTGATTTAGCAACAGAACGGGAACGTCAGTTGACGACGGCGCGCGCAAAATAAACAACTGGATTGACCAATAGCAGAGCGGTAAATTGGGCACCGGAAGTCGTGTTCAGTCCTTTCCGGACTCTTTCCCGTTGTCAACTGACGTTCCCGTCCTGTTGCTAAATCAGCCTAGTTACTCTTCAAAGTTTAAAATTAACGCAGGGGTGTTGAATTCAAACTTAGAAAATACTTTACAGCTAGCTCTGAAGTTAAAACTGTTTCTGTATTAGTTATGTTGATCAAATTTTCGGTTTATAGGAAAGTAACAAGCAGTCGTAAACTAGAGGAAAAGAGCAATCTATTAAGCTTGAGTTTATTCCAAATGCGTGTAAAAGTAAACGGATCTAAACCATGGTGTAATTGCTATTTGTTTTTTTAGATATGGACCTTAGAATTATCCTTGCATCTTGCCTTGTGGCGTTAGCGTGCAGCAAATCAATCGGTAAGACATCCATCTTAAATCACGTGACTAATGACGTTAAAGTGTACAACATAAAGGCAGTATTCATGCATGTAACCTTGAAGCAAATATAAAAGTAAAGAAGATCTTTACCTGAATAAGCCTGTCTGTCTGATCGGGCGCTATGTCAGTAGAAGGTAAATATGTCAGTTAATTAAATATAACGGTTTTGTGCCTATCGAAAAAAAATTAAGGTCGAAGTAAGATAACACTTAACAAGACTTTGATTATTCCGGATATCACAAAAACCGAATCCAATTATTGTTTTACGATATGGTGTTTTGAAGATAACAACGACAAACACACTGCCCCGTGGAACACTGTTTCACATTGCTTTTGCAAATTATGCATTGCTGGCGCAAGCTACAGATTAGTCAGCTATCTGAAAGCAAATAACTAAGGATGCACTGATTTCCAACATTATTTTTAGGCTCTGAGACAATGAGAGTACAGACAGTGAGCGCAATGTATAATAATGTTATTTATTGCTTTTTTTATTTTTTCATTTAAAGAGGAGAAGGAGAAGCGCGAGGCAAGCCCTTGTGGCTATGGATGCCCAGCAGTCTGTGCTCCAGCTTGTGAACCGACGTGTTGCGCACCACCACCACCCCCACCCCCACCACCATGCCCCGTCCCAGTACCAGTGCCATGCCCACAGCCAGGACCCCCAGGACAACCAGGATGCATGGGACCACCAGGATTACCCGGATGTCGTGGATTCCCCGGTGCCCCCGGATGTATGGGACCCATGGGACCTATGGGACCACCCGGCGCACCAGGATGCCCCGGTCTTCCAGCACCTCCACCTCCACCCTGCCCACCCATCTGTATTCACCACTGTATGAAAATCTGTCCACAGCCATGCTGTGCTCCTCCTCCCCCAGTATACATCCCACCACCTCCTCCTCCCCCTATGCCAGTTTGTGCTCCATCATGTGCTCCAGCCTGCTGTAAATAGGAAGTGGCCAAGATGAAAACCTGCGGAAAAATCCTGATTTACTGACTTGCCCTATGGGTGCAATAGCTTTACAAATTTGAATTTTTTCCAAGTGAGGCGTCTTCTTGTGCGTTAAACTAGTATTAAATATTGAATATTTCAATTTCCATATCTGTGTCAACTGTATATATCTTAATTATGGCGTGAAACAGCGAAGCTACGATTTCGAAAAAAGTGGATGAATACTTGTGATCATACTGACACACTGATCAAATCGATGATTTGATTTGATATATGGTAAAATAAACTAGGAGCCCATCAGTACATTCGCAAAAACCAGAGATTAGATAAAAGTATTGTCGCCTGGCTGTTCCGTTGTGGGTGCAAAAATTTCGAACAAATGCAGCTCCCATTCACAGTCCTCACATTCGAAGTCAATAGGGAGTATAAGCAGCGACGTTTTTGAGCAAGGCTGGTCCAGAAGTAAGCTTTTTTCTCTTTTTAATAAGCCAGTTGGCACCACCAAATTTGAGTTGGTAAGTGTTGTTTTACTCTTAAAGAGAAGATTTGCCTTAAAATTTGTTCAAAATAACGGCTCAAGAGTGCAAAAAGTCCACTTCCAGTTGATGTGCATTGCTCCTGGCGTCGCTCAAAAACGTCGCCGCATAAGGTTCTTCTTAAAATAATGACAGAAAATGGAATTTATTCACATCTAATGAAGGTAATTTCCAACACCTTTTTGTTTGTTTATTCTTTGTGCGCGCCCTCATCAAAATTGTGCGCGGGTGTCACACGCGATGGCGCAATTATTTCGATGGAAACACCACATTACTGGAAAAGGTCTGAAGGTATCTAGTTGCGTTGTCCTTTGCCGATCACAGTAAATGTAACAGCAATTGGCACACGTACTCCGACCCACGGCCTGGCCAGTACCTAACGCATGCGCAAAGTCATATCATCCGGGCGTTGGCAGACAGCTGCCTTGACCTAGGTGACTCCTTATCAAGGATCATCAAAATATGAAAGTCCACAGCGACAAACCAGTCAGCATGGTATAGCTGTATGACCCATGAACCGCGGACTCTAGCTCCTGGAATAGGTTCAATTCAATGTTAATGAGAGATAGCCTGCCCGATTTTACTTAAAGGCTCGCTTTTCCAGGGTAGAGGATCACTTTCACATCTAAGATCGTGTTTTGATTCCTGGCCATGCGCGAACCACATTTTGCGTTCACATTAATCTCGTTCCCAGAGTCCGCATAGCTTTGTCCAGCTGCAAACGAGATCGCGTTCACGTAAGTTCATATGGGTTTAACTACTCACATTGGCTCTTAACAGTCATGTGCTGGTTTCATTACTTTGTTGAAGTACTCGTCACTGCAAGAAGTAATATTTACTATTTATCTCACTCATTAATCGCAAAGGTTGATGAACAAGTATTAGGCATGAAAATGTTTATTTTCCTGAGACCATTGAGAGCGTTTTACGAGTGCCCGAGAAACGCGAAACGAGTAGTTTGAAAGCCCGCGCGCGAGACGAAAGCACCAATCCAGAGACTGGGTTCTAAAGTAAACCAATATGGCGACGCATTTTAGACCACGCAGAGAACGTGTGTAGTAAATTGGAGCAAAAGTAACATAATTAGACTTCCTGGAACTCGGATTTGTGCTTCAGCAGTTCTTTTACTTACACGTCAACACTTGTCTTAGCACTGGGTCTTGTGGGGTAAGCTTAAGCTTATTTTACACTGTACATGTATGTTTAATTATATGTAGCTTGAAATAGCCTTCAGTTAAGCTTTAATAAGCTTAAGCTTAAATTTAAGACTATTTCGCAGAAAACGATGGTCATATAAGCAAGTAATTTTGGTGATGGTAAAAAGGATTAAACTTATGGTTTAAATCATCGAGTAAATCCAGGGGACCGATCTAATACATGTCCAAATTAAGGTGAAACATGAACTTTAAATTTGGCAGGTACAGAATACACGTCACAGGTCACAGGTAACAAATACAGGCAGGGTCGTATCTAGGGGGTGATCATGGGGTGCTTGGACCCCCCCCCCCCCTCCCCCCCTTTGTGAGATAATTGTTTCATTTCCCTATAAATATTCAGGTGGTGAAAACGCACAAATCCGAAGAAACCACAGGGTCCCACACAATCTGTGTGTGTAACCGATTGTTATTTTATAATAAATGTATTGGATTTGCCATTTGCTTGACCTATTAGCGATATATTGCTAAGGTTGTATGGATTATCAATCAATCTTAATTAAACATTGAATTACCTTACCTGTGGTATGTTGTCATCCTTTTGCCTCAAAAGCAGTTTTTTGAGCAATTTTGAAGGATTTTTAGTTCGCCGTTGACTGTTCCATATAATAGAAGGACAAGAGAGGAATTCATTGTTTATTTAAGACTGATTTATAGACAAACTTAGCAATCTTTCACTATAGGTCACGCAAACGGTAAATCCAATACATTTACCATAAAATAACAATCGGGTTACACACACAGATTGTGTTGGCCTCCTTTGGAGAAACAACGTGCAGTGCTCGTTACATACTGCATTTGCAGGACTGGACATCTGCAGTGGACCACGTTCCTGTTCGTAACTAAAATTACGAAGGTCAGAGCAGTTTGACATCCATTGGTTTTATATAAACAACATATTTGATCCTTCTCGGCATGTGAATTAGAATATTATGCCATTGATACACAAATTTGTTGCTTTCACGGAGCTTCATTACCAAAATAGTATGTTGGCGATCCCCGGTTGGTGTTCCTGCTTGTGCACATTGAACATTTTTATGATCATTTTATTTCCCCATATTAAAACATCTTTGCCACTCAGCATCGACGCCACCTCTTACTAAAAGACATGACTGTCAAGCATTGTTACAGATGCAAAAGTAAAGTGACAAACAACGACTGTAATGATGGTGATATTTGTAAACACACTGTAAACAGGGACTCTAATTTAAATGATAATACAACATGGGCACTGGGCATCAAATGTACCAGCCAATGTGTTTAATTAAAGCTCTACAATTAAATGTTCAACAAATGCTTATCTGGCTGGAAATGCTTGCATAGTCCCAAAAATAACTGGTCAGTTTCAGCAGAGTAAAGTGTATAAAACTTCCATATCGCCACATGTTTTTCTTAACGGAGCAACACACTCAGCAAAAAACAAACATATGTTTTTTCCTTATGTCCAGATATGGCCATACAAAAAGCTACAAACCAAACCGGTGGCGCATGACTTTGATGAGACTTTCCTTAGGAGTATGAGCCTTGTAACAGCATTGATACTAAAATAGAGTAATTTTTGTTACGTGGAACTTAATTCATCGATGCAGCTACGTGTATTTGGTAGGCTTGTCCTCCCCCCCATGCTCACTGCTCATCCGGAAAGTCTCACTTTTAGTAAAACACAGATTGGATGTCGAAATGCCAATCTGGTAAGTACCCTGGGTGTGACCCCCCCCTCCCTCCTGCCCTTTGAAAAATCCTAGCTACACCCCTGCCAGTTCATTGCTTTGTTGATAAATAACTGAAATAAGCTAAAACTCTATTTCAGATTTTTATTCCTCATGGTCCATGTTTGACTCTTGGCCATGAAGGAATTTTTTTCCTTTTTTTAAAATCACATTTTTTTATGTAATTATTGGCTTGTTTCCCTTCATAAATACTGCTGCCCCTTTACAGCTTCACGAGGTGTTGCACAGTGACCTGTACTCTGGCGTACACTTGATCTGACCATAGTTAATTGAGTGGAATGGTTATGAAACCTGCAGACTCCTTTGTTATATGTT
Source organism: Porites lutea (assembly GCF_958299795.1). Classification (NCBI taxonomy): domain Eukaryota; kingdom Metazoa; phylum Cnidaria; class Anthozoa; order Scleractinia; family Poritidae; genus Porites; species Porites lutea. Next base: position 8,982,493 of record NC_133203.1, on the reverse strand, counting down.
TTTGTGGACCTGAAAGTGCACAACGTTCAAAAGAATTCCTATCATTTTGATTGTATTGACCAATAAAAACGTTGCATTTATTTATTCCATAACAATTTGCCAACAGAAAACAAATTAAAGGATTGTGCACTTTCAGGGTGCTTCCAACATAAACTGCAGCACTGTTGTTTTTATCATTGATGTTTGCCACTTTTCATAACCAGTCTCCTCTAATAACTATGATCTGACCTGACCTGTGACCTTTGCTTTGTACCTGTCACCTGAAATTAGCGGGCACTCACCAAGCCTCTGTCAATGTCTGCTTACCAGAGCTCTCCCTAGATTACAGGTTCATTTCAAATGCAGAAAATAATACGGGAAGAAGTGGTTAAAAAATGTTAGCCATTCATTTGCTTATGGATACTTCAATCTTGGAGACGTGTGTGGCTGAGTGGTTAACACCTTGAACTCCGGATCTGGAGGTCTGGGGTTCAAGCCCCGCCTGTCTTTTGTTTCCTTAGACAAGGAACTTTACTTGACTTTCTCTCTCTTCACCCAGGTGTATGAATGGGTACCGGCGACATACTGCTGGGGGGTAACACTGTGATTATCCCATCCAGGGGGAAGTAGCAATACTCCTAGGTGCTTCATGCTAATGAAATCAGCATAAGCTCCAGCCATTTGGGCCTTTGGCTCATGTGCACCTTCACCTTTTACCTTTATATACATAGATCACAGGGGTATTTTGCAGAACACTGAAGGGCGCTTAATGCCAAATGACTCTGAAGTTTAGTAATTAGGATTAGGAAACAGTGTGAATCAGGTTCCATTGAAGATCCTACATACCTGCCAACTCTCCCGTTTTTCCCGGGCATCTCCAATTTTTTCATTAGATCTCCCAGTCTCCCAGTTTGAGCAACAAATCTCCTGGGAAACACCTACAGCTGTACCGTGGCCTTATTCCTTAATTTCGTTATTTTTCAAGATGTCAAAAAGGAAAATAGAAAATAACACAAGAAGTAGTTTCAGTGCTCTTATTATTTTGAGCTGTTCTTGATTGGAAAACATAAAACAGAGCAATCAAATTGATATATATTTAACAAGTATAGTAATTGGTCAGAAATCAACCAATCAAATTGCACAATACGTGGTAGACAGTTGGCGCAGTTTTTGCACGCTGTTATTGACCTCGGGAACATCTGAAAGGCCTGTGGATGATTTTTGGAGAGTATGTCGAAAATGACATTCTTACAATGCAAAAATTTCAGATAGACGTCTGCAAATTTTTGTACTTTGGGGGTTGTGGATATGGTCCTAGTTTACTGGGCAAACAAGCCTGGAACTTGAGTCACCCAGTTTCATGACCCTGATCACTAAATTTCAGAGTTGTTTGGGGTTTAGCGCGCAGTTGTTTGGCATTTTACAAAATATGCCTGCTGCACATTCATGGTAAAAAGACAAGAGCACTTGCTTCAAGGAGCTGTGTTACCAATGTGTTATGTCAGGCTACTGTGACGTAGAAGTATAAAAACTTCCCAGATCTCAGCTCATGAACTTAACCTATATCATCTTACCCTTTGGGCGAGCTTATTTTGCCTTGAGGGGGGAGAAGTACTGAATAAAAATTTATACGGGGGATGAGGGGCTCTGTCCCATGGTCCAACCCCTGAGTCAAACACGCACGACACACATGCATTACAAACAAATAGAAGTAGTACATGATGTTAATAACATTTACATCCTATGGTGTTTGCAAAGGTTGCAAAATTAAGAGCAATTAATTACATAAAAATGTATAAAATTGTTGAAAATTAGATTTACATGTGCAATATACAGACTGTAGTTATGTTGGTGGAAGTTTTGAACAGAAAATATTTACGTTTAATATAATATTATACTTTTTAGTAAGGTCTCTATTGCTCACCTATTTGATAACCGTGAGTCTGGAAAAAGAAATACACTATTGTGTTAGAAATCTTGAATTTTGTGATCCAAAAATTTGTACAAACCCTGGAAAGAAGAGAATGAGTTCCAAAATAAAGTCATTATCTAACCCTAACCCCTTTAACATATCCAGTTTAGAATCCCACATCCCTTAATAAATGGACTGTCTTTAAAATATGAATAAATTGCTAAACAAGAAGGTTTCCTTGTCTTTTTCACTAGCAGCGGTGTCTTATACAAGTTCTAACCTTAAAAAATTTGCAATATAGACTCATTTAAAAAATGACTGGTAGATTAATATTCTTTTGCTTGAATTTAGATTAGCCTAACTAGCCTCATTCCCCAGTACAAAACTCAAAAGAATACATTACCTCAAGCGAGGCTAGTTACATATTTGTAAAAATGTGCGTAGGCTTATTTTAAACAAACAAATATTAATGTGGCAGCCATTTTCGCATTGGGTGTATGTTAACTTATTATTTTTGTCAATGTGATTTTCTTTCAGTGATGGACTGCACTGTGTTACATATTTTATAGGAATCTTGATGAAGAGGAACAAACTGCAAGATGAGGTAATACAAGCAGAAAACAAGATCAACAAGAAAGGCAGCTCTGAGGACAAGGTAAACAACTCCTCTAGTTATAATAGTGGCCCCAGTTATAATAGTCGCGCTGCAAATGTAATGAGAATAATTTGCAAGCTAGGAAGCTAAATGAACCAGTTGGTTTTCTTGTTACTCTCTCCTTGAACAATTTAGGTTCTACATGTATGTAGGTAGCAGGTAAAATAAAAAGAAATACAAATTATAAAAAAAATTTCAAAGAAGGAAGAACTTATTTACATGAACTATGTGGCTTCCTCAGCAAGACAATAATTTATTTTATTTGTTGTTCTGACAGTAGATAGCATATAACTTTCTTAGGAAATGAAGACGCACTTGAGTTTTTTAGATGAGTTGGAAGGTCCTTCCAAATGTAGCCAAAAAAGAGATTGATTTTTTCCTTAAGTTTGTTCATGTGCTCATCTTATAAAGATTGTTTGTAGCTGTATATCTTGTGCTGTAGCAATGGATATTAGTAGCATTTATTGAAAAATGTTGTAGAATGCCTCAGACAGACAGCCTTTATGCCATAAATGCACACATTTTGAGACTTGTAGATGACAAATAATATTATATTCATGCATGGATCAGATTTGAATTTGATACTGATTACGGCAGCAACTTATGGTTTCATTTTTCAAAATAATAATCTTTTATTTGAAGCAATCTTGGGTAGTATGCTTGACCTGGCTTGAGTTAATAATGAAACAGTCAGTTTTTCATTCATTCCATCAAACAAAGAGTGAATCTATCAGATGAGAAAATTACTGAATGTTGGAAGTAATCAGTCTGTTAGTCAGTCATGTCTGTACATCTGTAGGTAGTCAATCAAACAGTCAAACAGTCAGTCAATCATTCAATCACTCATTCAATTAAGGGAGGGCTCATACTAATTATTATTAATTTTATGTATAGTAGATGGGGAACTAAACTGATTTTACGGTACGCAAAGGAAAATAATTGTCTCTAAGCCCCCACCCCCTTCAGTTATAATCTTGGGTGGTGTGATTTCTCAATTCAATCTCCCATAAATGTGCAAAAAATACCATAACCCAACCCTCCCCCACCCCCTCCACCACCATCAGCATGCTAATGATGAAAATGGCCTCCAAAAATAAATTGTTATAAAGTAGTGATCTTGCTAAGAAGGAAAGCAGTTTTTTTGTTATGGTACAATCCCCTTTCCCCATATAGAAATGTTTTGATTTTCACACTTAAAATGCATTAACCTACAAAAAGGTAGTTTACGAAAATAGTAAAATATATTTTACCTCTGTGATAAAAGTTTTTGACCCATCATTAAATCTTGCAAACAACAGCCAAGAATAGTTTACAATTTTAAATGTTTCTCGCATAGGATTTCTGTGTTACTTAGACTCAGAAGAGAATATTATGTTATAAGGTACAGTAGTTGGTTAGAAAACAAGAGATTGATATACATGCTGCTTTGTGAAGATTAAGTAAAATCTGATGTTTAAAGCAATCAGAAGTGTAGTAGAGACAATAAGGCCTGGCGCATGCTACTGGTGTATACCGCTGAAAATCTCACATCCTTTGGCTCTTATGAACTCAATATTAAAACTCAGGTCACATCGGTATTTGGCAAGAAGTTAAAGTTTAAAGACAGCTTTCCACTGAATAATTTGTTTTCTGGCTCTATGACCAATATAAAATTAGAGTATGAAAACTATGGCTTAAAATGGGACCATTTCTTAACAGCTCACTTAACATTAATTTACAGTCTAACCAGTCACACATATTGTGGGATTTTTCTGTTTCTTTAAATGGTACTTTGGAAAAAATTTCTCCACAGAAGTCAGTGACTTTTGAATACTAACTCTATTAAAAATTACTAAGCATAATCGCAAAACAACAAAGTTTATGGCGTTTTCAGAAAGATGTCCTGTCTACATCCGATCTTTGTGCAGCCCGAATGTCAATTTTAAAGATTGCTTTCGATTGACTTTCTTTTGTTGTTAAGAGGAGAAATAATAATTTATTTTTGGAATGCTCATAAGTTTGACCTTTCTTATAAGATTTTGAAAAACCCATCAAATATCTAAGGTTACAAAGCATTTTTGAGTGTGAAAATTAGTAAACCGTGCGTTGGACCGAAAACCGGATTCTAGAGCGTTTTTTGGCATAAAGATTTTCTGCCTAAATTAATGTGCCTAAGATGTGCATAAAGTGTGCATTTTAAATTTGAAAAGTGTGCCCAAGGTGTGCTTTACTTGTGCCTAAGTTGTTGCAAACTGTGCCTAATCTGTGCAGAAGTTGTGCCAAAACATTGAGTTACTTTAATTGGAAAATTGTGTCCAGCCTATCCAGCTCTACAGCAAAAGAAAAGTGTGCACGGCAATTATGATCATATCAGTTGTAAGGTTTACGACAGACGACCTTTTTATCCACTTTTAAGAAATAACATGACTCAGGATATGGTTAAAGACAACAGAGAAAGCCCCGTCAAACAGCAAACTAGAATCTTAAACAGGTTAGCAAATTTAAGAGCAGCTTTTTGTAAATATAGTCCCCTGGTCAGCAAAAGTTCAACATTTGATTTCACTCATTTTTGGCTCATCAATAACCCTTAATGAGTAATAACTACATGCTGTAGTTAGTTTTCCTAACGAACTTGTTCTTTTGTTAAAATTTGAGAAAACTTATTAATTTTTGCCCATTATTTTGGAGCTCAAAATCCATTTCCAGTAAATCAAAATTTTACTCAAATTTCATTGACTCATGCATCGACAGACTTGCTTGTTTTTGTTTGCTGTGCGG